>NW_026590677.1:4600904-4646713 GCF_907164565.1 Psammomys obesus
ACACACACACACACACACACACACACACACACACACACACACACACACACGCATGCGCATGTGCCTGATTTTTCCCCTTTTGTGCCTGCATACTTCTCTCCCACAGGTTCAGCTAGCCCACCAACGCACACGCGGAGGCCACAGGACCTCTTTCAGCTTCCTGAAGAACTCTCCAGATGCCAGAGAGAGACAGTACCAGTCTGAACTGCAGAATCCAAAAACAAACAGGGAAGGTTTCAGATAAGCCAATGGCCAAGTGTGGGAGAAAGAACACATCCAACGTAAATAAGGAAATCATGATTTTACCAGCAATGCTCAAAATTGATGGATACTCCAATTCAACAGAAGCAGAGGAAAATTATTTTAAAGCTATGCTTACTCAATTATTTCAGGCTCATAAAGAGGAAACAAACAATTCTCTCAGAGCAGTAACAATGCAAATTCAGACAGATAAAAAGGAAATGAACAAGTGTATTAAAGATTTGGCCAGTCAACTGGAGATAAAGAAAAAGGAAGTGGACAAAATTCTTAAAGAAACACAGGCAAATATAGCCAAACAGAGGCACAAGTAGAGATAAAATTAGTGGCATATAGAGAGGAAATGAACAATAACAACAACAACAACAAAAAAATAGAGACCATTGTAGAAAGACAGGAATCCACATTCAAACATATGAAGGAAATGGTGCAAAGCATGAAAACAAAATCAGAATCAATAAAGAAAACACAAATTGAGAAAAACCTTGAGCTGGAGAACTTGGAGAAAAGATCAGGGACCACAAAGGTAAGCATCACCAACAGAATACAAGAGATGAAAGAAAGAATCTCTGGACCCAAAGATACACTCGCAGAAATTGATACTTCTCTCAAAGAAAAAGTACAATCAGAAAAGTCCCAAACACAAAATATCCAAGAAATCAAGGACACCATAAAAAGATGAAATCTAAGAATAGGGATTGATGAAAAAGAAGACTCCAGGCTGCAAGGTCCAGAAAATATTTTCAAGAAAATTATGGAAGAAAATTATCCCAAATTAAAGAAAGAGATGTCCATGAATATACAAGAGGCCTACAGAAGACCAGATAGATTAGACCAGAAAAGAAACACATCACATCACATCATACTCAAAACACTAAAACTACAGAGCAAAGAAAAGATACTAAAAGCAGCAAGGGAAAAAAGCCAAGTAACATATGAAGGTAGACCTATCAGAATCACATCAGACTTCTCATCAGAAACTATGGAAGCCAGAAGGGCATGGGCAGGAGTCATGCAGACTCTAAGAGAACACAAATGTCGACCCAGACTACTATACCCTTCAAAGCTTTCAATCAACATAGATGGAGAAAACAAAATATTACCTGACAAACTAAATTTATGCAATATCTACACAGCAAAGCAGCCCTACAGAAGATACTAGAAGGAAAACTCCAATCTAATGAAAACAACTTCAGACAAGAAAACATAGGATACAGATAATTTCCCAACAAAAATGAAAAGAAACCAAGCCATGAAACATAGTAAGACCACCGACTCCAACATAAAAGGAACTAATATTCCTTGGTCACTATTATCTATCAACATCAATGGACTCAACTCTCCAATAAAAAGTCACAGAATAAGAAAATGGGGGCTGAAACAGGATCCAACATTCTGCTGCATCCAAGAAATGCTCCTCTGCAACAAAGATAAACACTACCTCAGAGTAAAGGGCAGGAAAAATGTCTTTAAAGCAAACAGACCCAGAAAACAAGCTGGAGTAGCTATACTAATATCTAATAAAATAGACTTTCAACCAAAATTAATAAAAAAAAAGATGAGAAGGGACAACACATTCTCATCAAAGGAAAACTCCACCAAAAGAACATCACAATTCTGAACATCTATGCCCCAAATTCAAGAGCACCTACACTCATAAATGAAACATTACTAAAACTTAAATCACACATCGATACCAACACATTGATAGTGGGAGAATTCAACATCCCACTTTCACCAAGGGACAGATCATCTAGACAGAAGCCTATTAAGGAAATAATGAAACTTACAGAGGTCCTAAATCAAATGGACCTAATAGATGTCTACAGAACTTTCCACCCAAACTCAAAAGAGGATATGTTCTTTTCAGCACCTCATGGAACCTTCTCCTAAATAGACCATATAGTTGGTCATAAAGCAAGCCTCAACAGATACAAGAAGATTAAAATAATTCCCTATATTCTATCTGACCACCATGGACTAAAGCTGGACCTCAACAACAATGGAAATAGAAAAAAGCCTACAAGCACATGGAAACTGAACAACTTGCTGCTCAATGATACCTGGGTTAAGGAAGAAATAAAGAAATAAAAGACTTTCTGGAATTCAATGAAAAGGAAGGTAAAACATACCCTCACTTATGGGACACAATGAAAACAGTGCTCAGAGAAAAGTTCATAGCAGTAAGTGTCTTCAAGAAGAAATTTGTGACATCTCATACAAGCAACTTAATGGCCCAACTGAAAGCCCTAGAGAAAAAAGAAGCAAATAAACCCAAGAGGAGCAGAAGGCTGGAAATAATCAAACTCAGGGCTGAAATCAATCAATTAGAAAGAAATAAAACTATTCAAAGAATCAATGAAACCAAGAGCTTTTTCTTTGAGAAAATCAACAAGATAGAAAAACCCTTAGCCAAGCTAACTAAAAGGCAGAGAGAAACTATCCAAATCAGCAAAATCAGAAATGAAAAGGGGGACATAACTAAAGACACAGAAGAAATCCAAACAATCATTAGGTCATAAGACAAAAGCTTATATGCCACAAAATTCAAAAATCTAAAAGAAATGGACAATTTTCTTGATAGATTCCAGTTACCAAAATTAAGTTAATATCAGGTAGAAAGATTGAATAGTTCTATAGGAAATAGAAGCAGTCATCAACAGTCTCCCTTCCAAAAAAAAGCCCTGGGCCAGATGGATTCAGTGCAGAATTTTACCAGACCTTCAAAGATTTGCTAACTCCAATTCTCTCCAAACTATTCCTCAAAATAGAAACAGATGGAGCCTTACTAAACTCATTCTATGAAGCCACAGTCACCTTGATACCTAAACCACAAAAAGACCCAACAAAAAAAGAGAACTCAGACCTATCTCTCTTATGAACATTGATGCAAAAATACTCAACTAAATACTTGTAAATAGAATCCAAGAACACATCAAAGATATCATCCACCATGACCAAGTAGGCTTCATCCCAGAAATGTAAGGGTGTTTCAACATATGGAAATCCATTAATGTAATCCACTACATAAACAAACTGAAGGAGAAAAACCAAATGATCATCTCCTTAGATGATGAAAAAGGATTTGATAAAGTCCAACAACCATCCATGTTTAAAGTCTTGGAGAGATCAGGGATACAAGGCATATACCTAAACATAGTAAAGGCAATATACAGAAAGCCTATAGCCAAGATCAAACTCAATGTTGAGAAACTTAAATCAATCCCACTGAAATCAGGGACAAGACAAGGCTGACCACTCTCTCCATATCTCTTCAACATAGTACTTGAAGTCCTAGCCAGAGCAATATGAAAACTAAAGGATATCAAGAGGACACAAATTGGAAAGGAAGAGTTCAAAGTGTTACTATTTGCAGATGATACAACAGTATACAAGAGTGACTCCAAAAATTCAACCAGGGAACTCCTTCAACTGATAAATACCTTCAGCAAAGTGGCAGGATACAAAATCAACTAAGAAAAATCAGAAGCCCTCCTGTATACCAAAGACAAAAGGGCCAAAGAAGAAATTAGGGAAAGAGCACCCTTTACAATAGCCACTAATAACATAAAGTACCTTGGGGTGACACTAACCAAGCAAGTGAAAGACCTGTTTGAGAAAAACTTCAAGTCTCTGAAGAAAGAAATTGAAGAAGATATCATAAGATGGAAAGATCTCCCATGCTCATGAATTGGTAGGATTAACATTATGAAAATAGCCATCCTGCCAAAAGCAATCTACAGATTCAACACAATTCCCATCAAAATACCAACTCAATTTTTTACAGACCTTGAAAAAAAAGATTTTCAGCTTCATATGGAGAAACAAAAAACTCAGAATCTCCAAAAACACCCTATACAACAACAGATCACCTGGAGGCATTTCCATCCCCAATCTCAAGCTGTACTACAGATTAATAGTAATAAAAACTGCATGGTATTGGCATAGAAACAGAAAGGATGATCAATGGAACTAAATAGAAGATCAGAAATTAATCCACACACCCATGAATACTTGATTTTTGACAAAGAACCAAAAACATTCATTGGACAAAAGACAGGATCTTCAACAAATGGTGCTTGTCCAACTGGATGTCTACATGCAGAAAGATGCAAATAGATCCATATTCATCACCCTGCACAAAAATAAAGTCCAAGTGGATCAAAGACCTCAACATAAAACCAGACACATTAAATTGGTTAGAAGAAAATATAGGTAACAGCCTAGAACTCATTGGCACAGGAGACAACTTCCTGAACAGAACACCAACAGCACAGGCTATAAGAGCAACAATCAATAAATGGGATGTCCTGAAACTGAAAAGCTTCTGTAAAGCAAAGGACACCATCATCAAAACAAAACGAATGATGACAGATTGGGAAAGAATCTTCACTAACCCTTTCCCTGACAGAGGGCTAATATCCAGTATATATAAAGAACTAAAGAAGCTGAAAAGCAACAAACCAAGTAATCCAATTAAAAAATGGGGAACAGAGCTAAACAGAGAATTCTTCATAGAGGAATATAGAATGGCAGAGAAACACTTAAAGAAATGCTCCATGTCATTAGCCATTAGGGAAATGCAAATCAAAAAGACCCTGAGATTTCACCTTATACCCATCAGAATTGCCAAGATGAAAAACTCAAGTGACAACACATGCTGGAGAGGTTGTGGATAAAGGGGAACCCTCCTTCATTGCTGGTGGGAATGTAAACTGGTACAACCACTTTGGAAGTCAATCTGGCGCTTTCTCAGACAATTACCAATAGTGCTTCCTCAAGACCCAGCTATACCACTTCTAGGTGTATACCCAAAATTTGATCAAGTACACAACAAGGACATTTGCTCAACCATGTTTGTAGCAGCTTTATTTGTAATAGCTAGAACCTGGAAAAAAAACCAGATGTCCATCAACAGAGGAATGGATACAGAAATTGGGGTATTTTTACACAATGGAATACTACTCAGCAATCAAAAATGAGGAAATCATGAAATTTGCAGGTAAATGGTGAGATCCAGAAAAGATCATTATGACTGAAGTGTCCCAGAAGGAGAAAGACAAACATGGTATATACTCACTTATATAGACCTACAAGACATGATAAACATAATGAAATCTATACACCTAAAGAAGATAAAAAAGAAAGCAGACACGGGGTAAGATGATCAATTCTCACTTAGAAAGACAAACGGGATATGCATTGGACGTATGACAGGAGTCTAACACAGAAGGCATCTGAAAGAATCTAACTAACTTTGGTTCAAAACAGATACTAAGCCTCCTAACCAAACCTTCGGCAGAAGGGGAGTTAGTATGACATGGAAAGGACATGAGCTCCACAAGGACCAAATATATCTGGGCACAGGGGTCTTGTCTGAGACTGACACTCTACCAAGGACTGTATATGGATGTAACATATAACCTTTGCTTGGATGAAGCTCGTGGTAGCTCAGTAAACAATTGGTTACCCATAGTAAGGGGAACACGGACTATTTCTGACAGGAACTCAATGGCAGTCTCTTTGAACCCCCTACCCCACAAGGGAGGGTCCTGTTAGGCGACAGAGGAGGACTCTGGAGATAGTGATTAAACAGGGTCATCTGAAAGGGGAGGATGTCCTCCCCAATCAGTTGACTTGGAAAGGGCAGGGAGGAGATGAAGGAGGGAGGGTGGGATTGGGAGGGAATAAGGGAGCAGGATACACCTGGGATACAGAGTTAATAAAATGTAACTAAGAATAACAAAATTAAATTAAATTAAAAAAAAAAAGAAGTAGCCTAGGCTCAGAAAGATGAATCCCATATGTTGTCACTTGTGGGAAGTTTGTGTCTTCTCACTGTTGTATATGCATGTCTATTTGGGATTAATGATAAGTAATGGCCAGGAAAGATGCCTGTAAGACTATAAAATAAATGAAGCTCCAATGGAGGGGTTGGGAAGACAGTAAAATTTAAGAGAGAAACATTAACAGCAAGCATGCAATCCAATTGTGAAGCAGGGATGATGATGGAATATGGCACGGGTAGAACCAATAGAAAAGAAATATTTATGAAAATCCTATATGTAAACATATTACTGTAAGTTAATTTAATTTTAAATTTAAAAATAACTTAGTAAGTTCATTTAGTTCTGTCTAAAAGAGGACATGAAACTGAGAGATAAAAATGTTTTGGAATGGTAATGTGGAATGGAGTCTGAATGTGATCATACTTCCTTGTATATACATATGAATTCTCAAAAAATACAAAAACATTGAAAAAAAACTAAAGGATTTTGGCAATATGATGTAGATGGAATTTTATACATGTTATCAAGTGTAAGATTTGCTTATTGAATGCTTTTATAAGAAGTACGTTTTCATGTAAGCATTTACAGTGATAACAGGTAACAGGTATGCATTATAAAATTAGAGCATATATCCTCCCTTATTAATAAAATTAAATACATATTAAATAGAGAACACTTAAGACACCTAACATTGATCTCTGATCTTCATATGCAAATACAAACACACACACACACACACACACACACACTTATGGCAGCATTCACATGTGCATACAAATGAACTTGAGAACACACATATGACTACACACACACACACACACACACACACACACACACACACACTCACACAACATAAAATGCCAGAAGACTTTCGTGGATATTATGCTCGTCCAAATAACGTTATAATGGGTGTTCTTCTCAAGTTAGTAAGATGCACAGTTAACTAGAAAAAAGCAAATATTTCATTCTCTGTAGTCAAGAAGACTACACATAAAATCCAAATGAATATGTAAATATCCTAGAATTAAGAAAATGTTTTTGAAAACAATGTGACTATTAGCTCAATCTTATAAGATAAATCCCACTTCTAATTTGTAGCAACAAATAATTATATATAGTACATAAGTAGGAATTAAAATAGAGTGCATAAGTAGTAATAAATTCAACATAGAAATATTTTAAAATATTTTAAACACACACACATCAACAGTTGTGATCAAAGAATCCCTTTTCAATGCTGTGTAATAACATCTCTGGTGCAAAAAATTTCTGTACCTGAAATTTTCTCCAAAAGTGAAAATTAAATTGAAGAAATAGATCTTAGAACTTGATTGCTTCCTTTCTTAGTCTTTCAGTTTGAATTTTGTGGTTCTGAGACCCACTATAAATATCCTCAGCCACACTGCACCCTTGTGACCTGCAACCTTTTAGTCCATGTGTGTATTTTATTTACATGCAAGCATTTTGGTGTTCATACTATCAGTGAAACTTGTTCTCAAAGAAATATATGGACATTCTTATACCACAATCAGTTTTATATTGCTAGGTACTTAAAAGAAACTCTGGCCACAAGTACAATATTTAAATATCCATGAGAAGGTTTGATCAAGATAGAAGAAAAATAGAAGCTTCTTGAGAATTTTGACAACTTATTTTTTCCTGTGGAGCCCAGATTAAAACAAAACAAAACAAACAAACAACAAAAAACTTCTGTCCTTGGCATAAAGATAAGAATGGACAGAGCCATTAAACACACAATATTTATATAATTTCTGGCTTTCCTTTTCACTATCTACCTCCTCCTGTGACGCCTTTTTCAAGTTGATAACCTCTTTTTTATTATTTTATGCACACCTAGGTACACACAAAATTTGCTTATGTATTTATGCATTTAGAGCTGACCACTTGAGATTCATGTGTTCATTCATGGAGAAGACAGATTTGAACTCTCTTAGTAGCCATTAACCACCTATAGTAGTTTTTCATCTAGAGGTGAGGTCTTGTGAAATTTCCTGTCTCCACATCAGTGTGTAAGCTGCTGTTGTTCTAATGTAGGTCTTGCTTAGTTGATCATATTGTTGAAATTTCATGGGTGCAGCTTCCTAGTCATATTTAGAAGACAGCATATTGAAGGCAATGTCTCAGTCCTCAAGCTTTTACAATTGTATCACCTCTTTCACAATGTCTCAAGTCAAGGGTTGCATTGTAGATGCATTAATTGGGTTTGGGCAAACTATATACTGTTTTTCTCTGTGTTGACCAGTTGTGGATTGCAGTAACAGTTTCCATCTGCTATGAAAAGAAGTTTCTGTGATGAGGATGAGAGATTTGTCTGTGGTTATATAGGTATGTTTTGAGAATGTACTTAGAAATTGTACTGGTTCAAGAATGTGACAGCAATAGATTCTTCTTTTAGGGTCCATGGTTTTACCAGTTTCTAGTCATGGTCTAGGTTTTCACAACTTGGTAAAAATTCCTTTCTATTGAGCAGGCATTAAATCCAATTAGACAGATGTTGGTTAGTACTATGATATAAATAGCACTATTTCACCATTTGATATTTCTTGCCAAGTTGGACATTGTTGGGTTTCAAAGGTTATTCATTTGGGTAGGAATATTGATAGTTTTTTTTCCTCTAGGCATTTTGCATAGAACTTTGGTTAGAATAAGAGCTAATTGTTATCATAAAGTCTTCCAGGTCAGTTCTAGCACAAGTCCTCCAAATCCAGTGACAAAATTGTTTGGTGTCTTCAGCAGAAGAATCTTATCTTCAAGCTCTGGGAGGAAACCAAGGGTATAAGGAATAGCCTATGAAATTTTTGTATTCCCTATCTGGTGCTGGAATGTTTTTGCTATATAGTCTATGGATCTAGGGAGAGGAAATTGCTTTATCTCCCCAAGGGGTGTAACTTTATATAATATATAAAACATGTTACATATATATTATATATATATATTATATTTGTGTATATATGTTTGTGTACAGATGAACATATACACATTACATATGTATACTTAAATAAATATAATATTTCCTTATGGAATTATTGAGGATGGAGTGAAGTGATTGTAGTGTTAAGAAGAAAGCATGAAATCCCTTGGAACTAGAGATAAAGACAGATTTTAGCTTCTGTATGGGTATCTAGAATGGAACCTGAGTTCTCTGGAAGAGAAGCCAGTGCTCTTATTCACTGGACTATCCCTGAAAACATCCATGGTTTTTGCAAATATCATTAGTGTTCTTTATCTCTCTTCCCTCTTTTCCCTCTATATTATTTTCCATTCCTGCTCTGCAATTTTTCTCCTTTCCCCTTTTTAGAATCTCTGTCCTTTTATTCTCCTCTACAGAGCTCCTTCTCTCATACCATGGTTATCATAATTTTATCATATGATACTTAAATATATATAATATATTAAAGTTAGTAGATAATAGCATGCATTCCAAGATTTCTTTAACTATATTCACAGGACACCCTGCTGTCTGTAGTTATGCAATATTGTTCCTTAGGGGTATATTATCAGGTTCAAAACCATATGGTACCCACTTGGATACTGAACTGCCATGAGATACATCTGTGCAGGGGTCTTAGGTTATCTCCATGCATAGTCCTTGGTTGGAATAGAAGTCTCAGGAAAGACCCCTGTGTTCAGATTTTTTTGGTTCTGTTGCTCTCCTTATCGAGTTCCTGTCCTCTTCAGATCTTACTATTTCCCACTTCTTTCCTAAGATTCCCTGCACTCTGCCCAAAGGTTGCCCATAAGTCTCAGTATTTACATTGATAGTCTGCAGGGCAGAGATTTTCAGAGGTCCTCTGTGTCAGGTTCCATTGTAATAGGAACATGGACTGTCTCTGAAATGAACTGATTGGCCTGCTCTTTAATTTCCTCTCCCTGAGGGGGAAGCAGCATTACCAGGCCACAGAAGAAGACAATGCAGCCACTCCTGATGAGACCTAATTGACTAGGATCAGAAGGAAGGAAAAGAAGTCCTCCCTATCAATGGACTTGGGGAGGGGCATTCAGGCAAGTGAAGGAAGGGAGGGATTGGGATGGGAGGAGGAAGGGAACCATGGGGGGGATACAAAGTGAGTAAAGTGTAATTAATAAAGAAAAATAAAAAAATTAAAAAAACAAAACAAAACAAAACCATATGGTAGAAGAAAAGAACCACACTGGTAAATTTTCCCCTTACTTCTATACAGAAACCATGAAAAGCACACACAAACACACACACACACACACACACACACTCACAAACACACACGTACATACATTAAGTAGGTAGATAGATGTCAGACAAATATAAAAACTATATTATGAATTTGTTAATACTGTTATTAATATTTATGTAAATACTGAATGATTTTACTTTCATTTAATAAAATTAAATTTTAGCAACCTCTTAAAACTATTGTTCACAAGCCACAAAATGCATTAATATAGACTGTAGGATTCATTTTATATTACAGGCATAGTTATGAATCTGTCACCATTCTCTAACTTCACAAAATTTCTGTCATTCTTATTCATAAGCACGTATTTTTCACAGGGCTACATCAAACCACTCTAAAATTACCTTCATTCTGTATAAAACTATCCATTTTTTACATTCATTATAGGAAGCTACCCACTATGTTTTGTCATATATATATATACAACATATATATATATACAACACACACAAAAACTTTACTTAATATAATATTTTCAAAGTAATTTCATTTTGTGAAATATATCAGTTTTCTACTACTTTGTATTGCCAAATGACTATTCATTGTTTAGAAATATGGTATATGTTTGCATATCTCTTATTCTACAGATAAACATATGACCTATTTCCAAAGTGTGATTAGTGTAATTAATACTGCTGTGAATATCAATGAATAAGATTTCATGTGAGCATATGTGTTCTACTCTCCTGTGTGTATATTAGGAGAAAGAAAATTCTAGGTTTTGTGATAATTCTGTTTTACTTTTTGAAAAACTGAATTTTTTTTTCCATAGTGGCTACATTATTTGCTTAAACGCTTTGAAAGAACAAATATCAGATTCATATAGAAAAACAAACAAACAACCAAGGATAGCTAAAAAATAATCTTGTACTATAAAAGATCTTCTGGAGGTATCTCCATCCTAGATCTCAAGCTATACTATAGAGCAAAAGTAATAAAAACTGCATGGTACACTGGCATAGAAACAGACTGACTTCAAACTGAAGACCCAGAAGTAAACCCATACACCTATGGATACTTGACTTTTTACAAAGAAGCCAAAACCATACCATGGGGGAAAAAAAAAGAAAAGAAAAAAAGCATCTTCATCAAAAGATGCTGATCTAACTGGAATTCTACATGCAGAAAAATGCAAATAGATCCAGATTTATCACCCTGCACAAAAGTAAAGTACCTCAACATAAAATGAGACACAGTAAAGAAAAAGTGGGGGAGAGCCTTGGGCTCATTGGCACAGGAGACAACTTCTTGAACAGAACACCAACATCACAGACTCTAAGATCAACAATCAGTAAATGGGACCTCATGAAACAGAAAATCTTCTGTAATGCAAAAGACACCGTCATCCGAACAAAATGACAGCCTACAGATTGGGAAAGGATCTTCACCAACCTTATATTTGACAAAGGGCTAATATCCAGAATGAATATAGAACAATTTTAATTAAATTTTATTATTTACATTAATTACATTTTATTCGCTTTGCATCCCAGATGCAAAGCTTCCTCCTTTATTCCCTCCCAATCCCACTCTCCCTCCTTCCCTCATCTCCTCCCATGCCACTCTCCAAGTACACTGATAGGGGAGGTCCACCTCCCCTTCCATCCGACCTAGCTTATCATGTCTCATCAGGAGTGGCTGCAATGTCCACTTCTGTGTCCTGCAAGGCTGCTCCTCCCTCAGGGGGGATGGTTAAAGAGCCAGCCACTGAGTTCATGTCAGAGACAGTACCCCTGGCTCAGACATAGCCCATGGCAGCTCAGCAACCAAGTGGGTTCCCTAGTAAGTGGAACTGTCTCTGACAAGAACATTTTTTAAAGTACTATTTGTTGACATTATACTTAATATCTCACAAACTCTAGTAACTATAGAATATACTTTATAATACATAACTAAAACTTCTTATTACATTTCAAGTCAGTGTTATTAGTATTTTAGCTAATAACTAAGCCTTTTAGCTTAGCCTTGAGATATGTCTGTTGCTTAGTAAACAAGAACTGGAGCATTCCAGAACCCTATCAATAATATAGGCATTGTATATGTTTATATGCTTAGTAATATATGTATATATTTCAAATATTCTTATTTATTTGTATATGTGAGTACAGGCATATACCAACGTACACCCCTGTATAGAATTATAGGACTATGCTGATGTTAGTCCTTCAATTCCAAGTTGTTTGAGACAGGGTCTTTTGTTTGCCGTTGCCTATTTCAAGCCCATGAGCATTAAAGTATTCTCCTTTTACACCTTCTTTTCCCTTTAGGATGTGTTGGGACTACAAATGCTTGCACTGCTTAATCTAGCATGATGAAGCAGGCTCTTTCACAGGATCCTGAACTCAGGTCCTCATGCTTGCATGTAAGGAACTTTTCCCAAAGAGCCTTATTGATGTATTCATACATCAATAGGAGTCCCTATTGATGTATTCTAAAATAAAAATTACCTTCTAAGAAGATATTTTATTTTCACTACATTTCAAAATAATACCATTATTTTTTCAGTAAAAAAATGAGATGGATTTTTGATAGCTCAAAATAAAAATAGATTGGGATTTTAAAATCCCATTTAGGTATTCAATAATTTATTTGATTTAGTCTTCTAAGTTACTCTCCTCTCTTTCATTCATGTAATTCTCAGGAGCACTCTGAAAACTTTGTTAATTAATTCCATAAAATAAGGGGGAAAACTTCAGTAGTATAGGCTTACGTATCTCTTATGTTATGCTTTATAATATGAATTTTCCTGTGTTTGAAACGTCACCTGTTCCATAAAGAAATGGAACTTGATCTTTGTCATTTTTTCTAAGACTTTTTACATCAATGTTCTTATACCTCTAGTTAGGGAATTGTTGAAACCATAAAGCTGAATATATTTTTAATATTTTTTCTTTGTTCTTATTTTTTATTTTACTTTATTCACATTTTATCACAGCTGTAGCCCCCTTCCTCAATCCTTCCCTGTCCCACCATGCCTCCCTCTTCCTTCCCGATGGCCCTCCCCTAATCCACTGATAGGGGAGGTCCTCCTCCCCTATTATCTGACCACTGCCCATCAGATCTCATCAGGACTGTGGAGATCCTCTTCTTCTGTCACCTATTTAGGCTTGGGTTGTGACCAGAGAGCAGGCAACCAAGTTTGTTTCAGAGACAGCTCCACTTTTCCGAACTAGAGAACCCACATGGAGACTAAGCAGCCCATGGGCTACACCTGAGCAGAGAGTCTAGGTCCTCTCCACAAATGGTCCTTGGTTGATTTATCAGCCTCTGAGGGCCCCACTGGGCTTAGAATTTTTGTCTCTGTTGGTCTCCTTGTAGAGCTTCTGTCCTATCCAGGATGTTCTATCTTCCTTTTCTTCCATAAGATTCTCTGCACTCTTCCCAAAGTTTGGCTATGAGTCTCAGCATCTGCTTCAATACCCTGATGGATTGAGTCTTTCAGAGGTCCTCAGTGGAAGGCTACTGTCCTGTTCCTTGTCTTCTCCCACTTCTGGTGTTTATCCCATTTGCCTTTTTGAAGGAGGATTAAGCATCTTCCTTGGCATCCTCCACGCTTTTTAGCATCTTTAGGACTCTAGATTTTAATATGTTTATCCTATTTTATATGGTTAGTATTTACTTATTAGTGAGTATATACCATGTGTGTCTTTCTGCTTCTGAGATACCTCACTCAAGATGACCTTTTCTAATTCCCACAATTTGCCTGCAAATTTCATGATTTCCTTGTTTTTAGTTGCTGAGTATTATTCCATTGTGTAAATGTACCAGTTTCTGTTTCCATTCCTCAGTTTAGGGACATCTGCGTTGCTTCCAGATTCTGGTTATTATGAATAAAGCTGCTATGAACGTAGTTGAGCAAATGTTTTTGTTGTGTACTTGAATACGTTTTCGATATGTACTTAGGAGTGCTATTGCTGGATCTTGAGATAGCACTATTCATAATTTTCTGACAAAGTGTCTGATTTCCAAAGTGCCTGTACAAATTTACATTCCCACCAGCAATGGAGGAGGGTTCCCCTTTCTCCACATTCTCTTCAGCATGTGTTGTCCCTTGAGTTTTTGATCTTAGCCATTCTGATATGAATGAGTTGGAAACTCAGGATCATTTTGAATAGCATTTCCCTTATCCCCAAGGCTGAATATTAAAAAAAAAAAAAAGAAAAAAAAAAAAGAAAACACACTGTCGTCAAAACAAAATGACAGCCTACAGACTGGGAAGTGATTTTCACCAACCCTATATCTGACAGAGGGCTGATATCCAGAATATATAAAGACCTAAAGAAGTTAAAAATAATAAATCAAGTAATCCAATTAAAAGTGGGGTACAGAGCTAAACAGAGAATTCTCTGTAGAGAAATATAGAATGGCAGAGAAACAAAGAGATGCTCAACATCCTTAGCCATCAGGGAGATGCAAATCAAAACGACCCCGAGATTTCACCTTACACCCATCAAAATGGCAGGGAGGAGATGAGGGAGGTAGGTGGGATTGGGAGGGAATGTGGGAGCGGGATACAGCTGGGATACAGAGTCAATAAAATGTAACTAATAGAGCAACAGAACCAGAAAATTTGAACACAGGGGTCTTTCCAGAGACTCATACTCCAACCAAGTACCATGCATGGAGATAACCTAGAACCCCTGCACAGATGTAGCCCATGGCAGTTCAGTGTCCAAGTGGGTTCCATAGTAATGGGAAGAGGGACTGCCTCTGACATAAACTGATTGGTCTGCTCTTTGATCACCTCCCCCTGAGGGGGGCACAACCTTACCAGGCCACAGAAGATGACAATGCAGTCACTCCTGACATGATCTGATAGACTAAGATCAGAAGGAAGGAGAGGGGGCCCTCCCCTATCCGTGGACTTGGGAAGGGGCATGTGTGAAGAAGGGGGAGGGAAGGTTTGTTTAGGAGGGGATGAGGGAGCAGTTTATTGGGGAATACAAAGTGAATAAAGTGTAATTAATAAAAGTTAAAAAAGTAACTAATAATAAAATAGGTAAATAAATAAATAAAAGTATTTGTGTACAGTTCATTTTCCCCAATAATTTGTGTACAAAGTAAGTCAAACATACCCCACCCCTTTTTTTCAGTAAGAACATGGCATACTCTCTGGCATACTGCATACCTTTCCAAACAATTTAATATATTTTATATTAAATAGGAAAATTTCTTAAAGGTGGAGTTGGGTAAATAACTAGAAACAGAAAAAATTTAACTATAATCACATATTTTACTTATTCCTCTCTTTCAGAACTTTGAAATAGAAATACAAGTTGGGGAACGAGTAGAGAGTAAAAACAAACAAACAAACAAAAAAACAAAAAAAAAACAAATTCAAAACTCTAGGAAAGGAAAATGACAGAAATGAAAGTAACAGAAGAGAACAAGGAGAATAATACAATAAAATCCTACTGAATAAAGAGAGGTCTCCCTTCACAGCCTTTTATCTGACCCTCTATAAACATTTCTTAACTTACTATCTTTGCTTTGAATAGTATGCTTTGTAGATGGTAAAGCAGATATTAGCTAATGCCCATGCTATAATGATGTC
The DNA here is from genome assembly GCF_907164565.1 of Psammomys obesus. Lineage (NCBI taxonomy): Eukaryota > Metazoa > Chordata > Mammalia > Rodentia > Muridae > Psammomys > Psammomys obesus. Next base: position 4,616,738 of record NW_026590677.1, read on the forward strand.
ATTTAGCTCAAAGACTTGCTGATAAGACCACCTTACATTGCCTGAGAAAACTGTAAACTGCTTGGTATATGTTCTCATTGCTCAAAACCAAGCATAAACTTAGTAAAATTTCATTTGTGCAGCAATCCTGGTGTGTCCAGGCTATGATCTCAGGCTGTTTCCAGGCTTCTTCATGTTGTTTCCAAATTCAGAATTTTCCTCCTCCTGGAGCCTTTCTTCAGTATTTAGAGACCACTTATATTATCTTATTACATGGATATCTCCAACATGCATTCTTATTTCGTGGAAGTGTGTATCTTCAAAGCCACCTGGGATAAAAGAGCAAGTATTCCAACAGGGTGATTTTACAGGATGAATATTTTTCATGAGAATGACATTCTACTTCCTTTGTCAAACTAATGCAATGCACAAATGTCATTCTTATTTAAGGAAACAGTACTGCAAAGAGTTATGAACCTCTAAAGAGAAGAATCATGATGAAGACACCTTCAACTTTTTTCTCACAACTTGTGTTGTTACTATGGGTACTCTTCAGTAGCAACAGTGCCAAGTGTCAACCATATTTCTTCCAATGTCTAGTAAGTGTTTACTTGATTTAATATCAGAATTTGGAGAGAGACAGAACATTTAGAAAACAAGAGAGCTCAAATTATCTCTTTACTCATCTCTTTAAATATTCCCTGGACTGTCTTGTGTAAAGTGGGGAAATACTGTGGTGGTAACATTGTTCATCACTTACAATGAGGCTCAGATTGTTCCTTCCAACACCTAAAGACAGATTTACACAGTAGAAATGACACAATGGAAAGAGAGTTATAAAATTCTAATTTCTGTCTTTACTATATAGACATTTTTGCTTTCTCAATTGCTAAAATATTAAATGAGTTAGGAATAGACCAGTTTTTTAACTCTCTAAAGAGTTAAAAGTAGAGTGCTTCCAAGATATCTCTCATATCTTCCTTCATGGCTTGTAGCACTATGGTATCAAGAACTCAATTTATTTTCTTTTCAGTTGCATACAAACTAAGTCCATTTTTACCTAGTGCTGATCATCTTCACCATTCTTTCACATTTTTTTCTCATTTTGATGATGTAGTGAAATATGCAGGGATGTGATAATAAATTGATGCAGTCTCTTGATCCAGATTACATATTAAACTTCCCCATCTTCTTTTGCCAAGACTTTTAAGAAGTATTTTTGAAGTGATCTTAATATACCTTCTAATAAGTATAGTAGAAAAGACTCTATTAGTATACTCAGAGGAAAAAAAGACAATTATCCATGAACTCTTTTAAGGTATTTTTGTATTTTTCTTACGTTATTACTGTCTTTAAAAGGGATCAGATGTCTGATCCTATTTCTTATTGGATTCTAGGAAGACTGGGGAGGAGTGACTTACATAGAAAAGACTGTAGGGGCAATCTATAAATAGGCAAGGATCTGATGTTGTCACTGAAAATAAGAAACATGAGCTAAAGAGAAAATTAGCTTATATGTTAACACATTCATGGATAGGAATGTCATACTACACAATTCTATCAGGCCACATCGTGACATGTATATTTACTTTGAGGGTTATAATTCACTGAAGACAGAATTCAATATAATTTATCATTTTTGAGTTGTGCAATGTGTCAGTCATTGTCATGGGATCATGATTAAGGAAATACTGTAAAAATCAATTTCAACTCCACAGATAGGCTTCAAATACTTGTTTGATTGCGTTTACATTGCTGTCTTATGGACTTCAGTGCAGGCTATAAGAGGAAGCTCATTGAGTTTGTGAATTTTGTCAATTGCATCACTGAGTATTCTTAATGTAGCTTTTGTGCTTCGTTAGAATTCTGCACAAGTTCAAGGCACAGAAAGCTTTGCAAAACAGCATCAGACTTCTTAGCAATGAGGATTTCATTAATGTTGATGTTTCATTTCCTCTTTCAATCTTAAAGGCATTATTAGCATCTCTTTTCCTGGTTTAATCTGATACCAAGTTTCCTGGAAATTCTACACAGGGAATGCTTGCCCCACTAAAGAACATCAGCAAAAGCCTTGTTAAATCAGTTTGCCTAAAAATGTAGACTTTTTTTTCACTATTTCTGTTCCCCAAACTGATATTTTTTACATTCAAGTAAAGTAAGCATAGCCTACTTTCTGCACAATCTGGATACAGTGTAAAATTAATCAACTGCCCTTTTGCTGTGCTTGCTTACTACAGAATATCTTTGATAAGAAAGGGGCTCTGCTTATCTACAAATGTAGAAAACAGACAAGGAAACATTGAAGTAGAAATTTCATAAAAAATAATGAGAGTATAGACCTGAAATAAGTTTCATATCTCTTGAGTATTTGATCCTATGTTTGATTGTTTGATAGAGTTGTACGTTTTTACAGCACTATATATGAAAAGTATCTCTAGATATGATTTTAAATCATTTTTCCTCAAATTAAAATAATTCTCTCTCATATTTACATACATATACACACACAGAGAGACAGACATACCCCTATTTATCACACACATTTTAAACATATGTTAAGGATATCATAGAACAGTGGTTCTCAACCTGTGGGCTGTATCCCATTTAGGGATCACATATCCTGAATGTTTAATTTTACTAATTAAATATATCATTTAATAATTTTATACATACACACTATGCATTCCAAGTACTTAGGCAAAAGCCACTCTTATTTCATCTGAACTTCCAATATCACCTCCTCCCTGTACATTTCCCTTCATTCGTAGTTTTCTATTTTTATGACCCATTGACATTAATCAGGACTCTCTGTATTCACAGGTTGGTATGATCTACTAGGTCTCGGTGTGCTCATGAGTGAGTATACAACTGAACACTCTGACTCTGCTCCTCCAAACTATATCACTAGTAAATAGTTTAACAGTAATGGGGAGAGCCTCATGAGCTCCTGCACCACTCAAATCTGACTGCTGTTAGGACTAGTCCCTTGCAGTCCCAGTGCAAGTAGCCACAGCTGCTATGTGTTCATGACACATTATAGCAATTGAAGACTTTCCCAGTCTTTTTAGTCACTTTTCTGCAATGTTTCTTGAGCCCTGGAGAGGTGATAAAAATGCTTTGTTTATGATTCTCTACTGTTATTATTTTCAGCATCTTGGATAAATATAGACACTGCATTCACTTTGATTTGCTACAAAGAGGTGCTTCTAAATAGGGTCAAGAGTGCATTTTTCTATGGGTATAAACTCAGCTATTTAGAAGGCAGATTGACACTAAAATCCCACTTAGGGCCTATGACTTCCCCTACCCACACTTCACCTCTTAGGCTATTGATGAGGTTTTTCAGTGCCAAGTATGGATTTTTTCCCCTAAAACAGGCCTCATAACCTTAGAGTGGTTGGTTACTGCCATAATACACAGGCTACTATCACACAGAGTTAGCACATCTCCCCTGGCAAGTTGGTGATTTGTTTCAGAGTTCACATTTGGGTAATACCATTTATTCATTTTCTACATCTGTAACCAGCATAGCCATCCAAATGTTTAAAAGCTATCCACAGGGAGGAAATATGGGGTCAGTAGCAGTTTGTTTTCTCTATATCTTGCAACCAACCTGTGTGTTGTCTTCAAGAACTGGTCTTGTCATCTACTTCAGGTAAACAACCAAGAAGAACTGCAAAAGCCTATCCTGTTTGGGTGGCCTTCAGCACTTCCTAGGCTAATGAATCTTAAGAAAATAATCGACAGCAAGCATAGGGATTTTTGTTCAATAACTTACCATTCCTAGAATTGGCATTATCAAAATGCCAATCAAAAGAAGTCTCCTTTCAAATTCTCTTTTACATCTTTACTTGGGTACATGAAAGTAAGTGTGCATGCACATAGGTTTTTATTTTGGTAAATACTGCTAACTGGTCTCTTAGTCTCCTTCAACTCCTCACCTCATTCTGTGTGACAGTATTTATCCTATAAACCTTAATTTTACTTATAATCTACTATCTCCCTTCCCATAAGATAGACATTTGCCTAAACTTCCCTTTCTGGTTGCTTGGCTTTGACATGTGCTCCAAGTTAAATGTACAAGAGTTAAAAGGCAAGATCTGATTTTTGAAGGGGACATAAGGGCTGCATTTAGAAGTGTCTGCTTACCTGAAAGTTTATAGTTTAAAATATTTTTTTACAGAAGAATAAAACTTCCACTGTATATATGCACTACATTTTCATTATCCATTCACCAGGTGATAAACATATAGGCTAATTCTATTTACAGCCCTTGTCTTCTAATCCAACCTAGTAGTGTATTGTTTTACTGAGGGAGTTGGTTATAATTATTCAAAATCATTATTGAAGATTTGGCATTGAATGCTGCCATTTTGTGGTATTTGCTTTCTTAGTCCTGGTTTTCATAACTAGTATACTGATAGCTTTATAGCCTCTTGACACAAGCTTGAGCCATGTAGGAAGAAAGACTCTCAATTGAGAAAAATGACTCCATAAGATTTACCTTTGAACAAGTCTGTAATACATCTTCTTGATTCATAGTTGATGTTGGAAGGCCAAGAAAATTATGGGTAGGGACAACCTTGGAAGTAAGCTAGAGAGTAAGTCAGTAAGCAGCCTTCTAGTATGACTCTGCATCAGTTCCTGCCTAGAATTCATGTTCTGACTTCCCTTTGACAATGTATTATGATATAGTAGTATATATGAAATAATCCCTTTAATTCCTAAGTTGCTTTTGTTCGTGATGTTTTAAAGACTTAAATGAATTTGCAAAAAAAAGTGTTTATTAGAAATGAGAAAAATTAAATATAACTGTTGAAAACACTTTAAATCCATAGCGTATTAAATCTCTATGTGCACAAAATATGAAAAATATTCTATATATTTTAAATATACGCTTTTTAAAGCAAATTTCTCTTGAGAGAGGAAATATTCTATTAATTGTTTCTTGCTAGGATTTCTGTAGATATTTAAGATGACTAAAATGTACACACATGTAGTGGACAGAGTCAAAGCAGGCATGAGGGTGTCTAAAAGAAAGAAACACAGCATCTGAAGTATTTGAGATCATTGGCAAATTCTGCTTGCCCTTAGCAGTCTCAGAAAGCATGGTGAATTTTACCCTTTGTAATGTAGATGGTGTACAGAGATATATGTCATCCTAGACCAATTCTCATTGTGTACTAGATGGCTCATATTTTTCATCCTTTTGATACAGAAACCAGTCTTCTACTGCCACTCTCAACTAAGGAACCCATTAGAAAAAAAATATTATTCTGTGAATCCTTTTCTAGCTCGCTTGCCATCAGGCTTCCTAGGGTCAAAGGCAGTATCTATGAGTACTATGGTGAGCCAGTATCATCACAGATACTCAGCTTAATGTAGGCTCATGTGGATGCTTTAGAACTGATCACCCAGCAAGACCTCCTTTCTAGGCAAGTAACCGATTATGTCACAGAGTGAACTCTGTGAGATCATCATTTAAGAGGCATCTTAGATATAGCTGAAGATTGGGTAATTCACAGAGGTGATGGGAGCCAATTAGGTAGCTTGGTAGAAAGTACAGAAGGCCAAACATGGTAGGAAAGGCTGATTGCTGGTTCCCTGGTCACCTGGAAAGTGATAGATTGACTATTGAGCTACATGTCATAGAAGCTCCTGAGGATATTGTGTAAGAGCTCCAAGAAACATCAATGCCTGCTCCTCCACCTGCTGCAGTGGATCTTCACTGACTGCACCTCATCAGATCAACCCAACTGAGCCATGGTCTTCCCATTCTTAACACTGCCTTCTTTCTTCTCCAATCCCAGAAATAACTATAAGATTTCATGATTGGCTTAAAGTAGAATAAAATAAAATTAAAAAGTAAATTTGTTTGGGTAGCTAGGGGAGAAAGGAAGAGATTAATGTTTTATATTAACTCATTTCAAAGGCTTCATCTCATTGTCATTTCACTTCATGATTCATATCCTGTGTAAGTTTCTTTGATGAGGAATGGAAGTTACATATATCTGGATATAAAGGTAAATATTTAGAATATGTGTAAATTGTACTGATTTAGAAAATTTGCAGTACCAGTTTCTCCTCTAGGGTCCATGAAGAGTTGGTGAGGTTGACAGTACCAGGTTGAAATTGTCCTTACTATGACTGATTATATTTGTTTATAACAGTAAAATATGTGTGTGCATATTTTTTGTTCTTGGTAGAAATAAACTTGTAGAATATATTTAAACTGCTAAAGAAGTTGATTAACCAGTCATTTAATTTCAATTAATTTAAATTGTAACATATGCATATCTACTAATATAGTGTGTAGTAATACATGTTTAGGAAATATGCTTTTAGAAAGCAAGCAGAAAGTGTCATGCTCAGTGTAACTTTTATCATCTCCAACTTCATCCTAGAATTTGTATTTTTCTTTTGGTATGGGACTTATTTCTCTAAATGTCATTCCCATCAACATTTCCTCTTACTTTCTGATGGTAGAATACTTACCTTCCACTTATAGTTATAAAAGCAAGACTACTCTTTCTTATCAAGTTTTGGAGACTGTCTATTATATTTATTGTTTATATAAATAATAGTCATGATTTATTGGTAGCAAGGAGAGACATGAAGTCAGTTGATGATTTAATAAAAACATCATTGGGAATTCATGTATTTCTGAATCTTGGCCCTAATGTATTTTCCACAAACATTGATGATATTCCAAATGAACTATATTTAGTAGCAACTGCAGAGTATCATCAAAAACCTCCATAATGTTATAACTGTAAGTAATTATTTTAAGTAATGAGATCTGAATCCCTTCACTTTAAAAACTGGTCTCACAAGCTGGACAAAAATAGTTTTTTTATTTTTATTTCACATCAATCCACTTGGCATTTTTAGCATTTCTTGCATTTTGATATTTGAACAAAAATAGCAAGAGGACATATTCTACTATTTCTAAATCCCAGAATTATAGTAGTACCTAAAATACACATTTTATAAGCCAAAATAAAAATAATGTGAAATTACTGAGTATGTCCTAATAAAGTTAATATAAAAATCATTCATTTAATTAGAAATAAAAGCAAATATTTTTCAGTGGTCTTCTTTATAATTTGTAAAACATGTAGGACAATATTTTGTTTTTCATTTTCATTAGTAAATGTTATATGGTTAATAACTGATTTAAAAAAGAAACTGAGGTATGTGTCTTGTATCCCTGATCTCTGCAAGACTTTAAACAGGAATGGATAGTGGATTTTGTCAAATGCTTTTTTAACATCTAAGAAGATTATCATGTGGTTTTTCTCCTTCATTTTGTTTATATGGTAGATTACATTGATGGATTTCGGTATATTGAACCACCCCTGCACCCTAGTAAGGGGAGCAGGGGCTGTCTGTCTCTGACATAAACTCAGTGGCTGGCTCTTTGTTCACCTCCCTCTGAGGGGGGAGCAGCCTTACCAGGCCACAGAGGAAGACAATGCAGACAGTCTTAATGATACCTTATAGGCTAAGGTCAGAAGGAGGGGGAGGAGGACCTCCCCTATCAGTGGACTGGGGAAGGACATAGGAGGAGGAGGAGGGAGGTTGGGACTGGAGGAGACAAGGAAGGGGGCTATGGCTAGCATATAAAGTGATTAAATTCTAATCAATCAATCAATCAATCAATCAATCAATAAGGGGGAAAAGAATGAAACTGGGACAGTGAGAACCGATTGTTCTCCTAACACCTACTCCTTATGAAGTTCATAGATATAAATTTTCTCTGTTTCATTTCATTGTTGTTGTTGGTGGTGGTGGTATGTGTGTGTGTGTGCTGTCTGTATGTGTGTGTGTTGCATGTATATGCATGTGTGTGTGTGTGCGTGGTACTGGGGAGCAAATGGAAGGCCTTTAAGCATATCAAATAAATGTTATACTGAACTACATACAGAACTCATCATGCATGATTTCTGTAAGATTTTCTTTATACCTGTTTTTGCTGGGTTTTTGTTGTTGTTGTTGTTTGTTTGTTTTGTTTTGTTACCCTGTAGAGAGGAACAGCCTTGCTGGGCCACACAGGAAGACATTGCAGCTAGTCCTGAAGAGACCTGATAAACTAAGGTCAGATGGAAGGGGAGGAGGACCTCCCCTATCAGTGGACTTATAGAGGAGTAGGGAGGAAATGAGGGAGGGAGGATGGGGTTGGGAGGGAATGAGGAAGAAGGCTACAGCTGGGATGCAAAGTGAGTAAACTGTAATTAATGTAATAAATAAATAAATAAATAAATAAATAAATAAGAACTTACCACATTACTTTTCTCTTTCTCAGCCACTATCTTGAATGTAGACGTCCCATTTTGTTTCACATTGCTGTGATAAAACACCATGATCAAGCGTTATTTGAGAAAGAAAATGTTTTTCTCACTTACATGTCCTGATCACAGTTCATCATGAAGGGACCAGGAACTAAAGACAAGAATCTGGAGTCTGGAACTGAAAAAAAAAAACAAAAAACAAAACAAAAACAAACAAACAAACAAAAACAAACAAACAAACAAACAAAAAGAAAGATGATGGAGAGGTGCTGCTTATACCTCATGACTTGTTCAGTCTGCTTTTTATACAACTAAGGGCCAGCTGACCAGGGTTTGAATTTTTAACAACTGAGTTCTTCCTCATCAACCATTATTCAAGAAAATATCTCACTCAATTGCTTACAAGCCATTCCATTGGATGCATTTTCTCAATTATGCTTTTCTTCTCACAGATAAAATGTGAATTCACTTAATCATTTGCTGGTACATCTTCCTCAAAGTATATTTTGTGCTGTTTCTTGAGGGATATTGTCTCTTCACCATTGTTTTCCACATATTTAATGCAGTTTGAAACTTTAATCATATTAATGTTCTGAATTTTATCTCTTGACAACATTGACTCTGAGCTTTACCAATTATATGTTGAGAATGTAATACAAATATGTACTTTAAAAACAGCTTGGAGAAACTTGTGGAATAGTGGAGGGAAGGATAGTAGGACAAGGAGGGGACAAGAACTCCACAAGAATATGTACAGAGTCAACCAACCTATACCTATTAGTATTACAGGGACTAAAGCACCAACAAAAGAGCAGGCATGGACTGACCTAGGCCTGTGACACATATGTAATTGATGGGCAGCTTGGTCTTCATATGTGTCCCCCAGCAACTGGAGCAGGGAGTGTCTCTGATATGGAGTCTATTGTCTGCTTTTACTTTCTTTCCACTAGGAGGGTTGCCTTGTGTGGAAGAGAATTCACTTAGACCTGATGTGATTTGATGTACCTGGACGGGTTGGTTTGAGGGTAAGGTGTCTCTACCTTTCTGAGAAGAAAAGAAGGGAAAAAGGAAGGGAAAGTGGGACTGAGAGGGGAGGAAGAAGGGGATGCATTTGGGATGTAAGTGAATAAATAATAAAGTTTTTTAAATGTTCAACATCTTTAGCCATCAAGGAAGTACAAATTAAAATTTAAGATCTAAAAAAAAAAAACCTTAAGATCTCATCTTACTCAAGTCAGTATGGTGAAAAGTAATAAAACAAATGAAAAAAAAATCTTGAAATTGGGCTTACTTAGCGCATGCATTCTGTCTTTACTATGACTGTATGACAGATAAACCTACTATAGATTGAGAGGTACATATTTTAAGTTTTCTTAAATGAACATCTTAAATCATCTACTGTAGAGTTACCATCTCTGTAGAAGTCTAGCTGAAACTAGAATCTCACCCAAGCAACTCATCAAATATCAGAAGTACTATTAACTGTCTCAGATTCATAAAGACTATTTTTATCTTTAAATGCAAAGTCCATTTTGTCTTTAGTGCTTGCAATTACTTTGTAATACATACAGAGAAAACTGTCATGTTCAATGTACTCAATAATTGAAGAATGAAAGAAGTTTCTGGTAGAACTGAAAAAAATAGGAAGGGATTAAAGAGAATTTAAGTGATAATATGTTTGTTGTTTAAAAGAGTATCACAGGTGAAAACTTGCAACTCATGACTCACAAATAATATAGCAGTATCAGCAAATAAATAAATAATTTACATGGACTCTTATCATTGAACCTAAATGTGATGTCTATTCTTGGCTGTGAACTTGACAATATATGGACTTAACTCAAGTCCCAAAATGGGGGCATTCATGCATGAGATATTTGTTTGATTTAAAGTAAAAAGATCTATTTCTATTTCAAATCTATTATGTGGGAAGATATGTCTTTTATTTAGGTTGATGAGGTGGGAAGGCTTATGTTTAATCCAAAACTATTTTTTCAGTTTTTTAATTTTTTAATTTATTATTTTATTAATTACATTTTATTCACTTTGTATACCCCCATAAGCCCCTCCATTTTCTCCTCCCTGGCCCACCTTCCCTGACCCTTCTTAACGCATACCCCTCCCCAATTCTACTGATACGGGAGGTCCTCCTCTCCTTACTTCTGATCCTAGTCTATCAGATCACATCAGGAGTGGCTGCATTGTCATCTTCTGTGGCCTGCTAAGGCTGCTCCCCCCTCAGGGGGAGGTGATCAAAGAATAGGCCAATCAGTTCATGTAAGAGGGAGTCTCATTTCCCATTACTATGTAATCCACTTGGATACTAAACTGCCATGGGCTACATCTGTGCAGGGGTTCTAGGTTATTTCCATGCATGGTATTTTGTTGGAATATGAGTCTCTGGAAAGACCCCTGTGATCAAATTTTCTGGTTCTGTTGATCTCCTTGTGGAGTTCCTGTCCTCTCCAGATCTATTTCCCACTTTTTACATAAGATTCCATGCACTCTGCCCAACAGTTGGCCATAAGTCTCAGCATCTGCATTGATAGTTTGCAGGGCAGAGGCTTTCAGAGGCCCTCTGTGGCAGGTTCCTAGGTTGTTTCCTGTTTTCTTCTTCTTCTGATGTCCATTCTATTTGCCTTTCAGGATGAGGACTGAGCGTTTTAGTCAGGGTCCTCTCTCTTGATTAGTTTCTTTAGATGAACAGATTTTAGTAGGTTTATTCTATGTTATATTTCTATAGGAGTGAGTTTATACCATGTGAGTCTTTCTGCTTCTGGGACAGCTCACTCAGGATGATCTTTCCAGGTCCTACCATTTACCTGCAAATTTCATTTTTTCTTTTTTTTTCATTGCAGAGTGATACTCCATTGTGTAGATGTACCACAATTTCTGCATCCATTCTTCAGTTGAGGGGCATCTGTGCTGTTTCCAAATTCTGGCTATTACAAAAAAAGCTACTACAAACATGGATGAGCAAATGTCCTTACTGTGTACTTGAGCCTCTTTTGGATATATGCCTAGGAGTTGTAAGACTGGATCTTGAGGAGGTGCTGTTCCTAGTTGTCTGAGAATGCACCAGATTGATTTCCAGAATGGTTGTAGCAGTTTACATTCCCACCAGCAGTGGAGGAGGGTTCCCCTTTCTCCACAAACTCTCCAGCATGTGTTGTCACTTGAGTTTTTCATCTTGGCCATTCTGATGGGTGTAAGGAGAAATCTCAGGGTGGTTTTGATTTGCATTTCCCTAATGGCTAATGACGTTGAACATTTCTTTAAGTGTTTCTCTGACATTCAATATTCCTCTACAAAGAGATCTCTGTTTCACTCTGTTCCCCATTTCTTAATTGGATTACTTGGATTGCTGCTTTTCAGCTTCTTTAGTTCTTTAAATATACTGGATATTAGCCCTCTGTAAGATAAAGGGTTGGTGAAGATTCTTTCCTAGTCTTTAGGCATTCATTTTGTTTTTATGACGGTGTCCTTTGCTTTGCAGAAGCTTTTCAGTTTCATGAGGTACCATTTATTGACTGTTGCTCTTAGAGCCTGTGCTGTTGTTCTGTTCAGGAAGTTGTCTCCTGTGCCAATGAGTACTATGGTATTCCTCACTTTTTCTACTAATGAATATAATGTGTCTGGTTTTTAGTTGAGGTCTTTGATGTGCTTGGACTTTAGTTTTGTGCAAGGTGATAAGTATGTATCTATTTTCATTTTTTTCTACATGTAGACATCCAGTTAGACCAGCACCATTTGTTGAAGATGCTATCTTTTTTCCAATTGTATTGTTTTTGGCATCTTTGTCAAAGATCAGGTGTCCATAAATGTGAGGGTTTATTTCTGAGGCTTCTGTTCGGTTCCATTGATCCACCATTCTGTTTCTATGCCAGTACCATGCAGTTTTTATAGCTGTTGCTGTACAGTTCAGCTTAAGATCAGGGATATTTTACTGCACATGATTGTTTTAGAAATTCTGGGTTTCTTGTTATTCCATATGAAGTTGAGAATTTTTCTTTCCAGGTCTGTAAAGAATTGTGTTGGAAATTTGATGGGAATTGCTTTGAATCTGTACATTGCTTTTGGTAAGATGGCCATTTTTGCTATGTTTACCCTGCCAAGCCATGAGCATGGGAGATCTTTCCACCTTCTGATAACGTCTTCAAATTCTTTCTTCAGAGACTTGAAAATTTTTTCATACAAGTTTTTTACTTGCTTGGTTAGGGTTACACCAAGGTACTTTATGTCATTTGTGGCTATTGTGAAGGGTGTTGTTTCCCAAATTTCTTTCTCGCCCCGTTTGTCTTTTGTATACAGGAGAGCTAGTGATGTTTTTGAGTTAATTTTGTATCCGGCCACTTTGCGAAGGAGTTTATCAGCTATAAGAGTTCCCTGGTAGAGTTTTTGGGATCACTCACATATACTATCATATCATCTGCAAATAGTGATAATTTGATGTCTTCCTTTCCAAATTGTATCCCCTTGATCTCTTTCAGCTGTTTTGTTGCTCTAGCAGGGATTTGAAGAACTATTTTGAAGATATATGGAAAGAGTAGGCAGCCTTCCCTTGTCCCTGATTTCAGTGGGATTGCTTTAAGTTTCTCTCCATTCATTAGGATGTTGGCTATAGGCTTGCTGCATATCGCCTTTACTATGTTTAGATATGTGCCTTATATCCCTGATCTCTCCAATACTTTAAACATGAATGGATGTTGAATTTTGTCAAATGCTTTTTCAGCATTTAGGGAGATTATCATGTTTTTTTTTTAATTTCAGTTTCTTAATAGAGTGGATCACATTGATGGATTTCCATATATTGAACCACCCTTGCAAACCTGGGATGAACTCACTTGGTCATAGTGGATGATATCTTTGATAAGTTCTTGTATTCGGTTTGCAAGTATTTTGTTGAGTATTTTTGCATCAATGTTCATAAGGGAGATTGGCTTGAAATTTTCTTTCTTTGTTGGGTCTTTGTGAAGTTTAGGTACCAAGGTGACTGTGGCTTCATAGAATGAGTTTGGTAATGTTCATTCTGTTTCTATTTTGTGGAATAGTTTGAAGAGAACTGGAGTTAGCTCTTCTTTGAAGGTCTGGTAGATGTCTGTGCTGAAAACATCTGGTCCTGGGCTTTATTTTGATGGGAGACTTTCGATGACTGCTTCTCTTTCCTTGGGGGATATAGGACTATTTAATTGATTTACCTGGTCCCAATTCAGCTTTGATAAGTCGAATAGATCAAGAAAATTGTCCATTTCAATTAGATTTTCAAATTTTGTGGCATATAGATTTTTGAAATAAGTCCCAATGATTGTTTGGATTTCCTTGGTGACTGTAGTTATGTCCCCCTTTTCATTTCTGATTTCGTTGATTTGGATGGTGTTTCTCTGCCTTTTAGTTACCTTGGCTAAGGGTTTGTCTATCTTGTTGATTTTCTCAAAGAACCTCTTCTTGGTTTCATTGATTCTTTAAATTGTTTTATTTGTTTATAATTTATTTATTTTATCCCTGAGTTTGATTATTTCCAGCTATCTACTCTTTTTTGGTGTTTCTGCTTCTTCTTTTTTAGGGTTTTTAAGTGAACCATTAAGTAGCTTGAATTAGCTGTCTCAAATTTCTTCTTGAAGGAAGTTAGTGCTATCAATTTTCCTCTTAGCACTGCTTTCATTGTGTCCCACAAATTTGGGTATGTTGTGTCTTCATTTTCATTGAGTCCTAGGAAGACTTTAATTTCTTTCTTTATTTCTTCCCTGACCCACCTATCATTTAGTAGCAAGTTGTTTTGTTTTCATATGTGTAGGCTTTTTGCTATTTCTGTTGTTGTTGAGGTCCAGCTTTATTCCATGGTGATCACACAGGATACAATGGATTATTTCACTCTTTTTGTATCTGTTGAGGCTTGCTTTGTGACCAACTATATTGTCTAATTTGGAGAAGGTTCCATGAGGTGCTGAAAAGAAGGTAAATTCTTTTTTGTTTGTGTGTAAGGTTCTGTAAACCTCTCTTCTGTCCATTTGATTCATGATCTCTGGTAGAGCATTGTTTCTTTCTTTAATTTCTGTTTTGCTGACCTTTCCTTTGTTGAGAGTGGGGTGTTGATGTCTCCCACTATTAATGTGTGGAGATCTATGTGTGGTTACTTTTTTTTAAAATTTTTTTTGAATTTTATTTTTTTTTCTTATCAGTTACATTTTATTAACTCTGTATCCCAGCTGTGTCCCGATCCCTCATTCCCTCCCAGTCCCTCCCTCCCTCCCTCATCTCCACCGTGCCCCTTGCCAGAAGGGGAGTTAGTCTGATGAGGAAAGGATAGGAGCTCCACAAGGACCAAATATATCTGGGCACAGGGTCTTTTCTGAGACTGACATGCAACCAAGGACCATGTATGAATGTAACCTAGAACCTCTGCTCAGATGTAGCCTGTGGTAGCTCAGTAACCAATTGGTTTCCCATAGTGTGGTTACTTTTTATCAATGTTTCTTTTACAAATGTGGGTGCCCTTGTACTTGGGGCATAAATGTTCAGGATTGTGCTGTCTACCTGGTGGAATTTTCCCTTGATGTGTATGAAGTGTCCTTCCATATCTCTTCTGATTAATTTTGGTTGAAAGTTTATTTTATTTGATATTAGAATGGCTTACTTGCTTCTTGGGTCCATTTGCTTGGAGAATCGTTTTCCAGCCCTTTACCCTCAGATAATGTCTATCTTTCTTACTTAGGTGTGTTTCTTGTATGCAACAGAGTGTTGGGTTTTTTTTTTTTTTTTTTTTTTTTTTTGCATCCATTCTGTTAGTCTTTGTCTTTTTATTGGAGAATTGAGTCCATTGATGTTGAGAGAGATTAATGACCAGTGGCTGTTTGGTCTTTTGATTTTGATGTTGGCTGTGATCATAAGTTTGTGTGCTTGGTTGCTTTTTGTTTTACTGTAGTGAGGTTAATTATTTCCTGTGTTTTCTTGAAAGTATCTAGTTTCCTTGGGTTTATTTTCCCTTCTACTGTCTTCTGTAATGCTGGATTTGTGTGTAGGTATTGTAGAAATTTGTTTTTGTCATTGAATATCTTGTTTTCTCCGCCTATGAGGACTGAGAGTTTTGCTGGGTATAGTAGCCTGGGCTGACATCTGTGTTCTCTTAGGGTCTATATAATATCCATCCAGGCCCTTCTGGCTTTCATAGTCTCTGTTGAAAAGTCAGGTGTGATTCTTTTGGGTTTGCGATTATATGTTACTTGGACTTTTTCCCATGCAGCTTTTAGTATTTTTTCTTTGTTCTATATACTTATTGTTTTGATTATTATATGGCCAGACAATTTTCTTTTCTGGTCTAATTTATGGGGTGTTCTGTAGGACTCTTGTATTCTTATTGGCTTCTCTTTTTTGTTGGGAAAATTTTCTTCAGTGATTTTGTTGAAAATATTTTCTGGGCCTTGGAGCAGGGAATCTTCTTTTTCCTCTATTCTTATTATTCTTAGGTTTTGTCTTTTCATATTGTCTTGGATTTCTTGGATGGTCTGTGTCAGAAATTTTTTTCGATTTAGCATTTTCTTTGACGGATACATCGAATTTTTCCATTGTATCTTCTTCACCTGAGATTCTTTCTTCCATCTCTTGTAGTCTGTTGGTTATGCTTACCTCTGTAGTTTCTGTTTTCTTCCCTAAATTCTTCCTGTCCATTATTGCCCCCATTTGTGTTTTCTTTAATCTTCCAATTCTATCTACAGATCTTGAGCTGCTTTGTTGATTTCCTTCACCTATCTGACTGTATTTTCCTGTTTTTCCATCAATTCCTTCAGCTGTTTGTTTGAGCAATCTTCTGTTTCTTTTATTTCATTCAGTGATTTAAGCATTCCCTCTTTAAAGGCCACAAACTGTTTTGCTGCAACTTCCTGTATTTCTTTACTTATGGCCATAGTCTGTTTGAGTTTATCTTCCCCTAGCCCTTTGCACATTTTATTTGTTTCCTCTATTATCCTCTTCATGAGCATAGATGTTAGGTCATCTTCTTGAATTTCAATTATGCTGGGATGTCCAGGGCTACTTGCCCCTGGATATCTGTTTTCTGGAGATGCCATATTGCTTACGTGTTTGTTGGTTGAGCTTTTATGCTGGCCTCTACCCACTGGGCTATCTTAGGTGTTTGAGGTTAGTTTCTGGTAGTTCCTGGAATCCTGTGGTGGAGAAAATACCCTTGGCAGGAAGATGTTTTTTCCTGAAGGAAGCCTTGTTAGCTTTTTGGGTACAGTCACTTGTGTTTTTCAGGAGTTGCTGCTGCTCACCTCAGGCCTAGAGACCTGAGTGGTAACTGTGGTCCTTGTTAGTTGAGAGGGCTCTCCTCTCACCCAGAGAAGTCCTGAAGACAGCTGCCCTGCTTCTGGGTCTCTTGATGTAAATTTAGTGATCTGATGCTGTAACCAGTTTGTCCCAAGGTTTGGTCAGTTTTGTTAGGGATAACTGGTTGCCTCTTGCAGCGGAATCTGGGTGTTGTTCTCAGGTATTCCAGACTTTTGTAGGTTCTGAGACTGGATCTCTGTGCCCCAGTACCCAAGCAGTAATCCGTGGCAGGTGGGTACTGCCTTCCTGGTAACAAGCCAGCTATCTGGTGCACCGCAGGTCCCTGGGTTGTGCTGGTTTGAGGGGCCTTTAACAGGGATATACTGGATGGCCTAAGACTGTCCCTTTTGCTTTGTTCCTTGTGAGGATTTCTCTGGACAGTGACTCCCAGTGTCTGGTGCCCTCGGATGCACAGCTTTGTCTGTGCAGGAGAGATAGGCATGCAGCAACTGTCTGTGCTTGTTGCTGGAGCCCAGTTCTATGATGGCGGCTCATACCAGCTGTTCTGCGAGACTTTTCCCAGGGAAAGACTGGATGACCCAAGTCAGTGCTGTTTTCTTCCTAACCTGTGGGGTTTTCTCGCGACTGGGACTCCCAGTCTCTGGTGTTTTTTTGTGCCCACTGACCAGCCTGGGAATGTGATCAGGACACTCAGGCATGTGGCTCTGGTCTGGAGACCTAATGCCTGCGTGACCCAGAATCTCTTCCGGGTTCTGGCTGGATGACCTGATAGTGGACCCGACTGATTCACATGCCAGGGGTTTCCTCTCACCTGGGAAACACGATTGTTGTTGTTTTAGGGCCCAGAGTTCAGTTTCTTGGTCACTGTACAGAAAATGTTGTCCTGCTCCTCAGATGCAGTGTTCTTCTGGCACCGCCATCTTGTCCCTCTCTCAGTCCCGAAATCTTGTTTTAAATTCTTTATTAAGTACACTTTATTCACTTTGTATCCCCCCTGTGGTTCCCTCCTTCCTCCAGTCCCAATCCCTCCCTTCCTCCTCCCTCTGCATGCATGCTCCTCCCCAAGTCCACTGATAGGGTAGGTCTTCTTTTCCTTCTTTCTTACCTTAGTCAATTAGGTCTCATCTGGAGTGGCTGCATTGTCTTCTTCTGTGGCCTGGTAATGCTGCTTCCCTCTCAGGGGGAGGTAATTAGAGAGTAGGCCAATCAGTTCATGTCAGAGACAGTCCCTGTTCTTATTACAATAGAACCCACATGGATACTGAACTGCCATGGGCTACATTTATGCAGCGGACTTAGGTTATCTCCATACATAGTCCTTGGTAATTCCTATCCGGAAAGGCAAAGAGGATGCACATCAGAAGAAGGAGAAAAGAGGGAACAAGTCGGGAGCATGACACAGAGGACCTCTGAAAGGCTCTGCCCTGCAGACTATCATTGCAGTTGCTGAGACTTATGGGTAAACTTTGGGCAGAGTTCAGGGAATCTTAGAAAAGAAGTGGGAAACAGTAAGATCTGGAGAGGAGAGGAACTCCACAAGGAGAGCAACAAAACCAAAAAATCAGAGCACAGGGGTCTTTCCTGAATCCAAATCTTTTGTTCTGGGAAAATCTACCTCTAATTTGGGCCATGTCATCTGCTGAAGCCTATACAAGGACATGGAAGAAGGAAGCTTTTAGTCTGTCTGCTTGCTCTTACCTTGCTAACAATTCTATTCCTTCATTGACATTGGAGCCTATTTTTTTCAGGATTCCAGCATATACTAAAAAGCAGCTGAGATATCAGTCCTCATGAACTGAGCAACTACTGGATTCTTGGCTTTTCAATTGATACCCAGCCATTGTTGGATTTATATGGACCACAGCCTTTCAGTCATTCTAGTAAATCACATTAAATATAATATATATATATAATTATACACATATATAATTATACATATATACAAATATATATGTATAATTTTCATTCTATAAGTTCTGTTACTCTACAGAACTTTGTGTAATACATTGCATACAAATGAAACAGATTTTAGCTGATCACCTTTTCTGCACCAGATAATTTCTTCTGTTGTTTCATTTCATTCTCACACCAACTGAGTAAGATATCCACTTGAGAATGATAAAAACAAGACTTTCCCAAGAAACTTGATGAATATTATACATTTAGAAAGTTGTAGATTTAATGAAGGAAGACTCATTTTTTTTTAAGATAGGATGACATGAAAAGAAGGGTCAATTTTTATCTTTGATTTAGGAAAGGGGTGACTAGAAATTGAAGGGATAGATTTAGAATGAGGATTAGTATAAATCTTTAATTAACACCAATTATATATCAACACTTTAGATACTGATGTATAGTAAACACTGGAGAACATTATTTAAATTATGAATACAATAAAAGAAATATGTATATTTATTTACTAGGGCAAAAACTATAATTTTATAATAGAAGAGATATAACTAGTAAGACAATGGATGAATAAAATAATTTTAATATATCTAGTTATGTACAAGAAAATAAGCAGCATGAGAGAGAAAATAAATTGCGAAATAAATCTATCTCATGAGTAATATAAAATTTATTATTCTAAAATCATACCCTTACAAATTCGGTAAGAAAAGACAATTTAAGCTTTGTCAAGACTACCATACATATAAAAATTTCACTTTAAAGAAAACATTTGATGTTAAAAAGTTAAAAGATAGAAAAGAATATCATGTAAGGCATAGGAACTAGAATGCTATACTAATAGCAAACATGGCAGACTTCTAATCAAGTGATATTATTAGGGATTGAGATTAACAATTCCATAAGCATTAAGACGTTGAGTCCAGAAATACAGCTCAACAAGAAGAAGATTTTGATGTTGAGTCTAACAGACTGGATTTAATCCCTAGGTTTACAAAATGGAATGAGAGAACTGAACCTCTCAAACTGTGTGCTGACATACACACATGCCCTTTGGCACCTGTACACCCATACACATACACATATATACACAGACAAACAGAAACACACTCACAGATGTAAACAAGCACAAAAAAATTCATCAAAGGCACAAAATTCCAAAACTTCATATATTTCATGAGATTTTTAATATGCAAAGAACTGAACCCAAGAGAAAGTAAATGGCAGAAATAAAACTGCAGACAGAGATTGGATTTTTTTTCTTTTGTACTTAATTTAAGGTAAAATGACAAGGGAGAATCAGTGATTGCATAGCAGTTGTCATACTTTATACTCTTGAGATTGGGAATTTATCAATATAGACATGACATCCTTTGTTTGACATGACAGATTTGTTTCTTTCTAGACTCCTGTTTGTTCTTATGAAGTCATTTATTTATTCATATTAAAGAGTATGCTCAAGCCTATCATGAAGAAATACTAAAATACCAAATACTTTTTATTTAATATTATCACCTGATGAAGCACACACATTCTTTTCAAAAGCTAAAGCAAAAAAAAATGCAGTCAACAAACCTTGGTTCTCTTTTCTATATATTGATAAAGGTAATATCAGCTTTTAATAGATGGATATTTCATTGCTCAACATTGGATTACTTCACTGAAGCATTTATTATTATTATTGTTATTGTTGCTAGAAATTAAACATAGTGTCTCTTGTACATTAGGCAAGCACTCTAACACTGAGCTACATTTTCATAATAAATGTTATTGTGAAACAAAAACAACATTGGCAATCTTTTGTGAAACTGCTACATATTTGTACAGAATCTTTCACATACATTTTATTTACATTAA
Source organism: Psammomys obesus (assembly GCF_907164565.1). Taxonomy (NCBI): domain Eukaryota; kingdom Metazoa; phylum Chordata; class Mammalia; order Rodentia; family Muridae; genus Psammomys; species Psammomys obesus. The sequence continues at coordinate 4,637,056 of NW_026590677.1, forward strand.
TGTGGACATGTACTTAGGCTAAGTGTTAACATAGTAATATAATGAATGATACCCACTCAAAAACACTCAAGCTAATATGTTCAAGTGACTCAAAGCTACAGGAACCATATACTAGGTTTGAGACCAGTAGATGTCTCTTGCCTTGCAGATCAGTAATGCCAAATCCCAGGACCCAGCTCTGTATAAGAGCGTCATTGTTATTTTGTCTCATCATCCTGCATAGAAGCTTTCATCACTAAGAAAGCTAGACAGCTAAGAATAAATTTTCTGATTAGTTCAATAATGATTTCTTTGTGTCATGTAAGCAATTTGTGTGCTGTCTTCAACAATAGGGTCTTATCATCTAGTTTTGGTAGTCAACAAAGAGCAATAGCAGTGCCAGGTGCCTCCCTGACCAATAAATTGTGGGAAGACAATCTGTGCCAGGCACTCAGATTTTTCTTTAAAAATCAATGTCTTCTAGTAGCAGAATTGTTTGCTAATATGGGATATTTCTGTTTAAACTTCTTTTCCAAATTTATAATTTTTAATTAGCTTATAAACTAGTTGTGATTCATAAAGCCTGTTTGTGCATCCTTTCTCTCATAGCCCTTCCCCATCCTTGCTTAGATCTTGAGCTCCATGAATTCCTCCTATAGCATTTGTGGATAAAAATAGTCTTGATGAATCTGAGGCAGTTAATGATCTATAATGAGTTGCTTGGGTGAGATTTTAGATTCAGCTAGACTTCTACAGAGATAGTAACTATATACTAGGTGATTTATGACGTTCATTTAAGAAAACTTAAAATATGTACCTCTCAATTTATAGTAGGTTAATCTGGAATGCAGTCATAGTAAGGGAAAAATGCATGGGCTGGGAAACCCAATTACATGTACACATAAAGTTGGATATGACTCCCACTAGTCTTTTGTTTCCTGAATTCCATCATTAAATTACCAGCTGGAACACTTGTGCCCCCTATATATACCCTTGCTATTTTCACATTCTTCTTTCTTTCCCATCTAAGTGCACAACCGTGACAGTGGCCCATTTTTATTTTCCTAGATTTTGCATAGTGTCTATAACAAACATATAAAATAAAATATTTGTAGTTATATCAATTAGACAGAATAAATGATACTTATCTTTGGGGGCTTGGATGATCTCACTCACTACTTCCTTCCAATTTAATCTATACACCTGAAATTTTCATGGTTCAATATTTATTTATAGCTGATTAATATTCCATTGTGTGTATATATATATATATATATATATATATATATATATATATATATACCATATTTTCATTGTCTATTCATCAATATATATGTTGATCCTATTCCCAAGCTATTGTAAATAAAGAGGCAATTTGAAGACGGATCTGCAAATATTCCTGTAGTAAAAGGGTAACGAGTCCCTTGTTTATGTGTCCAGGAGTAGTATAGATTGATCATATGGTAGTTCTATTTCTGTTTTTTTTTTGTTTGTTTGTTTGTTTTTGTTTTTTTTTTTTTAGGTGGAAGATTCTCCAGAATGATTGGACTAGTTTACCTTTTCATCAACATTGTATAATAATAAATATATCCTACATTCACACCAGCCTTCATTATCTAGAGCTATTTTTACATTCCATCTCCTACTAGTCAGAATTCATATCACCAGGAAAAATGTCTTAAGGAGATATTGTCCAGGTCATTTTACTCTGTGAGCATATCTATACGGAATTTTTGTGGTAAAAGGCCTAGCCTGAAACTAGGTGACACCATTTCTTAAGTTTTAGGCCCTAGACTGTATAAAAGTAGAGAAACCGTTGAGTACTAAACAGGCATATATTTATCACTCATTGCTCTTAACTGTAAATGTGACTAGATATTTCAAATTCCTGACTCTACTACTCTTCAATGATGGAGAGTGACCCAAAATTTTAAGTAGAATAAACTGTTTGCCCTTGAAGTTGTTTCATCATTGCATCCTATCATAGGCATAGAAGTGAATATACAAACCCTCCTGTTTTGTTTCCTTCCTCAGATATCAGCATGAGATAGCTGATATTTGTAAGGAGATTGTGATGTTTCTGTGATGACAGGATTACTTGTAAGGTTTATTCTCATACCATTATTTTTTCGTGAGTTTCTTGTACATTAGTCATTTCTATGTGGCCATTCACAGTTCTAGATACATTTAATTCTCAAACTTTCCTATATAGCCTCACTCACTTTCTACATATGTAGAGGTATTTATCAGGAAATATGAATTTGTTAGTCCTTGTAAAGTGAGCACAAACTAAAGTCACTTGGGAAAAGGGAAATTTCAATTGAGATATTGTTAGAATAGGTTGACCTGTAGGCAAAAATGTGGTGACATTTTCCTTGTCAGTTGTTGATGTTACAGGGGCCTGTCCACTGTGGGCAATTTTACTCCAGGTAGGTTGTCCAGTCCTGTGTAAGAAAGCAGGATGAGAAAGTCAGGAAAAAAGTCAGTAAGCAGAATTCCCCCACGGTCTTTGCTTAATTCCTACTTCCAGGTTCCTGCCTTGAGATCGTTCCATGTGTTCACTGTATGTTGGACAAATAAAATATATGATTAAGTAAATTTGAAAGTTGGTTTTGTTCCGTGTTTTACGACAGCAACAGGAATCAAGCTAGGATAACATTTAAAAATTAAACATGACCAGAAATCTTGATAACTCAGTAATTATCCATGTTTTTAGTTTCTAATTTGTAGATGTATTTGACCATATATAAATCTTTTTTAATCTATCAAAATAATGTATATAATTATGAAAACATCTTGTTATAAAAAGCTACACTTACTCTGACCACTTCTTTTTTTATGTATAAATCTTTTTTTTTTAATTTTTCTTTCTTAATTACACTTTACTCACTTTGTATACCCCCATTGGTTCCCTCCCTCCTCCCATCCCAATCCCTCCCTTCCTCCTCCCTCTGCATGCATGCTCCTCCCCAAGTCCACTGATAGGGTAGGACTTCTTTTCCTTCTTTCTGATCCTAGTCAATTAGGTCTCATCAGGAGTGGCTGCATTGTCTTCTTTTGTGGCATGGTAATGCTGATTCCCCCTCAGGGGGAGGAAATTAAAGAGCAGGCCAATCAGTTCATGTCAGAGACAGTCCCTGTTCCTATTACAATGGAACCCACTTGGATACTAAACTGCCATGGGCTACATCTGTGCAGGTGTCTTAGGTTATCTACATGCATAGTAATTGGTTAGAATATCAGTCTCAGGAAAGACCCCTGTGCTCAGATTTTTTTTGGTTTTGTTGCTCTCCTTATGGAGTTCCTGTCCTTTCCTGATCTTACTATTTCCCACTTCTTTCCTAAGATTCCCTGCACTCTGCCCAAAGTTTGCCCATAAGTCTCAGTATCTACATTGATAGTCTGCAGGGCAGAGAGTTTCAGAGGTCCTCTGTGTCAGGCTCCTGACTTGTTCCCTCTTTTCTCCTTCTTCTGATGTCCAGCTTCTTTGTCTTTCTGGATAGGAATTAAGCATTTTAGCAAGAGTCCTCCCTCTTGATTAGTTTTTTTGGTGTACAAATTTTAGTAGCTTTATCCTATATTATATGTCTATATGAATGAGTATATACCATGTGCATCTTTCTGCTTCTGGGATAGCTCACTCAGGATGATCCTTTCCAGATTCCACCATTTACCTGCATTTCATGATTTCCTTGTTTTTAATTGCTGAGTAATATTCCATTGTGTAGATATACCACAATTTTTGCATCCATTCCTCCACTGAGGGGCATCTGTGCTGTTTCCAGCTTCTGGCTACTACAAATAAGGCTGCTACAAACATGGTTGAGCAAATGGCCTTATTGTGTACTTGAGAATCTTTTGGATATATGCCTATGAGTGGTATAGCTGGATCTTGAGGAACCGCTATTCTTAGTTGTCTGAGAAAGTGCCAGATTGCTTTTTATAGTGGTTGTACAAGTTTACATTCCCACCAGCAGTGGAGGAAGGTTTCCCTTTCTACACAACCTCTCCAGCATTTGTTGTCTCTTGAGTTTTTGATCTTAGCCATTCTGATGGGTGTAAGGTGAAATCTTAGGGTCGTTTTGATTTGCATTTCCCTGATGGATAATAAGGTTGGGCATTTCTTTAAATGTTTCTCTGCCATTTGATATTCCTCTGCAGAGAATTCTCTGTTTCGCTCTGTACCCCATTTTTTAATTGGATTACTTGATTTTTTGTTGTTTAACTTCTTTTTTTGTTTGTATTGTTTCTTTTTTCAAAATTTTTATTACTTACCTTTTATTGATTTTGTACCCCCCATAATCCCTCCCTCCTCCCCTCCCGATCCCACCCTACCTCTCCTTTCTGCATGCAAATCCACTGATAGGGGAGGTTCTCCTCTCCTTTCTGATCTTAGTCTATCAGTTCTCATCAAATGTGGCTGCATTGTCCTCTACTGTGGCATGGTAAGGCTGATCCCCCCTCAGGGGGAGGTGATCAAAGAGCAGGCCACTCAGTTCATGTCAGAGGCAGTCCCTCTTCCCATTACTAGGTAACCCACTTGGACACTGACCTGCCATGGGCTACATCTGTGCAGGGGTTCTAGGTTATCTCCATGAATATTCCTTGGTTGGAGTATGAGTCTCTGGGAAGTTCCCTGTGTTCAAATTTTCTTGTTCTTTTGATTTCCTTGTGGAGTTCCTGTCCTCTCCAGCTCTTGCTATTTCCCACTTCTTACATAAAATTCCATTCACTCTGCCCATCAGTTGGCCATCAGACTCAGCATCTGCTTTGACAGTCTATACTACAGAGGCTTTCAGAGGCCCTCTGTGGCAGGTTCCAAGATTGTTTCCTGTTTTCTTCTGGATTTCAGAGGCCCTCTGTAGCAGGTTCCGAGGTTGTTTCCTATTTTTTTTTTCTTCCATCCATTTTGCCTTTCGGGATGGGGATTGAACATTTTAGTTAGGGTCCTCTCTTTTGCTTAGTTTGTTTAGATGTACAGATTTTAGTGGGTTTATCCTATGTAGTATGTTTATATGAGTGAGTATATACCATGTGTGTCTTTTTGCTTCTGGGACAACTAACTCAGGATGATCCTTTCCAGGTCCCACCATTTACCTGCAAATTTCATGATTTCCTTATTTTTCATTGCTGAGTAATACTCCATTGTATAGATGTACCACAGTTTCTGCATCCATTCTTCAGTTGAGGGGCATCTGGGCTGTTTCCAGCTTCTGGCTATTACAAATAAAGCTGCTACAAACATGGTTGAGCAAATGTCTTTTTTGTGTACTTGAGCCTCTTTTGGTTATATGCCTACGAGTTCTAAGACTGGATCTTGAGGAGGTGCTATTCCTAGTTGTCTGAGAATGCGTCAGATTGATTTCCAGAGTGGTTGTACAAGTTTACATTCCCACCAGCAGTGGAGAAGGGTTCCCCTTTCTCCACAACCTCTCCAGCATATGTTGTCACTTGAGTTTTTCATCTTGGCCATTCTGATGGGTGTAAAGTGAAATCTCAGGGTTGTTTTGATTTGCATTTCCCTAATGGCTAATGAGGTTGATCATTTCTTTAAGTGCTTTTCTGCCATTCGATATTCCTCTACAGAGAATTTTCTCTTTAGCTCTGTTCCCCATTTTTTAAGTGGATTACTTGGTGTGCTGCTTTTCAGCTTGTTTAGTTCTTTATATATACTGGATATGAGTCCTCTGTCAGATAAATGGTTGGTGATGATTCTTTCCCAATCTGTAGGCAGTTGCTTTGTTTTGATGACGGTGTCCTTTGCTTTACAGAAACTTTTCAATTTCATGAGGTCCCATTTATTGATTGTTGCTCTTAGAGCTTGTGCTGTTGGTGTTCTGTTCAGGAAGTTGTCTCCTGTACCAATGAGTTCTAGGGTATTCCCCACTTTTTTTCAACCGATTTAATGTGTCTGGTTTTATGTTGAGGTCTTTGATCCACTTGGACTTCAGTTTTGTGCAGGGTGATCTATTTTCATTTTTCTACATGGAGACATCCAGTTGGACCATCACCTTTTGTTGAAGATGCTATCTTTTTTCCATTGTATGGTTTTGGCATCTTTGTCAAAAATCAGGTGTCCGTAAGTACATGGGTTTATTTCTGGGTCTTCTGTTCAATTCCATTGATCCACCATTCTCTTTCTATGCCAGTACTATGCAGTTTTTATAACTGTTGCTCTATAGTACATCTTGAGATAAGGGATGGAGATACCTCCAGAAGATCTTTTATTGTAGAGGATTGTTTTAGCAATTCTCGGTTTCTTGTTATTCCATACGAAGTTGAGAATTTTTCTTTCCAGGTCTGTAAAGAATTGTGTTGGTAATTTGATGGGAATTGCATTAAATCTTTAGATTGCTTTTGGTAAGATAGCCATTTTTACTATGTTAATCCTGCAAGCCATGAGCATGGGAGATATTTCCATCTTCTCATATCTTCCTCTAATTCTTTCTTTAGAGACTTGAAATTTTTTTCATACAAGTCTTTGACTTGCTTGGTTAGGGTTACACCAAGGTACTTTATGTCATTTGTGGCTATTGTGAATGGTGTTGTTTCTCTAATTTCTTTCTCAGCCCTTTTGTCTTTTGTATACAGGAGTGCTACTGATTTTTTTGAGTTAATTTTGTATCTGGCCACTTTGCTGAAGGTATTTATCAGCTGTAGGAGTTCCCTGGTAGAGTTTTTGGGGTCACTCATGTATACTATCATATCATCTGCAAATAGTGATAATTTGACTTCTTCCTTTCCCATCTGTATCTCCTGATCTCCTTCAGCTGTCTTATTGCTCTAGCAACATTCCAGCACTCTGTTGAAGAGATATGGAGAGAGTGGGCAGCCTTATCTTGTCCCTGATTTCCGTGGGATTGCTTTAATTTTCTCTCCGTTCAGTTTGATGTTGGCTATAGGCTTGTTTAACTTCTTTACTTCTTTATGTATACTGGATATTAGCCCTCTGTCAAATATAGGATTGGTGAAGATCTTTTCCCAATCTGTAGGCTGTCGTTTTGTTCTGAGGACAGTATCGTTTGCTTTACAGAAGCTTTTCAGTTTCATGAGGTCCCATTAAGAAGATATCATAAGATGGAAAGATCTCCCATGCTCATGGCTTGGCAGGATTAATAAAATAAAAATGGCCATCTTATCAAAAGCAATCTACAGATTCGATGCAATTCCCATCAAATTACTAACACAATTCTTTACAGACCTTGAAAGAAAAATTCTCACCTTCATATGGAACAAGAAAACCAGAATTGCTAAATCAATTCTCTACAGTAAAAGATCTTCAGGAGGTAACTCCATCCCTGATCTCAAGCTGTACTATAGAGCAACAGTTTTAAAAACTGCATGGTACTGGCAAAGAAACAGACTGGTGCATCAATGGAATTGATTAGAAGACCCTGACATAAATCCACACACTTATGGACACCTGATTTTTGACAAAGATGCCAAATCCATTCATTGGAAAAAAATACAGCATCTTCAACAAATGGTGCTGGTCTAACTGGAAGTCTGCATGTAGAAAAATGCAAATAGATCCATACTTATCATCCTGCACAAACTGAAGTCCAAGTGGATCAAAGACCTCAACACAAAACTAGACACACTAAACCACTTAGAAAAAAAAGTGGGGAATACCCTTGAACTCATTGGCACAGGAGACAACTTCCTGAACAGAACACCAACAGCACAGGCTCTAAGAGCAACAATCAATAAATGGGACCTCATGAAACTCTGACCACTTCTTAAAGGAGGTTTCAGTTTGGAGTAGATAAAATGTTAGTTTTTATGGCTGAAAACTGAGTGTTCTCTATTTTTCTGAAACTATAAACAGTTTTTGATATATTTTCTTTTTGTTAAGCCAACTCCAGGAAAATATTTCTTTCTTCATGTAAAAATAAAAGTAATTGTAATATATATTTAAATGATTAAAATTACAAAATTGTGAATAAAATTAACCTGTGCATTATAACTATATAAAACATACTACTTACTCTTAAATCTGTACAAATGATATAACCTCAGAAAATATACATATAGTAATTTACAGAGAGAGAGAGAGAGAAAGGAAAAAAAGCACAAAAAAGAAAACATAAAACACTTCCATTTAAAATGGTTGAAAAGAAACTGGCTCTATGGTTTAGGCTAAGAACTATAGCCTGTTCCAAAGAGTGAAACAGGAAAATGGGATGAAGTCTTCAAAGCAAAAATATTGATGCAGCAAAAAAGAAGCAAGCCTCACAGAACACCATCACTGTGATAATCTTAACCTCAGGATAAACCCTTCACTTTCACAAGCCTCAGAAGTAGTTGTAGGTTTTGATGATGCAGTGATACCTCTGGAATCTGGGCCAGGAGTGGACAAAAAGATCATGTTATAATTCTGTATGACTCAGAGGGCAGAGGCTGGATGGCATCCCATGAAAGAATCTATTGTTTGAACATTAATAGCTTTAGGAGTAGAGAATGTGGAATAACCATAAAATAAGAAGGTTGAATTTAATCTTCTGTGTACTCAGGGCAATAGATATACATGGAAGACAGTTGTAAAGAGCAAAAGGATTTTTATCTCTAAGGAGATAAAAAGTATACATGGAAGGAAGTAATAACCTAGACAGTGAGGTACACAGGTAAAAACAACACTAATCTCAGTTGATGGAAGCTTATTTCTTCAAAGAGAGGGATACAGGTCTTTTAGTGTGTTGAGCCTGAGGTCAAAGTGTGGATCAACTTCTGGAGCCATCTATCTGCTGGTCACTATTACAACTAGGAAATACTAAAGCTACTACATGATACTTGATGCCCAAAGCTACATTATTAGAGGTCAGGAAGACTCGTACTTTCAAGAAATGCATTTTGGATATTCTTCCTACTTGCAAGCTAACCTGGAGAAACCTGCAGCTAGAAGAAAAGCCACTTCCCTGAGAAATTCCAGGAACCCACTTGAGCTACCATGGGTTATGTCTGAGCAGGGGTTGTAGGTTATATCCATGCATGTTCCTTGGTTAGATAAACAGTCTCATAGAAGACCCTTGTGCTCAGATATATTTGGACCTTGTGGGGTTCCCTGTTCCCTCTAAGATATACTAATTCTTTCTTCCTTTATATGATTCCATACACTCTGCAGAAGTCTTTGTTATGGGTCTCAGCATCTGATTTGATACACTGCTAGGTAGTGTCTTTCAGGTGCCTTCTGTGGTAGGCTACTGTCCTGTTACATGATAAAGAAATTGTGGTACTTTTACACAATGGAATACTACTCAGCAATTAAAAACAAGGAAATCATGAATTTTGCAGGCAAATGGTGGGATCTAGAAAAAATCATCCTGCGTGAGGTATATCCTAAAAGCAGAAAGACACACATGGTATATACTCACTTGTATAGACCTATAAGATAGGATAAACATACTAAAATATGTAAAACTAAAGAAGATAAACAAGAAAGAGTTCCAGGGGTAAGATGATCAATCCTCTTCTAGAAAGACAAAGGGGATGGACATTGGAAATAGGAGAAAACAAGTCCAATCTTTATTTCATGATATCTCCAACTTCTTATCCAAATGCATCAACAGCAACCAAAAACAGTGAACAGCAGCAGCCGTCTCTTTTCTTGGAGCTCTTTCAACACTCTTTGTGCTCTTATTCCACTCTCAGAGCCCTCAGACTGCAAATAGTCTGCTGCTGT
>NW_026590677.1:4647113-4756602 GCF_907164565.1 Psammomys obesus
TAATATAATATAATATAATATAATATAATATAATATAATATAATATAATATAATATAATATAATATAATATAATATAATATAATATAATATAATATAATTTTTGGTCTGATATATATATGTATATGTATGTATACATACATACATATACATATATATATGTATATATATACATAAAATTAGGTTTAAAAGAAAAAAAAATCTAGACCAGACAAAATTTTTTTATGTTCATATATAATTGAAAAAGATTTGAAATCTCGAAAGGATAAAATATAAGAAATGTGGTGTGTGACAAGAAGAAAATACAAAAAAATAAACAGCTTCGTACAAAAAAAACATGGAAATTCAATAAGCCTATTAAAAGACCTTTGTCTCATGAATATTTATAAAAATGCATTTTGACACATTTGTGACATAATTTTCTTGTAAGTTAGGAAAGGCAGGGAAGATACAGCAGAAAAGACAATTCCCACTGTTCTAGCATGTCTACGGATTTAGAAAAATAAGTATTAAATACATGTTGCTACTATAAATTGAAATAGTGTTTTGAAGGCATAGTTTATAGAATATACCCAAACTTAAAATAGCCATTGTGGGAGACTCTTCTCTAGAGCTCCAAGATGGCATCAACCAGGGTGCACCATTTCAGAAGGGCTGAAGATCACAAACTCAAAAACTGGTGAGTGGAGGGGCAGCTGAAACCATAGCGTTGACTTTGAGGCTTCCAGGGATAGAGGAGACAACCTATGAGCTGGGGCAGATTGAGTCCAGGCCCCCCATGGATGTCTTGGGGGTGGGGTGGTTGAGACTGGTAAAATATCAACTCCCTGCACTCCCAGCTGCACCTTCCCTCACTCAACTTGCCCAAGCAGCTCAGCAGAGGCAGGGAGTGCATAACCCCAGGTACCGGGAGCCTCCTTACCCTAATGACCAAACAGGGGACCCAAATCTGATAACAGAAAACTGTGGACTCTCTGAGCTTACCAACATGCCTGCTAGTGAGTTCTCAGGCTGTAGAGCTTTAAGCGTGCATCTACCAGTGAGTGCTTGTGGACCCTCAACACTTCCCACACAAGCCTGCAAGTGAGAGCACCTGCATACTTTCCAGAAAGATCTGCAAGTGTGTGCTTCTGTGAGAGAGTGCATACAGAGCCCCAGATCTGGGGTCTGGTTGTACTACCAGCCAGACAACAGAACTCTTCCACACACACCCCATCTGTGGGCAACATAGGGATCTGTGGAACAGCACTTTCAACATTGAATCTCCTGTTCAGTGGGTCTCTCAGTGGAGTCCAGGCAAAAAATTCCTGGAAGCTAGCCTGTGCAGCTCAGGCAGATCTAAGTTCTTGGAGCACAAAACTGAGACAGGCATGTGGACCACTGAGCCATTCAGGGCACCTGCACATAAGCACTGCACCTGCCAAATACTGCAGCACCCCACCTTCCCTCTCACAGGCAGACACACCTCCAAGCACCTACTGTGTTTATTCTCTTGGACCTACTACCTTCCTCCCTTACCTGCAATTGAAACACCAAAACCAACTCTCAAACCAATGGACCTCTCTCATCTTCCTGAAGTATACTACAGACTCCAAAGACAGAGGGACCCAGTTTGCAATACAGGTTCTAGGAACAAACACCAAAAGTTATAGATAAGTTTATGGGTAGAGGAAGGCATGAGAACGAATCCAACAAAAATCAGGACATCATGGCTTCACCAGCATCCTCAAAAATCAATGGATATTTCAATTCATCGGAAACACAGGAAAATGATTTAAAATTCATGTTTATCGAATTATTAGAAGCACATAAAGAGGAAACAAACAAGAAAAGATAGATGCCATGATAGAAAAACAGGAATCCACATTCAAACAGATGAAGGAAATGGTGCAAGACATGAAAACAGAATTAGAATCAAAAAAGAAAACAAAAACAGAATAAACCATGGAGCTGGAGAACTTACAGAAAAGATCAGGAACCACAAAGATAAGGATCACAAACAGAACACAAGCAATGGAAGAGAGAATCCCAGGCAATGAAGATACTACTGCATAAATTGATATATATCGCAAAGAAAAAATAAAATCAGAGACATTCCAAACACAAAACTTCCAAGAAATCAAGGACACCATGAAAAGACGAAATCTAAGAATAATAGGAATAGATGAAAAAGAAGATTCCAGGTTCCAAGGTCCAGAAAATATTTTCAAGAAAACTAAAGAAGAAAATGTTCTCAACCTTAAGAAAGAGATATCCCAAGCAACAGTAAGCTTATAGAACACCAAATAGACTAGACCAGAAAAGAAACTACTCATATCACATAACACTAAATCTAAAACATTAAATCATGTCAAAACACTAAATCTAAAGAACAAGGAAAAATATTAAAAGCAGCAAGGAAAAAGGACAAGAAACATATAAAGGTAGACCTATCAGAATTATATCAGACTTTTCAACAGAAATCATGAAAAACAATAGGGTTAAGACAGATTTCATGAAGATTCTAAGAGAACACAGATGCCAAACCAGACTACTATACACAGCAAAACTTTCAATAACTATATAGATGGAGAACAAAAAAAACCTATTCCATGACAAAACTAAACTTAAACAGCATCTACAGAGCAACACAGCCCTACAGAAGATACTAGAAGGAAAAATTCCAATCTAACAAAATCAACTATAGCCAAGAAAACACAGGATAAAGATAAACTCACAAGAACAACAACAAAAAAATCAAAGAAAAACAAACACACAAACACACTGTCACCACTAACCCCACAATAAAAGGAGCTAAAATTCATTGGTCACTATTATCTGTCAACATCAATGGACTCAACTCTCCAATAAAAAGACACAGACTGACAGATTGGTTGCAGAAATTGGATACAACATTTTGCTGCAACCAAGAAGCACTCACCTGCAACAAAGATAAACACTATCTAAGAGTCAAGGACTATATATTTTCCAAACAAACAGACCCAGAAAACAACTGGGGTAGCTATCTTAAAATATAATATAATATTCAACCATAACTAAACAAAAAAGATGAGAGAAACTTCATTCTCATCAAAAGAAAAATACATCATGAGGCCATCACAATCCTGAGCATATGACTAAAGGAAATCAAGGGGTTAAAAATCAGAAAGGAAGAAGTCAAATTATCACTACTTGCAGATGATATGATAGTATACATGAGTGAATCCCAAAATTCAACCAAAGAACTCCTTCAGCTGATAAACACCTTCAGCAAAGAGCCTTGACCTCACAGGCACAGGAGACAACTTCCTGAACAGAATACCAACAGCACAGGCTCTAAGATCAGCAGTCAGTAAATAGTACCTCATGAAACTGAAAAGCTTCTGTAAAATAAAGGACACTGTCATCAGAACAAAAAATCATCCTACAGACTGGGAAAGGATCTTCACCAACCCTATGTCTGACAGAGGGCTAACATCCCGAATATATAAAGAACTTAAGTTAAAAAGCAACTAATCAAGTAATCCAATTAAAAAATGGTATACAGAGCTAAGCAGAAAATTCTCAATAGAGGAAAATCGAATGGCAAAGGAATACTTAAAGAAATACTCCGCATCCTTAGTCATCAGGGAAATGCAAATCACAAGAACCCTGAGATTTCACCTTACAACCATCAGAATGGCTAAGATAAAAAACTCAAATGACACTACATCTTGGAGAGCATGTGGAAAAAGGGGAACCCTCCTCCATTGCTGGTGGGAATGAAAACTTGTATAACCACTTTGAAAAACAATCTAGTGTTTTCTCAGAAATCTGGGAATAGTGTTACCTCTAGATCCATCTACATCACTCCTACGTATACACAAAGTATGCTCAAGTATACAACAAGGACATTTGCACAGCCATGTTCATAGCAGTTTTATTCGAAATAGCCAAAATTTTGAAACAACCCAGATGTCCCTCAACTGAGGAATGGATACAGAAATTGTGATACATATGATACATATACACAGTGGAATTGTACTCAGTGATTAAAACAAAAAATCATGAAATGAGCAGGCAAAGGTGGGAACTAGAATAGATCATCCTGAGTGAGGTATCCTAGAAGCATAAAGACACACATGGTATATACTAACTTTAGTGGATATTAGACATATAACATAGGGTAAGCATACCAAAAATTGTGCACCTTATGAAGCTAAGCAAGAAGACCCTGGGTAAGTTAATCAATCCTTACTCAGCAAGGCGAAAGCAATAGACATTAGAAGAGGGAGAAAACAGGCAACAGGACAGGAGCCTATCACAGAGTGCCTCTGAAAGACTCTACCCAAGCTGGTATCAAAGCAGATGCTGCTGAGACTAATAGTCAAAATGTGTGCAGTGCTCAGGGAAATCTTATGAAAGAAGGGGGAATAGAAATACCAAGAGAGGACAGGTGCTCCACAAGGTGAATAACAGAACCAACAAATCTGGGCAAAGGGGTCTTTTGTGAGACTGATACTCCAACCAAGGACCATGCATAGAGATAAACTAGAACCCCTGCATTGATGTAGCCCATGGCAGCTCAGTCTCCATTTGGGTTTCCTAGTAATTGAAACAAGGACTGTCTCTGACATGAACTCAGGGACTGGCTCTTTGAACACTTCCCTCTGAGAGGAGAGCAGCATTACCAGGCCACAGAGGAAGACAATACAGCTAGTCCTGAAGAAAACTGATAGATTAGGTTCAGAGGGAAGGAGAGGAGGACCTCCCTTATCAGTTGACTTGAGGAGGTGAATGGGAGGATATGAGGAAGGAATGGTGGGATTGGGAAGGAATGAAGGAGGTGGCTATAGCTGGGATACAAACTAAATCAAATGTAATTAATAAAAAATAAATAAAAGTTTTAAAACATAGTGAAAATGGCCATCCTACCAAAAGCAAACTACACATTCAATGCTTTTCCATCAAAATACCGACATAATTCTTTTCAGAACTTGAAAGAACAATTCTCAGTTTCATACAGAAAAACAAAAACAAAAAAAAACAACCCAGAATTGTTAAAATACTCCTGTACAATAACAGCTCATTTGGATGTACCTCCATTCCTTACCTCAAGCGGTACTATATGTCAAAAAGAATAAAAAACTGCATGGTACTGGCATAGAAAGAGAATGGTAGATCAATGGAATTAATTAGAAAACCCAGAAACGAACCCACACACCTACTGATACTTGGCTTTTGACAAAGAAGCCAAAACAATACAATGGAAAAAAGATAGCAACTTCAACAAACTGTGCTGGTTGAATTGGATGTCTACATGTAGAAAATTCAGATAGAACCATATTTATCACCCTGCACAAAACTGAAGTCCAAGTGGATCAAAGAGATCAACATAAAACCACACACATTAAACCTATTAGAATAAAAAAAGGAAGATCTGGATCCAAGATGGTGGCGATCAGCAGGCACCATATCTGAGAAGCAGAGGATCTGAAACTCCAAAATTGGTGAGTGGAGGGGCAACTGAAGCCAGAAAATTGACTTTGAGGCTTCCTGAACGAGAAGGGACATCACATGAGCTGAGTTCATTTAGATTCATGACACCCACAGACTTCTCTGGGGACTGAGAGTGCTGAACATTTGAACTGCTTGCACTTCCCCATTTCTGGCCTCCCACCTCCTCCCAGGTCTGCTGTAGGGACTCCGAAGGGCCTCCCAGCCAGTGAATGTATGGGCCACCCAAACCCTCAGAAGCAGACAGCTGGCTGTAAAGACACCAAAGTCACTGGACTGGCCAAACTATCCAAGTACACCAGGTCTGTGGACCATTGATGTGGCTTCCCAGAACTTCCCATCCGACATCTCATCCTGCCTCCCAATCCTGCTGCTGCAGCAGGACTCCCAAGTTCAGCAGCTGCAGCACCACTGAGCTGAATGAGCTCCTACAACCGCATTTGACCAAACAGGCCCAAAATTGAGAGTAGAGAACAGGGGGAACCTCTGTGCTTTCCGATTTTACCTGCTAGAGACTGAAGGTGCTTTCAAGTGCTTGCAAAGCTTCAGATCCAAGGTCCTTCTAAGCTAGCAGCCAGACATCAGATCTCTCCCACCCATTCACACACTGTGGGAAAAACAGGGACAGTGTTCTCAACATTGAGGCCCCTGCTCAGTCTAACAGTGGAGTTCAGGCAAATAACTCCTGGAGCTCAGACAGACCTGAATACCAGTGGCCTGCACACCACTGAGGTATTCAGGGAATTTGCATGAGCAAATTGCTCCTGCTAAGACCTCAAGCTCCTGCAATCACTTTGGGGCCTGCACAGTGCTCCTGCCCCACACTTCAAGCATCTACATTCTCTAACACCCTGTTTGTCAAGGCACACCTTCATGCACACACACACACACACACACACACACACACACACTTGCGTGCTAGCTTGCATTTGTCCTTCTGTGCCCATGAATCTTTCTCCCTTAGGTACAGCTGAATCACCAACACACACTCTCAACCCACTGGACACCTTTGATATTCCTGAAGAATTCTCCAGACACCAGAGAATGACAGAAGTAGTCTGAACTGCAACATCCAAGAACAAACTGAAAATTACTGTAAGCAAATGACCAGAGGTTGGCATAAGAAAATATCCAACAAAACCCAGGAGATCATGATGTCACCAGCAACACCAAAAATCAGTGGATACTCCAATTCATTGGAAACACAGAAAAAAAAATTATTTTAAAGCTATGCTTATCCAGTTTTTAGAGACATATAAAGTGGAAACAAACAAATCTTTCAAAGAAATAGCCACACAAATAGAAGCAAATTAAGAGGAAATGAACAAAGCTCACAAAGAAACACAGGCAAATATAGCTAACCAAATGGAGATAAAAGTAGAGGCAAAATTAGTGGCATATAGAGAGGAAACCAACAAAAAATAGCATCATAGACAGACAGGAATCCACGTTTAAACAGATGAAGGAAAAGGTAAAAAGCATGAAAATAAAATTAGAATCAATAAATAAAACACAAACAGAGAAATCCCTGGAGCTGGAGTACTTAGAGAAAAGACCAGGAACCACAAAGGTGAGCAGCACCAATAAAATACAAGAGATAGAAGAGAGACTCTCTGGTGCTGAAGATACACTTTCAGAAATTAATACTTCTCTCAAAGAAAAAGTAAAAACAGGAAAGTCCCAAACACAAAACATCCAAGAAATCAAGAATGCCATGAAAAGACAAAATCAAAGAATAATAAGAATTGATGAAAAAGAAGATACCAGGCTCCAAGGTCCAGAAAAAAAAAATCTTCAAGAAAATCATAGAAGAAAAATATCCCAAATTAAAAAAAAAAAGATGTTTATAAACATACAAGAGGCCTACAGAACAGCAAATAGACTAGATCAGAAAAGAAACTTCTGACATCACATCATAGTTGAAACACTAAATCTACAGAACAAAGAAAAAGATATTAAAAGCAGCAAGGAAAAAATGCCAAGTAGCATATAAAGGTAGACCTTTAAGAATCACACCAGGCTTCCCATCAGAAACTATGAAAGCAAGAATAGCCTGGGCAGATGTCATGCAGGCTTTAAGGGAAAAGAGATGCCAACCCAGACTACTATATCCAGCAAAGCTTTCAATCAACATAGATGGAGAAAACAAAATATTCCATGACAAAACTAAATTTAAGCAATATCTACACAGCAAACCAGCCCCTACAGAAGATACTAGAAGGAAAACTCTAATGCAATGAAAATTACTACACCCAAGAAAACATAGGATACAGATAATTTCCCAACAAAAATTAAAACAAAACAAGCAGTGACTCACAGTAAGAACACCAACTTAACAATAAAAGGAATTAACATTTATTGGTCACTATAATCTAATATCAATGGACTCAACTCTCCAAGAAAAAGACACAGACTAACAGAATGGTTGCAGAAACAGGATACAACATTCTGCTACATCCAAGAAACACACCTCTGCAACAAAGATAAACACTACCTCAGAGTAATGGGCTAGAAAAATGTTTTTCAAGTAAATGAACCCAGAAAACAAGCTGGGATAGCAATCCTAATATCTAATAAAATAGAATTTCAACCAAAAGATGAGGGGGGGCACTTTATTATCATCAAAGAAAAACTCTACCAGGAGGACATAACAGTTTTGAACATGTATGCCCCAAATACAAGACCACCTATATTTGTAAATGAAACATTATTAAACTGAAATCACACATCTATCCCAACAACTTAATAGTAGGAGACTTCAATTCTCCACTCTCACTAAGGGACAGATCATACAGACAGAAGCTAAACAGGAAAATAAGGGCACTTACAGAGGTCCTAAATCAAATGGGCCTAATAGATGTCTACAGAAATTTTCACCCAAACTACAAAGAGTATATCTTCTTTTCAGCACCTAATGGAACCTTCTCCAAAAGAGACCAAATAGTTCGTCAAAAAGCAATCCTCAGAAGATACAAGAAGATTGAAATAATCCCTTGTATCTTATCTGACCACCATGGTCTAAAGCAGGACCTCAACAACAGAAATAGCAAAGAGCCTACACATACATAGAAACTGAACAACTTGCAAATCAATGACAGATGGGTTAGGGAAGAAATAAAGAAAAAAATAAATACTTCATGAAGGCACAGCATACCCAATCTTATGGGGCACAAAGAAAGCAGTGCTAAGAGGAAAGTTCATAGGACTAAGTGCCTTCAAGAAGAAATTTGAAACATCACATACAAGCAAATTGATAGCTCAACTGAAATCCTTAGAACAAAAAGAAGAAGCAGACACACCCAAGAGGAGTAGTCAACTGGAAATACTCAAGCTCAGGGTGAAAATCAATAAATTAGAAACAAATAAAATGATTCAAAGAATCAGTGAAACCTAGAGCTGGTTCTTTGAGAAAATCAACAAGATAGACAAGCCCTTAGCCAAAATAACTAAAAGGCAGAGAGAAACTGTTCAAATCAGCAAAATCAGAAACGAAAGGGGGACATAACTACAGACACTGAGGAAACACAAACAATCATTAGGTCTTACTACAAAAGCCTCTATGCCACAAAATTTGAAAATCTAAATGAAATGGACAATTTTCTTAATATATTCCACTTATGAAAATTAAATCAAGATTAGGTAGAAAAACTAAATAGTCCTATATCCCCCAAGGAAATAGAAGCAGTCTCCCTTCCAAAAAAGTCTCCCTTCCAAAAAAATGCCCAGGGTCAGAAGGTTTCAGTGAAATATTCTACCAGACCTAAAAAGAAGAGCTAACTCCAATTCTCTTCAAACTAAATATTCCACAAAATAGAAACAGAAGGAACCTTAACAAACTCATTCTCAGAAGCCACTGTTACCTTGATACCTAAACAGCAAAAGACCCAACAAAAAGGAGAACTTCAGACCAATCTCTCTTATGAACATTGATGCAAAAATACTCAACATGGTAAAGACAATACATAGTAAGGCTATCCCCAACATCAAACTCAATGGAGAGAAACTTAAATCAATTTCACTGAAATCAGGGATAAGGCAAGGCTGCCCACTGTCTCCATATCTCTTCAACACAGTATTTGGTTCTAGCTAGAGCAATATGACAACTAAAAGAGATCAAGGGGATACAAATTGGAAAGGAAGAAATCAAAGTATCACTATTCACAGATGATATGATAGTATACATGAGCAAACCCAAAAATTAAATCAGAGATCTCCTTCAGCTGCTAAACAACTTCAGCAAAGAGGCTGCATACAAACTTAACTAAAAATTCAGAAGCCCTCCTGTATACCCAAGACAAGAGGGCTGAGAAAAAAATCAGGGAGAAAACACCCTTCACAATGGCCACTACATAAAGTGCCTTGTTGTGAATCTAACCAAGCAAGTGAAAGACCTGTTTGAAAAAAAAATCTTCAAGTCTCTGAAGAAAAACATTGAAGAAGTTATCAAAAGTCAAAATAATCTTCAGTGCTCAAGGATAGGTTGGATTAACATAGTGAAAATAGCCATCCTGCCAAAAGCAATCTACAGATTCAATGCAATTCCCATCAAAATACCAACACAATTCTTAATAGACCTTGAAAGAAAAATTCTGACCTTCATATGGAAAAACAAAAAACCCAGAATTTCCAAAACAATCCTGTACAATATCAGATCATCTGGAGGTATCACCATCCTTGATTTCAAGCTGTACTACAGAGCAATAGTAATAACAACTGCATGGTGTTGGCATAGAAACAGAATGGTGGAATGAATGAAACCGAATGGGAATAGAATGAAACAGAAAAAAAAAAATACATACCTATGGATACTTGATTTTTGACAAAGAAACCAAAATCATTCAATGGTAAAAAGATAGTGTCTTCAAAAAATGTTGCTGTTCCAACTGGATGGCTACATGCAGAAAAATGTAAATAGATCTATATTCATCACCATGCATAAAACTAAAATCCAAGTGGATCAAAGACCTCACATAAAACCAGACACATTAAATTTGTTAGAAGAAAAAGTGGGGAAGAGTCTAGAACTCATTGGCACAGAAGGCAACTTCCTGAACAGAACAACAACAGCACAGGCTTTAAGATCAACAATCAATAAATGGGACCCCATGAATCTGAAAAACTTCTGTTAAAAAAAAGACACTATCATCAGAATAAAATGACAGCCTACAGACTGGGAAAGGATCTTCACCAACCTACATCTGACAGAGGACAAATATCCAGAATATATATAAAGAATTCAAGAAGTTAAAAAGCAACAAATCAAGTAATCCAATTAAAAATGGTGTATGGAATGCTCAACATCCTTATCTGTCAGGGAGATGCATATCAAAACAACTCTGAGATTTCAACTTACACCCATCAGAATGGCTAAGATCAAAAATTCAACTGAGAACACATGCTAGAGAGGTTGTGGAGAAAGGGAAAAACTCCTCCATTGCTGGTGGGAATGTAAAATTGTGCAGCTACTTCGGAAATCAATCTGGTGCTTTCTCAGACAGCTAGAAATAGTGCTCCCTCAAAATCCAGCTGTACCACTCCTAGGCATATATCCAAAAGATGCTCAAGTACACAACAAGGACATTTGTTCAACCATGTTCATAGCAGTTTTATTCAGAATAGCAAGAACCTGGAAACAACCCAGATGTTTCTCAAAGGAGGAATGGATACAGAAATTGTGGTACATTTATACTCTGGAATACTACTTAGCAATTAAAAACAAGGAAATCATGAAATTTGCAGGTAAATGTTGGTACCTAGAAAAGATCATCCTGAGTGAGGTATTCCAGAAGCAGAAAGACACACACGGTACATACTCATTTATAAATGGGTACTAGACCTAAAAGATATGATAAACATACTAAAATCCATACACCTTAAGAAGCTAAACAAGAAAGAGGACCCGGGGTAAGATGATCAATCCTCACATAGAAGGACAAATAGGATGGACATTGGAATTAGGAGAAAACAAGAAACCAGAAGGAGCCTATCATAGAGGGCTTCTGAAAGACTCTACTAGCAGTGTATCAAAGCAGATGCTGAGACTCATAACCAAACCTTGGGCAGAGTGCAAGGAATCATATGAAAGAAGGAGGAGTTAGTAAGACCTGGAGAGGACAGGAGCTCCACAAGGACCAAATATATCTGGGCACAGGGGTCTTTTCTGAGACTGATTCTCCAACCAAGGACCATGTTTGGATATAACCTAGGACACCTGCTAAGACATAGCACATGGCAGGTCAGCATCTAAGTGGGTTGCCTAATAAGAAGAACAGGGACTGTCTCTGAAATGAACTTAGTGCCTTGCTCTTTGCTCTCCCCCCCTGAGGGAGGAGCAATCTTGCTGGCATACAGAGGATGAAATTGCAACCAGTCCTGATGAGACCTGGTAAACTAGGGTCAGATGGAAGGAGACTAGGACCTCCCCCATCATTGGACTTAGAGGGGAGAAGGGAGGAGATGAGGGAGGGAGGGTGGGATTGGTAGGGCATGAAGGAGGGGTCTACAGTTGTTATACAAAGTAAATAAATTCTAATTAATATAAAAAAATTAAAAAAAATACTGTGCAAGTGTCTTGAACTCATTGGCACAGGATCCAACTTTGTGAATTCCACTAGCACATACTTTAAGATCAACAATCAATAATGGGTCCTCATGAAACTGAAAAACTTCTGTAAATCAAAGCACATTGTCATCAGAATTAGATGACAGGATGCAATCTAGGAAAGGATCTTCACCAACTTTATATCTGACAGAGGGCTAATATCCAGAATATATAAATAACTTAAGAAACTAAATACCAACAAACTGAATAATCCAATTAAAATAGAGTACAGAGCTAAAGAGAATTCTCAATAGAGGAATAACGAATGGCATAGCGACACTTAAACAAATATCCAATGTCCTTGTTCATCAGGGACATGCAAATTAAAACGATCCTGAGATTCCACCTTATTCCCCCCAGAATGGCTAAGACCAAAATCTAAATTGACAACAAATGGTGGAGAAAATGTGGAAAAATTGGAACCCTCCTCCATTGCTGGTGGGAATATAAAGTTTTACAATCACTTTGGAAATCAATCTGGTGCTTTCTCAGAAATTGGGATTAGTGTTATGGGATCCAAGAGGGCAGCACGAGGAGGATGCTGCATCTGAGGAGCAGGACAGCATTTTTAGTATAGCAACCAAGAGACTGAACTCTGGGCCCTAAAACAAGAGCAAACATGTTTCCCAGGTGAGAGGAATATCCACAGTGTGGGTATCAGTCTGGTCCACTCTCAGGTCACCCAGCCAGAATTTGGAAGAAATCCCAGGTCAAGCAGGTAGTCTGTCGCCAGACCAAAACCTCATGCCGGCATGTCCTGATCACCTTCATAGTCTCAATGGTGGGCGAAAATCACCAGAGACTGGGAGTACCAGTTGAGAGAAAAACCCACAAGGAAGGAGGAAAACGGCACTGTCTTGGGTCACCCAGTCTTTCCCTGGAAAAGGTCCCCCAGAATGGCAGGCACACACTGCCAGTCCAGTGACATGCTGTTCACAAACTATCTGTCCCACACAGAACTGTGCACACCAGGGCATCAGAGACTGGGAGTCCCTGTCGGGAGAAAACCTCACAGGGTGAGAGACAGCTTAGAGCACTCAGCCACCCTGCCCCCACCACCACTAGCACAATTGGGAAAGTTCCCCAGAAAAGGTATCAGGTTTCTGCCCAGTCACCAGCTTGGAGCCACCACCTGCCTGTGTACTCTACGTGCCACCCCAAGCACTACAGACTGGGCCTTCCTATTGGGAGAAAACCCCAAGGTGACTGAAACACCTGGCCGTACCTCAGGACACCTAGCTCCAGAAAAGTTTCTGGCTATCCACAGGCTCCTGACTCTAGCTTCCACCTGCACGCATGAGAGCAGAGCATACCTGCCACTGACTACGGCTTGGGTACTGGTGCATGCAAACCAAACTCAGACCTAAAGAAGCCTGGGATTCCAGAGATCAACCTCCAGAACTGCTACAAGGGGCAACCAGTTACCCCTAATTAAACTGACCAAACCACGGGACAACCACATTATAGCAGCAGCTCACTAAATTTACAGCAAGAAACCTAGAAGCAGGGTAGCTGTCTCCTGGACTTCTTCGGGTGAGAGGAGAGCCCTCTTGACTAACAAGGACTACAGTTACCACTCAGGTCTGTATACCTGAGGTGAGCTGTGCCAATTCCTGAAAAACACTGGCCATTCAGTAACCATACCCAAAAAGCTGAGGAGGCTTCCTTCAGGAAAAATCATCTTCTTGCCAAAGGGATCCTCTACATCCACAGGATTCCAGGAACCACCAGAAACTAACACCCAACAACGAAGATAGCCCAATGGGTAAAGGCCAGCATAAAAGCTCAACCAACAAAAGACAGAGCAATATGGCATCTCCTTTTACCCAGTTATCCAGCCCTGGACATCCCAGCATAATTGAAATTCAAGAAGATGACCTAACATCTATGTTCATGAAGAGGATAAGAGGAAAAAAATAAAATGCATAAAGAACTAGAGGAAGATAAAGTCAAACAGATTAAGGACATCCTTAAAGAAATAGAAGAAGATAAAAACAGATTATGGCCATCAGTAAAAAAATAGAAGAAAAAGAAAAACATATTATGGCAATCTGTAAAGACATACAGGAAGTTGCGGACAAGCAGTTTGAGGCCTTTAGAGAGGAAATACTTAAATCACTGAAAGAAATAAATAAAAGAAACAGAGGATTGTTCAAACAAACAGCTGAAGCAATTGAAGGAAAATACAGTCACACAGGTGAAGGAATCAAAAAAGCAGCTCAAGATCTAAAGATAGAATTGGAAAAATTAAAGAAAACACAAATGGAGGAAATTATGGAAAGAAAGAACTTAGGGAAGAAAATTGGCACTACAGAGGTAAGCATAACCAATAGACTACAAAGAGATGGAAGAAAGAATCTCAGGTGTGGAAGATACAATGGAAGAAATTGATGTATCTGTCAAAGAAAATGTTAAATCTAAAAAATTCCTGACACAGGCCATAAAAGAAATCCAAGACAACATAAAAAGACAAAACCTAAGAATAATAAGAATAGTGGAAAAAGAAAATTCCCACCTCCAAGGACCAGAAAATATTTTGAACAAATTCATAGAAGAAAATTTCTCTAACTTAAAGGAAAAGCCAATAAGAAAACAAGAGTCCTACAAAATACCAAATGAATTAGACCAGAACAGAAAATCCATCTGCTACATAATATTAAAAACAGTAAGTATACAGAACAAAGAAAAAATACTAAAAGCTGCAAGTGAAAAAGGCCAAGTAACATATGACGGCAAACCCATCAGAATCATACCTGACTTCTCAACAGAGACTATGAAAGCCATAAGGACCTGGATGCATATCATGCAGACCTTAAAAGAATACAGATGTCAGCCCAGACTACTATAACCAGCAAAACTCTCAGTCCTCATAGACAGAGAAAACAAGATATTCAATGAAAACAAAATAAAACAATATTCAACAATACCTACATACAAATCCAGCATAAAGGAAGACACTAGAAGGAAAAATACAGCCCAAGAAAACGAGCTGTTTTCAAGAAAACACAGGAAATAATTAAACTCACTACAGTAAAACAAAAAGCAAACAAGCACACATACTTATGACCACAGCCAACATCAAAATCAAAGTATCTAACAGTCACTGGTCATTAATCTCTCTCAACATCAATGGACTCAATTCTCCAATAAAAAGACACAGACTAACAGAATGAATGCATAAACAAGACTCAGCAATCTGTTACATACAAGAAACACACCTAAGTCAGAAAGATAGATATTACCTGAGGGTAAAGGGCTGGAAAACAGCTTTCCAAGCAAATGGAACCAAGAAGCAAGCAGGAGTACCCATTCTCGTACCTGATGAAATAAACTTTCAACCAAAATTAATCAAAAGAGATGGAGAAGGACACTTCATACTCATCAGGGGAAAATTCCACCAGGAAGACATCACAATCCTGAAAATCTGTGCCCCAAATCAAGGGCACCTACACTTGTAAAAGAAACATTGATGAAACTTAAACCACACATAGATCCCCATACATTAATAGTGGGAGAAGTCAACACCCCACTCTCAACAAAGGACAGGCCAACAAAACAGAAATTAAACAAAGAAAAAATGTCTCTAACAGAGGCCATGAATCAAATGGTCCTAAAAGACATTTACAGAACCTTATACACAAACACAAAAGAATTTACTTTCTCAGCACCTCATGGAACATTCTCCAAAATAGATCATATGGGAGGTCAGAAAGCAAGCTTCAGCAGATACAAGAATATTGAAATAATCCTTTGTATCCTATCTGATCACCATGGAATAAAGCTGGACCTCAACAACAACAGAAATAGCAATAAGCCTAAAGATACATGGAAACTGAACAACTTGCTACTAAATGACAGGTGGGTCAGGGAAGAAATAAAGAAAGAAATTAAAGACTTCCTAGAATTCAATGAAAATTAAGACATAACATACCCAAAATTATAGGACACAATGAAAGCAGTGCTAAGAGGAAAGTTCACAGCACTAATTGCCTTTAAAAAGAATTATGAGGCAACTCATTCAAGCAACTTAATGACTCACCTAAAAACCCTAGAAAAAAAAATGAAGCAGACACACCAAAAAGGAGTAGACAGCTGTAAATAATCAAACTCAGGGCTGAAATCAAACAATTAGAAACAAACAAAACAATTCAAAGAATGAATGAAATTAAGAGCTGGTTCTTTGAGAAAATCAACAAGATAGACAAACCCTTAGCCAAGCTAACTAAAAGGCAGAGAGACAGCACCCAAATCAACAAAATCAGAAATGAAAAGGGGACATAACTACAGACACTGAGGAAATCCAAACAATCATTAGGACTTACTTCAAAAGTCTATATGCCACAAAAATTGAAAATCTAAATGAAATGGACAATTTTCTTGATCGATTCGACTTACCAAAGCTGAATCGGGACCAGGCAAATCAATTAAATAGTCCTATATCCCCTAAGAAAATAGAAGGATTCACCAAAATTCTACCATGCAAAAAAATCCCAGGACCAGAAGGATTCTGAGGGGAATTCTACCAGACCTTCAAAGAAGAGCTAACTCCAGTTCTCTTCAAACTATTCCACAAAATAGAAACAGAAGAAACATTACCGAACTCATTCTATGAAGCCACAGTCACCTTGGTAGCTTAACCTCAAAAAGACCCAACAAAAAAAGAGAATTTCATGTAAATCTCCCTTATGAACATTGATGTAAAAATACTCAACAAAATATTTGCAAACCAAATACAAGAACACATAAAAGATATCATCCATTCTGATGAAGAAGGCTTCATCCCAGGTGAACAGGGGTAGTTCAGTACAGAGAAAGCCATCAATGTGATCCAACATTTTAACAAACTGAAAGAAAAAAATAAACCGCATGATAATCTCCCTAGATGCTGAAAAATCATATGACAAAATCCAACATTCATTCTTATTTAAAGTATTAGAGAGATCAGGGATACAAGGCACATAGGCACATATCTAAACATAATAAAGACAATATACATCATGCCTATAGCCCACATCAAACTAAATGGAAAGAAACTTTAAGCAATCCCACTGAAATCAGGGACAAGGCAAGGCTGCCCACTCTCTCCATATCTCTTCAACATAGTTCTGGAAGTCCTTGTCTGAGCATTAAGAAAATTGAAGGAGATTAAGAGGATATAAATCTGAAAGGAAGAAGTTAAAAGTATTACTATTTTCAGATGATATGATAGTATATGTGAGTGAACCCAAAAATTCTACCAGGGAACTCCTTCAGCTGATAAACACCTTCAGCAAAGTGGCCAGATACAAAATTAACTCAAAAAAATCAGTAGCTCTCTTGTATACAAAAGACAAAATGGCTGAGAAAGAAATTAGTAAAACAACACCCTTCACAGTAACCACCAAAGACATAAAGTACCTTGGTGTGACCCTAACCAAGCAAGTCAAAGTCTTGTATGAAAATAATTTCAAGTCTCTGAAGAAAGAATTAGAGGAAGATATCAGAAGATGGAAAGATCTCCCATGCTCATGGCTTGGCAGGATTAACATAGTAAAAATGGCCATCTTACCAAAAGCTATCTACAGATTCAATGAAGTTCCCATCAAATTACCAATACAATTATTTACAGACCTTGAAAGAAAAATTCTCAACTTCATATGGAATAACAAGAAACCCAAATTTGCTAAAAGAATCCTTTACAATAAAAGATCTTCTGGAGGTATCCTCACCACTGATCTTAAATTGTACTATAGAGCAACAGTAATAACAACTGCATGGTAATGGTATAGAAACAGAATGGTGGATCAATGGAACCGAATAGGAGACCCAGATATAAACTCACACAATTATGGACACCTGATTTTTGACAAAGATGCCAAAACAATACAATGGAAAAAAGATAGCATCTTCAACAAATGGTGCTGGTCTAACTGGATGTCTACATGTAGAAAAATGCAAATAGATCTATACTTATCATCCTGCACAAAACTGAAGTCCAAGTGGGTCAAAGACCTCAATATAACACCATAAACACTAAACCTGTTAAATGAACAAGTGGGGATGAGCCTAGAACTCATTGGCACAGGAGACAACTTCCTGAACAGAACACCAACAGCAGAGGCTCTAAGAGCAACGATCAGTAAATGGGACCTCATGAAAATGAAAAGCTTCTGTAAAACAAAGGACACTGTCATCGGAACAGAACGACTGCCTACAGATTGGGAAAGAATCTTCACCAACCCTCTATCCAACAGAGGTCTAATTAATATCTAGTATTTATAAAGAAGTAAAGATGTTGAAAAGCAACAAATCAAGTAATCCAATTAAAAAATGGGGAACAGAGCTAAACAGATTTCTCGATAGAAGAATATCGAATGGCAGAGAAACACTTAAAGAAATGCTCAACCTCATTAGCCATCAGGGAAAGGCAAATCAAAGTAACCCTGAGATTTCACCGTACAACCATCAGAATGGCCAAGATTAAAAACTCATGTGACAACATATGCTGGAGAGGTTGTGGAGAAAGGGGAACCCTCCTCCACTGCTGGTGGGAATGTAAACTTGTACAACCACTCTGGAAATCAATCTGGAGCATTCTCAGACAACTAGGAATAGCACCTATTCCTAGTTACAAGTCCAGCCAAACCACTGCTAGGTATATATCCAAAAGAGGCTCAAGTACACAATGAGGACATTTTCTCAACCATGTTTGTAGCAGCTTTATTTGTAATAGCCAGAAGCTGGAAACAACCCAGATGCCCCTCAACTGAAGAATGGAAACAGAAATTTTGGCACATCTACACAATGGAATATTGCTTAGCAATAAAAAAAAAAAAAACAGGGAAATCATGAAATATGCATGTAAATGGTGGGAACTGGAAAACATCATCCTTGTGTGAGTTATCTCAGAAGCTGAAAGACACACATGGTATATTCTCACTCATATAGACATGTAATATACGATATACCTACTAAAATCTGTACACCTAAAGAAACTAATCAAGAAGGCGGTCTCTGGCTAAAATGCTCAATCCCCATCCCGAAAGGCAAAGAGGATGGACATCAGAAGGAGAAAACAGGGAACAAGTTAGGAGCCTGCCTCAGAGGGCCTCTGAAAGGCTCTGTCCTGTAGACTATCAAAGCTGATGCTGAGACTTATGGCCAAATGGTTGGGCAGAGTTCATGGAATCTTATGAAAGAAGTGGGCAATAGTAAGATCTGGAGAGGACAGGAGCTCCACAAGGAGAGCAACAGAACCAAAAATCTGAGCACAGGATTGTTTCCTGAAACTCATACTCCAACCAAGTACCATACATGGAGATAACCTAGAACCCCTGCACACATGTAGCCCATGGCAGTTCAGTGTCCAAGTTGGTCCCATAATAATCGGGAGAGGGACTGCCTCTGTCATGAACTGATTGGCCTGCTCTTTGATCACCTCACCCTGATCAGGGAGCATCCTTACCAGGCCACAGAGGAAGACAATGAAGCCACTCCTGATGAGATCTGTTAGACTAGGATCAGAAGGAAGGAGAGGAAGACCTCCCCTATCAGTGGACTTGGGGAGGGGCATGTGTGGAGAAGTGGGAGGCAAGGTGGGTTTGCGAGGACAAGAGGTAGGGGTTTATGGGGGGGGATACAAAGTGAATAAAGTGTAATTAATAAAAATTAAAATAAGAAAGTAATTTTAACAGTGAAGGAAGCAAAGTAAAAACAAAACTAAACAAAACAAAAGATCCAGCTGTACCACTACTAGACTTATATTCAAAAGATGCTCAAGTATACAACAAGGACATTTCCTCAACCATATTCATAGCATATTAGTAATAGCCAGAATCTGGAAACAACCTAGATGTTCCTCAGTTGCAGAATGGATACAGAAACTGTGGTACATTTACACAACAGAATACTACTCAGCTATTAAAAAAAATAAAAGCATGAAATTTGCAGGCAAATGATCAGAACTAGAAAAGATCAGCTTGAATGAGGTAACCCAGAAGCAGAAAGACATATGATATATACTCACTCATAAACGAATATTAGCCATATAATATAGGATAAACATACCAAAATATGTACACCTAAAGAAGGTAAACAACAAGAAAGACCATAGGAAAGGTGCTAAATCCTCATTCAGTAGGACCAAAGCACTAAACATTTGAAGCTGGAGAAGACAGAGAACAGGACACGAGACTACCACAGATGGCCTCTGAAAGACTCTGCTGATCAAAGCTGAGGCTGAGATTTATAGCCAAACTTTGGGTAGAGTCCAGGTAATCCTAAGAAAGAAGGAGGAGATAGAAAGACCTGTAGCTCCTAAAGGAAACCAATAGAGCAGAACTAACAAACAAACAAAAAACAAGCAAAAACCTGAGCCCTGTGTGTCCTGCAGAGACTGATATTTAAGCAAGGACAATGAATAGAGAGGACCTTAAACCCTGGCTCAGATGTACCCCATAGTCTCAGTCTCCAAGTGGTTCCGTAATAAGGTAATTAGAGGCTTTCTCTGGCATGAACTAAGTGACAGGCTTTCTGATCACCTCCCACTTGGGAGTTCAGCCCTGCTAGGCTACAGGAGAAGACAATGGAACCAGTCTTGATGACACCTATATATATATGGTCAAATATAAGGGTAGGACCTCACTTATCATGGGACTAGTGGAGAGGCTTAGGGGGAGAATATGGAGGGAGGGAGGTTGGAATTAGGAGGAGAAGATGGAGGGAGACACAAATGGATTCAAAGTTAATAATTTGTAACAAATGATAATAAGAAAAATGTTTAAAAAGAGAAAAAATTAGCTACTGTGATGTTTGTTTTTTTTAATGTGTATTGATTCTTTCTGAGTTTCATATCAGGCACCCGAGTCTTACTCATTTCCCTGTCCCTTCATATCTACCCTCTGCCCTTGCAACACCAGCCCCAAATAACACACACACACACACACACACACACACACACACACACACACACACACTCAGTCCAATAAATAAAACAAATCATAGAAAACATTTTATCATAGAAGATGTAATGTGTGACAGCATCTACAAAATTATATACATCTATCCACATATCTTCAATAGGAAATGTTCATTGCAATAATCACTGGGATGGCTAAAGGTCTCTGGCTTCTATGATATCATCTGTACTGGCTCTTCACTGGGACTCCAATCTCGGGAGCTACAAAATTCTGGAGAGTGAGCCCTACATATGACTAGTAGGAGAGTAAGTCCTTCTTTTCCCCAGGACAACACAATGGAGCTGGCTCTGAAGGGAACGTCCCAGGAGAACTAAATGTGAGAGTAGGAGAGTAGGGGAGCTGATGCTGGCTCCTACCAATGGCAGCATTGGGTGGCACAGGTGGACTGTTAGATTTTTATCAGATTGACAAAATACTGGGTCATTTGAGAAGAAGAAACCTCAATTGAGAAAACATATCTGTGTTATTGACTTGTAGGCAAGTCTGAAGGAGATGTTCTTGATTAATAATTGATGTGGGAGGTTCCAGCCTACTGTTGGCATTGCCACCTCTGAGCTGGAGGTCCTGAGTTGTGTAAGAAAGCAAATTCAACAAGTATTCAAGAGCAAGTCAATAAGCAGAATTCGTCCATGGCCTCTTTTTTAGTTCTTGCCTGTAGATTCATGCCCTGAGTTCCATTCATGATGGATTGTGGACAGCAAGTATAAACCAAATAAGCCCTTTTTTCCCTAAGTTGCTTTTGGTCATGGTGTTTATCAGAACAAAATTAACCCTAACTAAGGCAATCATATACTTTATTCAAGCAATCTCAGTACATTCCAGAGAAGTATCTATTTGAACATATTTACAATGAGCTATTTTTCGTGGATGTTCACTATAGCATTGCTTATATTAGAGAGAAAAAAATTCAAATATGTTAAAAGTCTATGATTATGGTCATGGTTAAAACAATGTTCTATATTTATGCTACACATAATTACATTGTACCTAATATAAAGGTGTGGTAGATTTCTATGCACTTGCATAGAATGAGCTGTAAGATGATGTTGAAGAAAAAAGTTAGCTGTGGACTAATAGGTCAAGTGTGATCACGATCACACATTTATAAGCCTAGAGGGTAGAAATGGCCAATTGATTGCAGGGGTTGCTGAGCCAAGCGAATAGCACTGATGAATAAGGCAGAATAAATTGAAATTCTTTCCTGAATTTTTATGATATTCAACATGATGTTTTGCTCATCTATTATTCGTATCATTTACAAATTATCTTTACATTTGCAAGCTGTGTGGTGTCCAGCATTTTCTCAATATCCCCAAATTATTTCAAAGGGCAGATCTTTCATTAACAATGTTTGACTTTGAACTCATTGTTACTTTACTCAAGTCTTGGACTTTACTAGCATTTAATCACCCTAATTATGTTGCTACCTGCTATGGCATAAATATAATTGCTTTGTTTGAGGATTTCATGTTCCTCAGCAGGAATTTATAAAAACTAGGTTTTATCTTTCATAAACGAGCATAAAGAAAAATATGTTGGATCTGTGTGCATCTCAGCTTCATACATCTCTCACAGAGTCATTTGTCCTTTACTGTTATAAGTGCTAATCTCCTCAATAAATACTGTCACAGAAGCTTAAATTTAGATTTTTATTAATCATTGATTATTTCTGTCTACTATATACTGTTTCTTATAAATTCTTGCTAATATTTCTTACTTATAATTTTTGGAATTCCTTCAATTTTTTTTTGCCTTAATGTGACAATTCCCTACTGTTTCTTTCTAATCCTGGGTAATGTGGTAATTCTAATAGAACGGCATTTTTATCTTAATCACTTGGTGAATTTTCTCATCAGTCTTGGTCAATTCTCATGCAGCAAGTGATTTTTCCACATGTCTTGCTTACTGGTGATTTGGCATCATGAGCATTTAAGCTTTGTGGCACAGGTGCATTTATTGCCCTTTTCTTCCTGGGCATGTTTTTCTCCTTCATAAACTTCATCACCAGGACTGATTTTCTTGTTTATTGAGCTTTTTCATTTCACAGGTAAATGTTTTCATCTTTTCTAGCACTGACATTCATATCTGTCACAACACTGACAGCCAGCATAATTTTTCTTAACATATCTTTAAGTATTATATATATGGATCAGATAAGCTCATAAACATATACCAAACTAGCACACAGCTTAAAAATGTGTCAGAGAAAATACTACAGTGTGTTCAATAAGTATCAAAAGCATCTTCACTGAAGTACAAACACAAAATATTTTAGGCTTGACTTCAGATATATTAATGCAAAGGTTATTTTTACCATAAAGCAAAACATACCAAATTCTGAGACACTCAATTAAACTAAGGACAAGAATTAACATTATAGGACAGGTTAAACTACAAAATTATGTTCATCCAACTTGACTTAATCTTATCCAGTTGAAATCTTATAGAAGACACCAGCTATACAAGGTTAATGAAATTGGTTACCAGGAGACAATGTGGTTTATAAAGTAGACATCATTTGAACTTTAGAAAATGTTTATATGGATTTTACATTTAATAATGATGTTATATTATTAGAAGAGATGTGAAAGCCATGCCTCTTCCAACTTGGTATAAAATAACTAATGCAAAAAAAATTTTAAGAACTATATGCAAATTCTATGACATACCAATTTGGCTGAAATCTTGTGCCCGAAAGGCACACAAAATTATCCTGACTCCAGAGACTGCTACGTTCATGAATTGTTGCCATGAAAATTAAGATTACTTGCTGTTTCACTTCTTTTTTATGCAAAAACAAAGAGTGTTTATTCTGCAGAAGTTTCTAACATGTTGGGGTCACCATCTTTGAAAAATGGCGATCCAGTAGTGAACTCATAGGCTCACTTTAAAGGCTTTCCCAATGTGGTGAGGTAACTGGTAAGCTGTTTGGCTATGGCCAATCAGGAGTTAAGGGCTTTCTGAATTGGCTTAAATTGGCCCAAGCTGGTGCAGCCTTGAACAACCTTGTCTTCCCCAGGCCAGATGTCCTGGCCATTCCTGATTGGTTGCACATTCTATGTGTTGTTTTTTTTTTGTTTGTTTGTTTTTGTTTTTTTTCCTGTAACTGGTATCTCATTTCTGAGGCATGCAGACTTAGGCCTGCTCTGCCTCGCAAGAAACCAAAGCCTGTCATGGAGTCAGGATAGCCAACTATATAGATGTTAAGTCTGCCCCAGGTTATAAACATCAACCAAGACCAATCAGAATAGATCAGGACTTTCTGGGATAGTATGCCAGAATACTCAAGAACATTCAGCTAGGTGACCTCATTTGGGATTGACTAGCATCTACGAAGGCTACATGTCTCTGATTAGGATTGGCTGCTTTTGGAATTAAATTCTCCCTCCTTTTTCTCTCTTCTTCTCTGTCTCCTCTTCTCTGCCCTCATGTCTCTGTTCCCCATCTGTCTGCCTCTCTATATGTCTACTTGTCTGTCTTCTATCCCTTTCTCAGTTCCTCTTTCATCTCCCCTCCCTCAATAAATTTCTTTTACATGAGCTCTATTGTACTTTGTAATTTTCTCAGGGGCACAATTTCTCCTGGGCCAACTAAAGTTACTCTCTTGTCACATTATATTTCATAAGATTTGGTGCTGTGACCTGGAGGGGGAGGGCTCTCCTAGTATCTATCTTCAGTGGGATCCTACATACATTTGCTTTCTGGTCCACTGATTGCTATGCACTCCATCCAACACTGGCAATTGGTGAGTTCTCTCTTAACTTGGATTCTCTGAGTCTCACCTTTTTTTCTGGATGAGGTTTCATTTTTCCAGCATGGTTTTCATCCTCTTGGTTGCTCTCAGAAATCCTGGTACCAGATAAACCGTATCTACTGGGGCTTAGCCCTGTCCTCTGTCCACTTGATAACAAATTATTGGACAGCTGTGCCTTGTCAATTCAGTATCCATTGGGTACCTGGGATGCCTCGGACCCATGCCTGAGACTCCTCAAAGATGGGAATTGGGTCCTGATACACCTAGCTTCTAAACTTAGCAAATCTGACCTCATCATACCTCTCAAGAGACTTGAGAAACATGAAAAAATAATTTATTTATTCATATTTCCCCTCTCCAAGCCCTGTTTGTTTCTCTGTTCTCTCTCTTCACATTGCATAAATGTCTTGCCTGTAAGTTTACAACAAACTGGGAGTTGAAGCCAGACAGGATCAAAACCTGCAGGGTGCTAAACATACACTATTCCAGCTGCACCATCTCCCAACTACTCTCAAACCACTGGAAGTCTATGTGGAACATTTGTCTATGAATTTGATTCCAACACTAAAGTCCGATTCTTTAGCCTGTTGTGTCCTGGTTCTGGCTGTTTCATCCTACCCTTGTGGACTGTGTGTCTTTCTCCCCTCCAGGAATTTATAGCAGCATACACTAATCTCAGCTCTTTGTGTCTCTTGCTCTGTCTCTGTGTCTCTGTCTCTCTCTTATTCTTTTATTTATTACAATTTATTTACTTTGTATCCCAGGTGTAACCCCTCCTCATACCCTCCCAGTTCTTCCCTCCTTACTTCCCTCATCTCCTCCCATTCCTCTTCCCCAGTGCACTGATAGTGGAGGACCTCCTCCCTTTCCATCTGACCCTAGTCTATCAGGCCTCATCAGAACTGGCTGCATCATCTTCCTCTGTGACCTGGAAAGGCTGCTCCACTCTCAGGGAGAGGTGATTAAAGAGCCAGCCACTGATTTCATGTCAGAGAGAGACCCTGCTCCTCTTACTAGGAATCTCATTTGGAGACTGAGCTTCCATGGGCTACCTCTGTGCAGAGGTTCTAGGTTATCGCCATGAATGGTCCTTGGTTGGGGTATAACTCTCAGAAAAGACCCCAAGGCCCAAATTTTTTGGTTCTGTTGTTCTCCTTATGGAGCAAGATCCAGACCCTTCCTGGTCATACTACTCAGTTATTAAAAACAAGGAAATCATGAAATTTGTAGGAAAATGGTGGGAACTAGAAAAGATCATCCTGAGTGGGGCATCTCAAAAGCAGAAAGACACACATGGTATATACTCATTTATAAGTGGATATTAGACATAAAATATAAGATAACCATACTAAAATCTGTACACTTAAACAAGCTAAGCAAGAAGGACCCTGGGAAAGATGCTCTATCTTCATTCAGAAAGGCAAATGGGATAGACATTGGAAGAAAGAGAAAACAGGAAACAGGACAGGAGCCTACCACAGAGAGCCTCTGTTAGACTCTACCCAACAATGTATTAAAGCAGATGCTGAGATTCATAGCCAAACTCTGGAAAAGAGTGAAGGGAATCTTATGAAAAAAGGAGGAGAAAGAAAAAGCTGTTTAACCTCTTGAGATCTTTATATATTCTGGATATTAACCCTCTTTCAGATATAGGGTTGGTGAAGATCTTTTTCCAATCTGTAGGCTGTCATTTTGTTGTGACAACTGTGTCCTTTGCTTTAAAGAAGATTTTTCAGTTTCATGAGGTCCCATTTGTTTTTTTTATATGTATGTCTTTTATTTTACAAATGAGTATATTCATGCTACCCAAAATAGAAATTATTAAAACCAGAAGGCTAATAATCATGCTGAAATTTCATAACAGATAAGTTTTGAATTTTAGTGACATTAAGTACAGATATATGATCCAGAATGTTAATATTAAGAGCTCTTTTCATTGCTAATGAATATAAAAAGCCATAAGGCTCTTGGTATCTATAGAATAGGGGTGGGTATCGCATTGGAGTAATTACTCATTTAATTTTTCCAGGTAAGTTTTCATCTCAGAGCAGACAGTTCAGTGTCCTGTGTAACATAAACTGAATTAACAGCTTAAGAGTATGAATATTTTTTTGCTTTTAGTAATCTTAATGAAAATAATAACTATGAATATAATTTGGAAAGCACAATAGTGAAACTTATTCCTACAAAGAAGATAGGTAAAAGTACAAAATTATAAATTATTTAGTAAAATAGCTTATTCAAGGGGTGATCCTCATCTTTCTAACTTTTTTTACAGTTTATTCACTTCATATCCCCCCATAAGCCCCTCCCTTCTCCCCTCCTAGCCCCACTCTCCCACCCCCTTCTTCTCCCCTTCCCCTCCCAAGTCCACTGATAGAGGAGGTCCTCCTCTCCTTCCTTCTGATCTTAGTCTATCAGATCCCATCAAGAATGGCAGCATTGTCATCTTCTGTGGCCTGGTAGGGTTGCTCTCCCCTCAGGGGGAGGTGATCAAAGAACAGGACTATCAGATTATGTCAAAGGTAGTCCCTCTTCCCATTACTACTGAACCCACTTGGATACCACGCTGTCATGGACTACATCTGTGCAGGGGTTCTAGGTTATCTCCATGCATGTTCCTTGGTTGGAATATGAGTCCCTGGGGAGTCCCCTGTGTTCAAATTTTCTGGTTCTGTTGCTCTCCTTGTGGGGTTCCTGTCCTCTCCAGATCTTACTATTTCCCACTTCTTACTTAAGATTCCATGCACTTTGCCCATCAGTTGGCCTTAAGTCTCAGTGTCTGCTTTGATAGTCTGTAGGGCAGAGCATTTCAGAGGACCTTTGTGCAGGTTTCTAGGTTGTTTCCTGTTTTCTTCTTCTTCTGATGCCTATCCTCTTTAGTCAAGGTCTGCTCTCTTGATTAGTTTCTTTAGATATTCTGGGTTTTAGTAGGTTTATCCTATGTTATATGTCCATATGAGTGAGTATATACCTTGTGTGTCTTTCTGCTTCTGGGAAAACTCACTCAGGATGATCCTTTCCAGGTCCCACCATTTACCTGCAAATTTCATGATTTCCTTATTTTTCATTGCAGAGTAATACTCCATTATGTAGATGTACAACAATTTCTGCATACATTATTCAGGTGACGGGCATCTGGGCTGTTTCCAACTTCTAGCTATTGCAAATAAAGCTGCTGCAAACATGATTGAGCAAATGTCTTTATTGTGTATTTGAGCCCCTTTTGGATATATGCCTAGCAGTGGTATGGACAGATCTTGAGGAAGTGCTATTCCTAGTTGTCTGATAAAGGGACAAATTGATTTCCAGAGTGGTTGTACCAGTTTACATTCCCACCACCAGTAGAGGAGGGTTCCCCTTTCTCCACAGCCTCTCCAGCATGTGTTGTGGCTTGAGTTTTTCATCTTGGCCATTCTGATGGGTGTAAGGTGATATCTCAGGGTGGTTTTGATTTGCATTTCCGGAATGGCTAAGGACGTTGAGCATTTCTTTAAGTGTTTTTCTGCCATTCGATATTCCTCTACAGAGAGTTCTCTGTTTAGCTCTGTTCCCTTTTTTTAATTGGATTACATGATTTGCTGTTTTTCAGCTTCTTTAGTTCTTTATATATACTGGATATTAGCCCTCTGTCAGATAAAAGGTTGGTGAAGATTCTTTCCCAGTCTGTAGGCAGTCGTTTTGTTTTGATGATGGTGTCCTTTGCTTTAGAGAAGCTTTTCATTTTCATTGATTGTTGCTCTTAGAGCCTGTGCTGTTGGTGTTCTGTTCAGGAAGTTGTCTCCTGTGCCAATGAGTTCAAGGGTATTCCCCACTTTTTCTTCTAACCGATTTAGTGTGTCCAGGTTTATGTTGAGGTCTTTGATCTGCTTGGACTTCAGCTTTGTGCATGATGATAAGTACTGATCTATTTTCATTTTTCTACATGTAGACATCCAGTTAGACCAGCACTATTTGCTGAATCTGTTATCTTTTTTTCCATTGTATGGTTTTGGCATCTTTGTCAAAGATCAGGTGTCCATAGATATGTGGGTTTATTTCTGGGTCTTCTGTTCGGTTCCATTGATTCACCATTCTGTTTCTATGCCAGTACCATGCAGTTTTTATAACTGTTGCTCTATAGTACTGCTTAAGATCAGGGATGGAGATACCTCCAGAAGATCTTTTATTGTAGAGAATTGTGTTAGCAATTCTGGGTTTCTTGTTATTCCATATGAAGTTGAGAATTTTTCTTTCCAGGTCTGTAAAGAATTGTGTTGGTAATTTGATGGGGATTGCATCGAATCTGTAGATTGCTTTTGGTAAGATGGCCATTTTTACCATGTTAATCCTGCCCAGCCATGAGCATGGGAAATCTTTCCATTTTCTTCTATTTCTTTCTTCAGAGACTGGAAATTTTTTTCATACAAGTCTTTGACTTCCTTGGTTAGGGTTACTCCAAGGTACTTTATGACATTTGTGGCTATTGGGAAGGGTGTTGTTTCTCTAATTTATTTCTCAGCCCTTTTGTCTTTTGTATACAGGATGCCTACTGATTATTTTGAGTTAATTTTGTATCCGGCCACTTTGCTGAAGTTGTTTATCAGCTGTAGGAGTTCCCTGGTAGAGTTTTTGGGGTCACTCATATATACTATCATATCATCTGCAAATAGTGATAACTTGACTACTTCCTTTCCAATTTGTATCCCCTTGATCTCCTTCAACTGTCTTATTGCTCTAGCAAGGACATCCAGAACTATGTTGAAGAGATATGGAGAGAGTGGGCAGCCTTGTCTTGTCCCTGATTTCAGTGATATTGTTTTAAGGTTCTCTCCATTCAGTTTGGCTATAGGTTTACTGTATATTACTTTTACTATGTTTAGATATGTGCCTTGTATCCTTGATCTCTCCAATAGTTTAAACATGAATCGATGCTGGATTTTGTCAAATGCTTTTTCATCATCTAGAGAGATTATCATTTTTTTTCCAGTTTGTTAATATGGTGGATCACATTGATGGATTTCTGTATATTGAACCATCCATGCATGCCTGGGATGAAACCTACTTGGTCATAGTGGTTGATATCTTTGATGTGTTCTTGTATTTGGTTTGCAAGTATTTTGATGAGTATTTTTGCATCAATGTTAATAAGGGATATTGCCCTAAAATTTTCTTTCTTTTTTGGGTCTTTGTGAGGTTTAGGTACCAAGGTGACTGTGGCTTCATAGAATGAGTTTGGTAGTGTTCCTTCTGTATCTATTTTGTGGAATCGTTTGGAGAGAATTGGGGTTAGCTCTTCTTTGAAGGTCTGGTAAAATTCTGGGCTGAAACCATCTGGTCCTGGGCTTTTGTTGGATGGGAGACTTTTGATGACCACTTCTATTTCTTTGGGAGACATAGTGCTATTTAATTGCTTTACCTGGTCCTGATTCAGCTTTGGTAAGTCGAATCGATCAAGGAAATTGTCCATTTCATTTAGATTTTCAAATTTTGTTGCATATAGACGTTTGAAGTAACTCCTAATGATTGTTTCGATTTCTTTGGTGTCTGTAGTTATGTCTCCCTTTTCATTTCTGATTTTGTTGATTTGGATGGTGTCTCTCTGCCTTTTAGTTAGCTTGCTTAAGTGTTTGTCTAATGTTGATTTTCTCAAAGAACCAGCTCTTGGTTTCAATGATTCTTTGAATTGTTTTATTTGTTTCTAATTGATTAATTTCAGCCCTGATTGATTAATCTAATTGATTAATTTCAGCTGTCTACTCCTTTTTGGTGTGTCTGCTTCTTCTTTTTCTAAGGTTTTTAAGTGATCCATTAAGTTGCTTTAATGAGCTGTCTCGAATTTCTTCTTGAAGGCACTTATTTTTTTTTTCTAATTGAAACTTTATTTTTTTAATTTTATTTTTCTCATTACTTACATTTTGTTAATTCTGTATCCCAGCTGTATCCCTCATTCCCTCTCCAATCCCACCCTCCCTCCCTCCTCTCCTCCCTGCCCCTTATATGCCTCTGTTTTGTCAGGTATTTTCAGAACTGGCTGCAAAGTCCTCCTCTGTGGCCTAACAGTACTGCTCCTCCCTTGGGAGGTGGGGAGGTCAAAGAACCAGTCATTGAGTTCCTGTTAGAAATAGTCCTTGTTCCCCTTACTATGGGATACCAATTGATTACTGAGCTATCACGGGTCACATCAGAGCAGAGGTTCTAGGTTTTATCCTCTCATGGTCTTTGGTTGAGTGTCCATCTCAGAAAAGACCCTGTGCCCAGATATGTTTGGTCCTTGTGGAGCTCCTATCCTTTCCACATCAAACTCCCCTTCTTTCATAAGATTCCCTGCACTCTGCTGAGGGTTTGGTTATGAGTCTTAGTATCTACTTTGGAACACTGCTAGGCAGAGTCTTTCAGATGCTTTCTGCAGTAGACTCCTGTCATACGTTCAATGCATATCCCATTTGTCTTTATAAATGAGGATTGATCATCATACCCTGTGTCTGCTTTCTTGATTATCTTCTTTATGTGTATAGATTTCATTATGTTTATCATATCTTTTAGGTCTATATAAGTGAGTATATACCATGTTTGTCTTTCTCCTTGAAGGCACTTATTGCTATGAACTTTGCTCTTAGCACTGCCTTCATTGTGTCCCACAAGTTTGGGTATGTTGTGTCTTCATTTCCATTGGGTTCTAGGAAGACTTCAATTTCTTTCTTTATTTCTTCCCTGGCCCAGCTGTCATTTAGTAGCAAGTTGTTCAGTTTCCATGTGTGTGTAGGCTTTTTGCTATTTCTGTTGTTATTGAGGTCCAGCTTTATTCCATGGTGATCAGACAAGATAAAAGGAATTATTTCAGTCTTCTTGTATCTGTTGAGGCTTGCTTTGTGACAAACTATTTGGCCTATTTTGAAGAAGGTTCCATGAGGTGCTGAGAAGAAGATAAATTCTTTTGTGTTTGGGTATAAGGTTCTGTAAATGTCTGTTAGGTCCATTTGATTCATGACCTTTGTCAGAGACATTATTTCTTTGTTTAATTTCTGTTTTGTTGACCTGTCATTTGTTGAGAGTGGGTTGTTGAAGTCTCCCACTATTAATGTGTGGGGATCTATATGTGGTTTAAGTTTTATCAATGTTCCTTTTAGAAATGTGGGTACCCTTGTATTTGGGGCATAAATGTTCAGGATTGTGATGTCTTCTTGGTGGAATTTTCCCTTAAAGAGTATGAAGTGTCATTCCCCATCTCTTCTTATTAATTTTGGTTGAAAGTCTATTTTATCAGATATTAGAATGGCTACTCCTGCTTGCTTCTTGGGTCCATTTGCTTGGAAAGCCGTCTTCCAACCCTTTATC
Organism: Psammomys obesus; assembly: GCF_907164565.1. Taxonomy (NCBI): domain Eukaryota; kingdom Metazoa; phylum Chordata; class Mammalia; order Rodentia; family Muridae; genus Psammomys; species Psammomys obesus. Next base: position 4,679,216 of record NW_026590677.1, read on the forward strand.
CTCAGGTAATATCTATCTCTGTGACATAGGTGTGTTTCTTGAGTGCAACAGATTGCTTGATTTTGTTTACATATCCATTCTGTTAGTCTGTGTCTTTTTATTGGAGAGTTGAGTCCATTGATGTTGAGAGAGATTAATGACCAGTGGCTGTTAGATCTTTTGGTTTTGATGTTGGTTTCAGTCATAAGGTTGTGTGCTTGGTTGCTTTTTGTTTTACTGTAGTGAGGTTAATGATTTCCTGTGTTTTCTTGAAAGAAGCTAGTTTTCTTGGGTTGAATTTTCCCTTCTAGTATCTTCTGTAACACTGGATTTGTGTATAGGTATTGTTGAAATTTGTTTTTGTCATTGAATATCTTGTTTTCTCCATCTATGAGGACTGAGAATTTTGCGGGGTATAGTAGCCTGGGCTGACATCTGTGTTCTCTTAGGGTCTGCATGATATCCGTCTAGGCCCTCCTGGCTTTCATAGTTTATGCTGAAAAGTCAGGTGTGATTCTAATGGGTTTGCCATTATATGTTACTTTGCTTTTTTTCCTTGCAGCTCTTATTATTTTTTCTTTGTTCTGTATATTTACTGTTTTGATTATTATGTGGTGGGAGGATTTTCTTTTCTGGTCTAATTTATTGGGTGTTCTGTAGGACTCTTGTATTCTTATTGGCCTCTCCTTTAAGTTGGGGAAATTTTCTTCAATAATTTTGTTGAAAATATTTTCTGGGACTTGGAGCAGGGAATCTTCCTTTTCCTCTATTCCTATTACTCTTAAATTTTGTCTTTTTATGTTGTCTTGAATTTCTTGGACGGTCTGTGCCAGGAATTTTTAGATTTAACATTTTCTTTGACAGATACATCTATTTCTTCCATTGTATCTTCCACACCTGAGATTCTTTCTTCCTATTCTTGTAGTTTATTGGTTATGCTTACCTCTGTAGTTCCTGTTTTCTTCCCTAATTTCTTTCTCTCTGCAATTTCCTCCATTTGTGTTTTCTTTAATTTTTCCAATTCTATCTTCAGATCTTCAGCCATTTTGTTGATTTCCTTCACCTGTCTGACTGTATTTTCCTGTTTTTCCATCACTTCTTTCAGCTGTTTGTTTGAACCAACTTATTTTTCTTTTATTCCTTTCAGTGCTTTAATCATTTCCTTTCTAAAGGCCACATACTGTTTGGCTGCAACTTCCTCTATTTCTTTATGGATGGCAATATTCTGTTTGAGTTTATCTTCCTTTATATCTTTACGTATCTCATTTGTTGCCTCTGTTATCATCTTCATGAGCATAGTTGTTAGGTCATCTTCTTGGATATCAGTTATGCTGGGGTGTCCAGGGCTACTTGCCCTTGAGTAACTGGGTTCTGGAGATGCCATATTGCTCTGCCTTTTGTTGCTTGAGCTTCTACACTGGCGTCTACCCTTGGGCTATCTTAGGTGTTTGGGGTTAGTTTTTGGTGGTTCCTGGGGATCATGTGGTGGAGAGAATCCCCTTGGCAGAAAGCTGGTTTATCTGGAAGGAAGTCTTCTCAGCTTTTAGGGTATAGTCCCTGGATGGCTGGCATTTTTTCAGGAGTTGCTGTTGCTCACCTCAGGAATAGAGACCTGAGTGGTAACTGTGGTCTTTGTTACTCGAGAGGGTTGTGCTCTCACTCAGGGAAGTCCTGAAGACAGCTGCCCTGTTTCTGTGTTTCTTGCTGTAAATGTAATAATCAGCTGCTGTGACACAGTTGGACATCTGGCATGCAGAAACTGTTTGTGCCTGTGTCTGGAGCACAGCTCAGTGATGGCGGCTTGGCCCCGCAGTTCTGTGAGACTTTTTCCAGGTAAGGACTGGGTGATTTAAGTCAGTACAGCTTCCTTCCTTCCCTGTGGATTCTCTCACAACAGGGACTCCCAGTTTCTGGTGTTTTTGTGCCCACTGATCAGCCTGAAAAGGTGATCAGGACACGTAGGAGTGTGGCTCTGGTCTGGGGACCTAGTGCCTGCACGACCCGGGAACTTTTCTGGGTTCTGGCTGGAGACCTGAGAGTGGTCAAGACTGATTCCCATGCCCTGGGGGTTTCCTCTCACCTGAAAAACATGATCACTGTTGTTTTAGGGCCCAGGGTTCAGTCTCTTGGTGGTTGTACAGGAAATGTCTGGCTCCTCAGATGCCATGTTCTCCTGGCACAGCCATCTTGTCCCCCTTTCCCATTTGTTGTGTATTGATTTTAGAGACTGTGCTGTTGGTGTTCTTCTCAGGAAGGTGTCTCCTTGTGCCAATGAGTTCAAGGCTCTTCCCACATTTTTCTTCTAAGAGGTTTCATATGTCTGGTTTTAAGTTGAAGGTTTTGATCCACTTGGACTTTAGTTTGTGCAGGGTGATAAATCTATATATATTTGCATTTTTTCACATGTAGACATCCACTTAGACTAGCACCATTTGTTGAAGATGCTGTCTTTTTTCTATTGTATGGCTTCTTTGTCAAAAAACAAGTAACTGTAGGTGTGTAGGTTTGTTTTTGGGTCTTCTGTTCTATTCCATTAATCCACCATTCTGTTTCTATGCCAGTACTATGTAGTTTTTATTACTATTGCTCTGTGGTACAGCTTGAGATCACAGAAGGAGATACCTCCAGAGCATCTGTTGTTGTACAGGATTGTCTCAGAAATTCTGTGTAGTTTGTTTTTCCATATGAAATTGAGAATTGTTCTTTCAAGTTTCATAAAGAATTTTTGTTTTTATTATTTTGATAGGAATTATATTGAATCAAATATTGCTTTTGGTAGGATGGCCATTTTCAGTGTGTTAATCCTACCTATCCATGAACATGGGAGATATTTCAATCTTCTGATATCTCATTTGTAGCAGCTTTATTTATAGTAGCCAGAATCTGGAAAAAAACCCAGATGTCCCTTAACTGAGGAATGGATACAGAAATTGTGCAACATTTACACAATGAACTACTACTCAGCAATCAAAAACAAGGAAATCATAAAATTTGCAGGCAAATGGTGGGAACTAGTAAAGATCATCCTGAGTGAGGTATCCCAGAAGCAGAAAGACACACATGTTATATACTCACTTGTATGTGGATATTAGACTTATAATATAGGATAAACATACTAAAATATGTACACCTAAAAAAGCTAAGCAAGGAACAGGACCCTGGGTAAGAAGATCAATGCTCATTCAGAAAGGCAAACAGGATGGACATCAAAAGACAGAGAAAAAGGGAACCAAGTGAGAGCCTACCACAGAAAACCTCTGAAAGACTATACCCATCAGGGTATCAAAGCAGATGCTGAGACTCAAAGTCAAACTTTGGGTAGAACACAGGGAATCTTATTAAAGAAGGGGGAGATAGAAAGAACTGGAGGTGACAGGAGCTCCACAAGGAGAGGAACAGAATCAAAAATTCTGGGCCCAGGGGTCTTTTCTGAGATTGATACTCCAATCAAGGACCATGAATGGAGATAACCTAGAACTCCTGCACAAATATAGCCCATGGCAGCTCAGTCTCCGTGTTGGTTCCCTAGTAATGGGAACATGGACTGTCTCTGACACAAACTCAGTGGCTGGCTCTGATAAACTCCGCTTGATGGAAGAGCAGCCTTACCAGGTCACAGAGGAAGACAAATCAGCCATTCCTGATGAGACCTAGTGTCAGAAGGAATGGGAGGAGGAAGTTCCTACCATTGTACTTGAGGAAAGGTATGGGACAAGAAGAGGGAAGGAGAGTGGGATTGAGAGGGAATGAGCAAGGGGACTAGAGCTGGGATGCAAAGTGAATAAACTGTAATTAATAAAAAATAAGATATTTTTTAAAAGTAGTAAAAGAAAATTAAGGTTTGTAATAAAAAGAGAGCCATGTGTTTCTTCACTTTGCTTTTCTCTACTAATTAAATCTGTAACTCGGGCTCATGTTCTTACCCTCTTGATTGACCTTACTGGTACCTCCATAATGTCAAAGGGCTCTCTTCAGGAAATAACATCCTTACAGAAGATGAGAATTTTCTCTATTTTAATGCATAATAACATATCTGGCAACCAGCAAGTCTTCAAAACCCAAACATCATTTATTTAAATGTCTCATGGGGACAATTTAAAATGTCCTATAATGGAAGAATAAATCAAGTCAAGAAATAAGTACACTTAATATTGAAATACTTATATTGAGCAATGTTTTAAATACTTATGAGATGACAACGCTTAAAATGTTTAAAAATTCATATTTGGAGGTATAATTACTCTGGAAAGGGCATATGGCTAGCCATGTATAGCAGGTGATATGCAATGATCTCTACCACTATATATTCATGTTCCTTTATCAGTCTCTCTTTCTGAGCATAGCCAGAAGGTGAGTCTTTGTTTTAAACAAGGGAATATAGAACATGTGATATGATATCACTACTAAAACTAGGTCTTCATGAGCTTGTGTAGCTGCATATCTTCATGTTCCTGTTGTCATTCACTGTAAATTAAAATAGTAGCAGTCTTTTAAGAATCCATATGCAAAGTCCCACATGACAAGGAACTTACATATCTGCAGCAGCCATCCAACAGCTCTATAAGTTTAGAAGAGTACCAACCTTTTTAAAAGAACCTTGAAATGCTAACTTAATTGTAGCATTAAGAGAGATGTTGATGAGACCTAATTGACTAAGATCAGAAAGAAGGAAAAGAAGACCTCCCCTATCAGTAGATTTGGGGAGGGGCATGCGTGCAAAGGGTGGAGAAAGGGAGGGATTGGGACAGAAGGAGGGAGGGAACCACAGGGGGGATACAAAGTGAATAAAGTGTAATTAATAAAGAATTTAAAAAAAGAGAGAGATGTTGACACAAATACACCCTTCCTTCACAACAGAGGTATATCTACATTCCTGCATCACATAAAATAGAGTATAATATTTGTGACTTTGAGCCATTATTTATTGGGAAATTTGTTAGAGCACAATAGGTGTCTCCACTAGTGTCCCTTATGAATTTCCTATATCATAACTGGGAATTTCAGTATTTACATTGATGAAAAGTATGCAGAATACTTTAAGTTTGAAACAAGACTTTAAACACCAAGGAGTTTTGAAGAATTCAGAATAAATACCTGTATTTTACTGTTCCTTTATAACATTAGAATGATCTCAGTATTCCTTTATGGAGCATGTTTCATAGAAAATCTTGAATTGCAAATATTATTATTTTCAATATGGTAAATTTTAAGTAAAGCAGAAAAGACAGCATCAGTTTGCTTTACCAGGCCATTAAGACTAATTCGAAAGTATTTCCAATGTTAAATATTGTCATATAATGTCATCTAATCATGTTGGAGTTCTGCTTTATATCTGGATAAACAGGAGATGCTGCCATGTTTTCTGCTTTCACAAAATGTTTTAGATGGTTTTACTGACCACAAGCAACCTGGAGAATCAACTCTATTTCATCTTGCAACTTATCAAAATTTGCTCAAGTACACAACAAGGTCATTTGCTCAACCATGTTTGTAGCAGCTTTATTCGTAATAGCCAGAACCTGGAAACAACCCAGATGTCCATCAACGGAGGAATGGATACAGAAAGTGTGGTATTTTTACACAATGGAATACTATTCAGCAATCAAAAATGAGGAAATTATGAAATTTGCAGGCAAATTGTGGGATCTAGAAAAGATCATTCTGAATGAAGTATCCCAGAGAGAAAGACAAACATGGTATATACTTGCTTATATAGACCTAAAAGATATGATAAACATAATGAAGTCTATACACCTAAAGAAGATAAACAAGAAAGCAGACAGGAGGTAAGATGATCAATCCTCACTTAGAAAAACAAATGAGATGTGCATTGGACATATGATAAGAGTCTACCACATAAAGCGTCTGAAAGACCCTACCAAGCAGTGTTTCAAAACAGATACTAAGATCTTCAGCAGAAGGGGAGCTAGTATGACAGGGAAAGGATAGGAGCCCCACAAGGACCAAATATATCTGGGCACAGGGGTTTTTCCTGAAACTGTTTCTCCAACCAAGAACCATGTATGGATATAACCTAGAACCTTTACTCGGACAATGCTTGTGGTAGCTCAATAACCAATTGGTTTCCCATAGTAAGGGGAAAAGGGACTATCTCTGACAGGAACTCAATGGCAGGCTCTTTGACCTCCCCACCCCCCAAGGGAGGAACAGTCCTTCTAGGCCACAGAGGAGGACTTTGCAGCCAGCCCTGAAGATACCTGATAAAACAGTGCCGGACAAAAGGGGAGGAGGTCCTCCCAATCCGTAGATTTGGAAAAGGGCAGGGAGAAGCTGGGGGAGGGAGGGTGGGATTGGGAGGGAATAAGAGAGCAGGTTACAGCTGGGATACAGAGTCAATAAAATGTAACTAATAATAATAAACAATAAAAAAATAAAATAAAATGCAGTTTTGTAGATTACTTTTAGACCAATTTGATAAGATGGTTTCAGGTAATATGTATTTTATTTGTGTGTGTGTGAGTGTTTGAGAGTGTGTGTGTAATTAAAGCTGCATGTGAATAAGTCAGAGGACAACTTGTAGTAATCTGTTTTTTCCCTCCACCATGTGGGTTCCAAGGACTGAACTGAGGTCATCACGTTTGGTAGCAAGTACCTTTACACAGTCAATTCAGTGGACTTTATTTTTAATTTTTATCCTTTAAAAAATGTTTCTGCTACAAGGAAAAGTTAAATATTTTCTAGTCCTGGTCATTTGGTTTATCTGCTCTGGTAGCAAATTCAAAAGTGGCATGATGGTGACACAAGCATCCCAAGTTTATACTTTTTAATTAATTAATTTTTATTGATAAGAGTTTATTCACTTTGTATCTCAACTGTAGCCCCCACCAACATCCCCTCCCAATCCCACCTTCCCTCCCTCTTCTTCACCTATACCCCTCCCCCAGTCCACTGGTAAGAGAGGTCCTCCTCCCCTTCCATCTGATTCTGGTCTATCAGTTCTTATCAGGAGTGGCTTCATTATCTTCCTCTGTGGCCTGGTAAGGCTGCTTCCCCCTCAGAGGGAGGTGATCAAAGAGCTAGCCACTGAGTTCATGTCAGAGACTGTTCCTGTTCTCATTACTAGGGAATCCAGTTGAACATTAAGGTGTCATGGGCTACATCTGTGCAGGGGTTCTAGGTTATCTCCATGAATAGTCCTGGGTTGGAGTATCAGTCACAAAAAAAGATCCTCACAACAACAACAACAAAACAGGGGACAAATTGGAAAGGATCTTCACCAACTCTATATCTGACAGAAGGCTAATATCCAGAATATATAAAGAACACAGGAATTTAAATAGCAACAAATCAAGCAAACCAATTAAAATATGGGGTTCAGAGCTAAACAGAGAATTCTCAGTAGAGGAATATCAAATGGCAGAGAATAACTTAAATAAATGTTCAACATCCTAAGCCATCAGGGAAACACAAATCAAAAGGACCCTGAGATTTTACCTTATACCCATCAGAAGGCTAAGATCAAAAACTCCAGTGACAACACATACTGGAGAGAAAGTGGAGAAAGGGGTACCCTCCTCTATTGCTGGTGGGAATGTAAACATGTACAATAATTTGGCAATCAATCTGCCACTTTCTCAGGCAATGAGGAATAGTGCTACCTCAAGATCCAACTATACCACTCTTAGCCATAAATCCAAAATATATTCAGGTATACAACAAGGACATTTGCTCAACCATTGTCTTAGTTCCTCTATTTGTAATAGATAGAAGCTGGAAACAACATAAATATTCCTCAACTGAGGAATGGATGCAGAAATTATGGTATGTTTACACAATGGAATATTATTCAGCAATTAAAAACAAGGAAATCATGAAATTTGCAGGCAAGTGGTGGGAGCTAGAAAAAAATCACACTGAGTGAGGTATCCCAGAAACAGAAAGACACTCATGGCATATACTCACTTATAATATAGGATAATCATACTAAAATCTGTACACTGTAAGAAGCCTAATAAAGAAGGAGGTCCCTGGGTAAGATGTTCAGTCCTCACTCAGAAAGGCAAACTGGATGGACATCAAAAGAGGGAGAAAATAGGGAAGAGAACAGGAGCCTATAGCAGAGGGACTCTGAAAGACTCTACCCTCCAGGGTAGACTGAGACTCACAGGCAAACTTTGGGCAGAGTGCAGGGAAATTTATGAAAGAAGATAGAGATGGAGAGATGTGGAGGGGACAGGAGCTCTACAAGGAGAGAAAAAAAAATAAATATGCTCATCTCAAGTTTATTATGGTCAGTGGTAAAGAGAAAGTATAAAAATTCTCCAGAGTGAAAGTTTGAATGACAATGTCCTTGATCATGATAGGCATGGGTGTTTATATTTCTCTTATTTTTACTGTGGTTCTTCCTCCAGGGCAAGTGCCTCAAGGAAATGAACACTTTCTTCTTGGGGACCTCCATTATCCACAATTCAGTGTATGATAAATAGACATATTAACAGCAGCACTATGTTAATGCATGGTGGTTTGTGATGTAATTTCATGAGGAACTACTTAATTCTTGTTTCTTGAATCCTATTTTGCAAGATCCATTGGTTAGCTCTACCAACTGATTACCTGACAATGCTAGGGTCAAAAAATGAGGGTCTTCTACATGCTGGGCTAGTATTGCTTCAGTAAATTGCATCCACTGGAGGGATATAAATGGATATGAACTGTTTGAATATATTATAGCCTGTAAAACATCTTTACTTGAAAATGTTACTTTTTCTGAAGTTTGTTTTCTTTTCTTCCTTCTAGAAGCTACGCAGTTCTGATGATATTCATAAAGATAGTGTCCGAAAGGATGATGAAGTATAAAAGTGGAAGAATACTATAATCATGAATGACTCTGCCAAACTGGGTTGGAAATCCAGCAGATCATTATGTGAGAAGCAAAGAAATATGTTACATAAATAAATAACTTAAACATCTTATTTAAGATACTATTTTGATCGTTCATTGTTGTGAAACTATACTTTTCTCTTATTTTTAAACTCATATAATTATCAAATATAGTAATGCCTACAGAATTGGCTTGACATACTACCCAACCCTCAGAATTCTGGTCCTATCATTTCCTGTATTAAAGACATAGATAATTAAAAAAATCCATGTACTCATTTTCTCATCTGCAAAATAATAGTATCAATATCTACCTATATAAGACCTCAAGAAGTCAAGGGAGGTGTGTTATCTTATTATTGGACCTGAAATAAAGTGAGGAGCTTGATAAATGGATTATTCAGCCCTTTTATATTTCTTATAAGATAAAATGTTTTTTTGTTTGCCTTATTATTGGACTGCTGGTTTTTATACAGTATTTTCCCTATTCCCATTAACCCAATTAATCCTATTTATATATTTTTATCAAGTCTATGTTTAATATTATACAACAAGATACATTTTTCATTTTAAAATAGATTTTGACATATTCAGAGTCATTTTAAGAATATGGCAGTTCGCAAGAGAAAAATCACTTGAACATACTTTTTGATTTTTTTTTCAGAACTACATGTCATAGATATGATGGCTGAGTGAACAAACAAATATGTTTTGTGTCTTCTGAAATGAGATGACTGGTCAGAAAGGTTTTTGTATTACTACACACCTTGAATCACAACATCTCACAACATTCTAGTGTTAAAACAAGGAATGTGGTTAATCCCTGAAGTCTTATCCCTTAAGTGAGATCTTATCATTGTGATGCAGTGTCCAGATTTAAATAAACAAAATCACAGAAATTATTAGGCTGATATAGAAAGAGATTTTTCAACTGGGCATCGTTACACACAGTGAATAATTTACTCAGTGTGTTACTCAGTCTAAATATCAAAAAGTCAATCTGAACATATTATTAATGTGTTGTTTGCAAAGGCTAGGCACTTTGTGAAACTGTAGCATAGAGCAATTGATCCAAATTATGACTGAAATGGGTAGCCAGAGGTATCATTCAAAAACATACTAGATTACATTGAAAATTTCTTCTGTGAGCCTTAAAATCAATTATTTGGGATCCCTAGAGCTCAGGTGAGTCACACAATTGATATGTCACTGAAAAAAAAATATAGCATCAGACAATTTTCTCTTACTGTACAGGTATCTATTTTGTAGAGGGCACATGGGTTAATGATACACCAATAGCTTCTTCTGCTGATAAAAATGTGAAAGATTAATATTTCGAGTGCTTGAAAGTCCTCTCTGATTAACTAACCAAGCAGAGTAATGAGATAGAGGTGGCTATTTCCTGTATCTAGTAATCAACAATGTCCAGTACCTGTGAGGGATTTTCCTCCCCAGATACTTGGAGGAATTGCAGTATGAGGTATTTTCTATCAAATAGGATTAACTTTGTTCTAGATGGAACACTCTTGATTTTCTCTGGCAAGGAGTAGAGCAATTTGGTGAGTCATGCATTACTGCTCACTACAGACCGTCAAACTCATTTCATTTGTGACAAGAGCTGGAATTAAAGCTTGTTCTCTAGAGATGTGATGCCTATGTATTAATCTCCTCTGAGCTTCCTTTTCAAGCCACCCTGTGTATTGTCACAGCATCTTCTCTTTTAGCTACTAAATCTACCTTGCTTGTTTGTGTCAGGAATAAAGAGAAGAGCTTTTTATTGTGTGTTTTCCCTATAGAATGAAATTACATTGCTTTTGTTTGGCATGAGCTCAACCTTCTACAAAGTTTAGTAGAGCCAGATAAGTAGCCTCATCAAAAGTTCTTATTGCCTATGTGACTCTCTGTATCTTTTATTTCTAATTTAGAGGATTTCTCAAATACTACACATTATGTAAAGCTCCAAAATTCAAAGAATTGTAGATGGAAATATCTACTTATATAAAAGGACTATCTTTTTATGATTGTAATTCATTGCCTTTATAGACAGCAGATCATTTAGTTTAATGCTGGAGGATGAGTTGTTTATTATTATTAAAAGCTTAATAAATAAATGCATGATTTACTTTTTTAGTGCCACCTAATAATTTTTTTAACTTTTATTAATTACACTTTATTCATTTTGTATACCCCCATAAACCCCTCCCTCCTCCCCTCCTGGTCCCACCCTCCCCCCCTTTCTGCATGCATGCCCCCCCTCAAGTCCACTGATAGGGGAGGTCCTCCTCTCCTTCTTTCTGATCTTAGTCTATCAGTTCTCATCAGAAGTGGCTGCATTGTCAGGGTTCTAGGTTTTCTCCATGGATAGTCCATGGTTGGAGTATGAGTCTCTGGGAAGTTCCCTGTGTTCAAATTTTCTTGTTCTGTTGCTCTCCTTGTGGAGTTCCTGTCCTCTATAGCTCTTACTATTTCCCACTTCTTACATAAAATTCCATTCACTCTGCCTTTCAGTTGGCCATCAGGCTCAGCATCTGCTTTGACAGTCTCCATGGCAGAGGCTTTCAGGGGCCCTCTGTGGCAGGTTCCAAGGTTGTTTCCTGTTTTCTTCTTCTGGCTTTCAGAAGCCTTCTGTAGCAGGTTCCTAGGTTGTTTCCTGTTTTCTTTTTCTTCTGATGTCCATCCTCTTTGCCTTTCAGGATGGGGATTAGAGAGGACCCTAACTAAAAATGCTCAATCGCCACCTAATAATTTAATTCATGGTGGTGGATTTGACCAAAATCCACTGAATGTATATATGATTTACTAGTTGACCACTACTATGTGTATTAGTTTTTTTACTCTAGGAGTTCACATTTTCAAAATATTTGAAAATTAAAATAAAAAGAAAACACTTCTATTTTTGCTCAGACTTTTCTAACTAAAACGGCTAAGGTCATTTTTAGTTGTCTTAGTTGATTTTGAAGTTGCATAAACAAAATGATTAAAACAAGAAACAAATGTGTCATTTGCTATCATAATTTAAAAAAATAGTAATGCATGGCCCCTGGAAATGTATATTCATTTAAATTTTGGTCAATCAAATTAAAAGCAAAGACAATATACTTGAAATGCAGCGTTTTAAGGGAGGCTTTTAATACTATTATTTTAGAAAATGATATTTCTTGCAAAGGAATATGTTTAGTATTAATGCAGTATTAATGGTCACATTTTGCTGTTTCTGACATTTTAAAACACTCTTACGATAATAGGAGTGTCAATTCATTTTGCTTCTCAACTGATAAATGTCTCTTGCTTAATCTTGGCAGAATGTCATTCCCCTGCCACTCTTGGCATAATGTCTCAGCATAACCATGTTGGAGGGTACACTTGTTGAAAGGTTTAGGCTCCAGCCATCAGAACATCAGCCTTCTTGTTAAGTTAGGTTTAATTTGCAAAACTGTGTCAGAAAATCTGGGCACTTAGCTTGTTTCTCTAATGGAACTTGGGGCCCCAGGCCTCCAGAAGAATGTGTTAATCAGAATATATTAATCAAGTTTTTTTCTCGTCCTTTATCTTGTTTTACTAGGCTAGTTCTTTGCTAATTAGGGGTAATATTTTATTTAATTGTTAGACTAAATATGGAAATTAACAAAATTAAATTCTGTCAATAGAAGCATTTTGATAAGAATATATCTTTTGAGTCTTGGAACATATATTCAAATTGTGTTTTATTTTTATGCTTGGCAGTATAACACCTTTCTCAAGACCATTAAGCATATATATGGATTCAGAGTTCATCAGGACACATTTGTACTCTACTTTCTTTCTAAAAATTTTAAGGTAACACCTTTCTCAAAGTTACAGTGCAAGAGGGAGACAGTGAATATATTGGGGTAATGCCCATGGTATTTATCACACACTTTCTTTTATAGGACAAATTATATCCACCAATGTTTCTCTCACCCTCTCTCTCTCTTTCTCTTTTTCTCTCTCCTCTTTCACTGTCTCTCTGATAGTTTTTCATAATCGCTTACACTATACTTGAAGGCTTGACGTCCTAAACTTCCTGTCTTTACTTCTCAAGTGTTACAATTATAGGCATGTGTTATATTGCCTATGTCTCTTCTTTCTATTTAAAAATAAATAAGACTTAAGGGAATTCTTTATTTGTTCACAATATACCAGTGGAAGAGCTTCACTATGGAGAATCAATAAATACTTTTTAAACATGAGGAGTGAAAATATTTCTATACCTTATGTACATGAAAATTAATCTTTGTCTTATCTTTTATGAAAAACTTTAAAAGACATGCAACATTAATACACAATAGTTACTGAGATCCATATTCAATGGAATGGAACAGTGGCATGTCACATTGTGAGATGTTGGTTCAATTCCATCCACCATTTGGGGAACACAGACTCTGACACATTTATATAGGTAAAAACAAAATATTATCTTTGATGAATTCACATCAGCATTTGTTGCTTTCTCAGTATTAGCTATTCTGACCTGATAGGATGAAATGTTGTTTTACAATGAAGAATGGCTCAAATATGTGTGCGTGTACATGTGTGTATGTGCATGTGTGTGTGTGTGTGTGTGTGTGTGTGTGTGTGTGTGTGTGTGTGTTTATATATGTCTTTTGAGACAGGGTTTTTCTGTATAGTCTTGCTTGTCCTTGACTTGTTTCATAGATCAGGCTGGCCTGGAACTCACAGTTAACCCACCTGCCCCTGCCTTCCTGAGTGCTGAAATTAAAGGAGTGGCACTTGAAGCCACTCCTGGCAGAATAACTCAAATCTTAAGTAGAGTGATGATATCATGTGGTCATTGTATTGCTAGGTGTTATATTCTTTTTGCATGTGTCAAAATTTCTCTGATAATATGTCTGGCAAGTGAATTGATAAATAGACCAAATTATACAAAGTTGTGGCACAACTGTGAAAAGCCATGTCAAATAGCATACCTTGAAACACTCTTTCAACAAGAATATTGTTCCTTGGATACATCACAGTTCAGTGGTGTAGCTCTTGCCTAAGCAAGAGATCAGAAGTTTGATCCCTAAACTACAAAAAAAATAACAGTCTCAAAACAACAAAACTGTTCATAACAGGGGAGTAAATAAATTCATTATGGTACAAAGAGCATGACATGTGCATATGTGTGTACTCAATGCAAAAATTTACATTTGAATCACACATACACACAATCAACTGCTGCTTAAAACCTCTCACAGGAGTTATGCTGAGCTCTTGTTTATTAACATAGCAAAGTAGCATTAATTGTGTCAGGGGTTGACTCTTTCCTATGGGATGTGTCTCAAGTAGAGCCAGTCTTTGTTTGGCCATTCCCTCAATCTTTGTTCCACCTTTGTCCCTGCACATCTTGTAGGCAGGACAAATTTTGTGTTGAAGGTTTTGTGGGTGTGTTGGTGTCCTTATCCTTCCATTGGAAGCCCTGCCTGGCTACTGGAGGTGGCCACTTCAGGCTCCATATTCCCTGTTTCTATGAGTCTGAGCTAGGGTAACCGCATAGACTTCTGGGAACGTCCCCTCTCCCAGAACTTTGGAAAATCCCAGAGATGCTCTCCACCTCTGATTTCTCTTCTTTCATCAAGCCCTCTCTCTCCTGCTCTTCCTATTCCTAATTTTCACCCATGTTTCTCCCCCTATCCCCTCTTCTACCCAATTTCCTCCCTCTATCCTCCTCCAATGCCCATTTTATTTTTTCTTTCTGAGCTCTCTGATTTGCTTTTTTAAACGTGATCCAGGTGAACATTATCCATCCTGCATTAGAGAAGCATCCTTTACTGATTTGACTGACAGTGAATCAGAGAGTAATTTTGTATATCAAAGCCATTGCCACATAGTATGTTTTATCTGGAAGATTGTCTGAATATCAGGTATAAATAAACATGTGGATTCTTCTCATCATTAGAAAAATTTCCCTCAGTGTACTGACTTTGTTTCTTCTCCCTTGTTATGGTATTTGCTTTCTTCTCCCATACCAGTTCTATCAGTTCCAAAGCCTTTAAAGCTTTAGTAAACTTGGTCTTGTCAACATTTCAAAAGCAGTTAGAAGCTTTAAACTGCTGCATGGACTCTTGTTTACTAAAGTAGCTCTCTTTTCTTCCTTATACTTTTACTACGAGATTCAGCATCACAGATTAATGTGGACCCAGCAACAAAATTAAGAAGGAATACATTATGTTAATATAAATGTTTTCTTTCATATTTCCCAATTCAGTGGCATTTTTTAAAAAGATCCTTCTCACAAAAGCTGAGTTTTCACCTGATGGTGCCATTGCTATTTCATACAATAAAGAAATATTGAAGCGTGGTGGTGTCCTGCTGAGTTTTCTGACTGCTAGACTTCTTGTCCATTATAGCCAAAAGCTTTCTTTCTCAGACCTTTCTTTTGTCATACCCTTCATCAGACCTTCAAAAAGGCCGTTTGCCTTGTAAAGTATAAAAGATTTAAAAAAATCGCTGCTGTGACTCAAAGTCCCAAACTCTGCACTTTCATTTTTTTAAACACTGTATTGTGAAGTTGGAAGAATTACCACAAAAGCAGTATATAGTGAAGAGTATAAAACATCTCAAGCTTAGAGCATAGCAACAGCCTCAAGTCCACTTGTAGAAACTTGAGATAGAAAATGAACACACACACTCCACACACACCTCCAAATACACACACACACACAAACACACATAACCACACACCTGTGTTAAACCACACACTTCAATTAAGAGCGGAAAATAGAGGATGGCAGCAATATTTAAGATGATTTACAATTGAAAGAGATGAAAGTATAAATAGAAGTGTGGCAATTACATAAATCAAAATGTGACTTGATTAAAACTTAGAGTTTTAAAATCTTGCTTAATCTAAGATTTTATAAGAAATTAAAATATGAATAGAGCAGATAACAAGTGAAAAATCTCAGGCCTTCTATCAGGTATTTATTGGCCAGTTACAATTCCGCTTTAGGCTTCTTTCCCACCAAACTTCGTACACCTCCACTTCCTCTCCCATCTGTACCATTTCTGTTTCTTGACTTGTTTACACACTCAAAATTCACTTTTTCTATTATCTTTTGTTGAAGTAACAGCACAGTTGTTTGTGTCAGACTATCTGGCAGGTATTTTTTCCTACCTTCCTCTCTTTAACTTTTTATAGGCTCTCATAACCTCAGTCAGTCTAGATCCTTTCATTTTTCTTTCATTTTCTAAATGATTTGTTAGACATAATGAAAAATCAATCATTTTCACGTGAAAATTATACTGTTGACTTAGGAATCTGGGTTGATTCTCAAAGAAGAGAAAACATGGTAGCTACATATTTTGTTGCTAAGCTTCCGCCAAACTAAGGCCAGAGGATAGGCTGTCTGCCTTTGCCAACTACTGCCAGTAGACACCCTTTTCAAAGGAAACCCATAAGCTGCTCAGTTTCCAAGTGGGTTCCCTAGTAAGAGGTACAGGGGATGTCTCTGACATGAACTCAGTGACAGGCTCTTTGATCACCTCCCCCTGGTGCAGCTTTGCCAGACAACAGAGGGTAATAATGCAGCCAGCCTTGATGAGACCTGATAGGGTAGGGTCAGATAGAGGGAGAGGAGGTCCTCCCCTATCAGGGGAATAGGAAAAGGGCATAGGGAGAGAAAGTGAGGGAGAGGGCACTGGGAGGGAGCTCCAGAGGAGATACAAAGTGGATAAATTGTAATTAATAAATAAATTAAATTTAAAATTAATTAATTGAATAAGAAACAGGAAAGAATGTTTTGGCTGTCATCCTACACTCTCACCAGCCTGTGTTATTTTTGTTTGTTTGTTTGGTTTTGTGCCAGGTTCCTATGATGAGCACCACAGGAGACTATCAGTTTTAGATATATGCAGAAGGAAGAATAATAAGGTTTCTTAAATTGAAATGTGAGAGGTAAACCTTTTTTAGTATTAGTTTCTATTGTGGGAAAACGTGTTTCTTGTAGAGACTTCCTGTTGTTAAGACTGCAATTTAAGAAAATAGGCTACGATTTAAATATTTTTATTGCATGAGAAATCTCTTTCTTACAGGTTAAACACCTGATCCATCTATGGCTGCTAAAGAACTGCCAACTGGAAAGCATCAAACCTCTTGCAGTGCTAGCTTGTCTACTACTGGCTCACAGTAATGTTTTAGTGACGAACTGTTTGTCAGTGTGATAGTTGTGTTTTTCACCATTGTGTCACATAGAAATGAGCCTGTAAACATTTTAATTTTTTTTTCAACAGAGCGTTAGCTGGTTGGATCTCCAAAGAATACCCACACTACCAGACAGAGATGTAATTATTTCTAGAGAAAAAAGGCTTTGTTCCAGTTTTCTTCTACCAAAAATATTGATATTGGGAAACATGCAAACCAAAGTGGTACTTGAACTGTAAGAGAATTGTACTCAGAACAGTATAAATTGATAGTCTCTAGACTCTTCCAATTTGGCAAAATAGTTGGGTAATATTAAAACTCTTAAAGTTGGCATTTGTGAATTCAATTCTTTGTAACTGAATAAGGAAAAACATGACTTTCTTTGAACTATAGTATATCTACATGATTCACAAATCATAGTTTAAGTAAGCAAAGTCAGTCAATCAGCTAGTAAACTCATTGGTTTAAATAAAAGGGTTTACAAACAAAATATTATTTTCCTGTAGCCCAAAATATATTTGATAGCCAACTCTTTTTTCATTTATCATTTTGCCAGTTGAACTGGCATTGTGAGGAAGGTATCTTTTTTTAATTTTTTATTAATTACACTTTATTCATTTTGTATCTCCCCATAAGCCCCTCCCTCCCCCCCTGCTGATCCCACCCTCCTTCCCCTTTCTGCATGCATGCCACTCCTCAAGTGAGGAAGGTATCTTAAGGCTATGATTACCAAGCTTGTATATGAGCAGTTAATGCTATCTATATGAATGTCAAGGGCTTTCAAAAATTCTCAAAACAAAATCACTTTTAACTCATTTCAAATCATAAAATACCCCATAGAGCACTGTTAGTAAAAGTCATGAACTTAAATACTTAATGTGTACAAATTTAAAATCAGACTAGGATGAAATAAATTAGTCCAACAAAATTATAGGGATTTTTTTTTAAACTCTGTAATGAATTTGTAAGAAGATTTGATTGTTGTATCCACTGCCTCAGACTCTTGCAATTGTTCAAGCCACTTTAAAACAAAAAAGGTATGTCATTTCCCCAAATCCTTTTTTTTTTCTGTTTCCTGTTGACCTTACATGAGGTGCTTTTCTCTAACATTGCTATATACCATGCTGCTGCATGGATCTACAGGCAGCAGCTCACAGAGCCTACAAAAACATTTGAACCCAATGATAAGCATGCCTAGAAATTTTAGAAATCATGAGCCAAAATAAAACTCTTCTGTTGTAAGTTGATTTCTCAAGTCACAAAGATTAGAAGTGAAAAATGACTAACACAGAGTTCTTTCTCTAAATAGTATATATGTTTAAAACTGAATAAAATGTCAGAGCTGGAAATTAATCTTTCCAGTAATATGATTTGAGGAGCTGGATCAGGTTAGCATCATGATGACACACTAACCTCAGATAATACAAGCAACTACATAAGTTACTTGTCTTATTTTTGTGGCAAAACAGCAGCAAACATAATTTAAAGATGGGTAAAAAAATAAATTAATCCTAAAGAAGCCAAAAAACAAGGAGAACCCAAGGAAAGAAGCTGAAACCTCATTCAAAAGAACCAGAATAGATAGGTAGTGGGAGAAATAGGTAACAGGACAGGAGCCTTCCACAGAGGGCCCCTGAAAGACTCTATGTAGAGGATATTGAAGGAGATGCTGAGACTCATAGCCAAATTTGGGCAGAGTGCAGGGAATCTTATAGGAGAAGGGAGAGATAAAAATACCTGGAGGGGACAGGAGCTCCACAATGAGAACAATAGAGCCAAAAAAAAAACAAAAACAAAAAAAAAAACAGGACCAAGAGGGGCCTGTAGAAATTGATACTCCAACCAAGGACCATGCATAGAGAGGACCTAGACCTCCTGATCAGATGAAGCACATAGGCTGTTCAGTTTCCAAAATGGTTCCCTAGTAAAGGGAGCAGAAGCTGCCTGTGACATGAACAGAGTGGCTGGCTCTTTGATCACCTCCACCTGGGGGATGTAGACTTACCAGGTCACAGAAGATGATGCAGTCAACTCTGGTGAGAACTGATAGGATACGGTCAGATAGAAGGGGAGGAGGGCTTCCACTATCAGTGGACTAGGGGATTGGCATAGGAGGAGAAGAGGGAGGGTGGGTGGGCCTGGGAGGAAAACAAGGGATGGGGCTTCAGCCAGGATACAAAGTGAAAAAAATTGTTATAAATAATAAATAAAAATATGGGATAATACAAAAAATAAATGAAAAATAAATAATTTCTGTTTTATGTTTGCCTGCCTATATGTATGTATACTGTGTGAGTGCCTACTACCTGAAGGCCGGAAGAATGTTCTTAGTCCCTGGAAATAGAGTTACAGTCCATTTTTGAGTCACCTTGTGAATGTGAGGAAATGAACCCAGGTCCTTTGCAAGAACAAAAAGTGCTCTTAACAAATGGGCAATCCATATGTTCTTAAGTTCCTTTTTTAGACTTAAAAAAGTTTTCAGGATAGGCAGCAAAATATGCCTACTTTCATTGTAATGATTCTTAGACTTTTCTTTAAAATATTTATTTTTGTTGTTTTTGTCATTGTCATATTACTATTGTATTTCTTTATAGTGTTCAGAAAATACACACTCAATATTTGAAGACAACAACAACAATAATAATAACAATAACAATAATTTTGTGCCTATTAACTCACAAACTAAATGTTTGCTGAGATGTGTTAATGGGTAACACTGATTGCTGGCAATCCTGACCATGATGGCCTGAATTTGATTTCACCTACGTGGTGGAAGGAGAGAAACCACCACTGTAAGTTGTCCTCTTATCTCCATACATAAGTGATCACCCACATATATTAAGTAAATAAACATATTTATTGTTTTATGATCCAAAATTATTTTTGGCAATCACATGGCTAAATACAGATGCTTACTTCATCAACATTTGTTTTCTAGTTATAAATTCTGTAAACTAAAGTAATGATTGGTCTGGCAAGATACAGTCAATACTACAATATTAACACTAGTATCATGAAGGTAACAAACAACTGTCTGGTTGGACTGAAAGCCTGCACAGTAGGAAGGAACTCATGTCTGCTATTATACATCTTAATAAGAACTGGAGAGACTGTAGATTTTAGAGGAGAACCTATTATTTTGCTAAATTAAAATATTACCTTAATACTTTGGAAAGACTTTTCTTTATACACATTGACAAATGCAATTCTCATTTCTTATCAATGAAGCTTCCTTTTGAGTAGATGGAAGCCACCAAGGAGAATCACAACTGGTCAAAATGTAGAAAATAAGGGATTGTGAGGTGTCCAGCCCCAAATGGACATCTGTGATGTAATAGAATCATTGTAGCCAAAGCTTCAGGAACATCATAGAAACATGGAACAGAAGAATTTAAGACACCAGTGAAAGAGGATAACTGCTGGTAGATACTGTCTTCTGGGCATGACAAGGATGTTTCACCCATGACTTCTTTACAATATGGCTGCCTGAACAATACTCACAGAACACCACACCAATCAACTTGCCAACATAAACAGGAAAAAAATTTTTCCTATATAGTATTTTTATTGATTATTTGGGAATTTTATACAATGCGCCAGGATCACTCCTCCAAGGTTCACCCTCCCATCCTTGTGCTCTGGCCCCCAAAAGAAAAAAAATGAGCCAAGTCTAATTTGTGTTGCCTATATACTCACTGAAGCATGGTCAAACTCCCTGTAACCTTAATGATAATTGGGTTCCTCCCTAACCCATTCCCACCACACAAAAAGCCATCAACTGTGAAGACTTGCACTTCAGCATCTTTATCACAATTTTTAAGGACTCTCTTCAGTGTCTTTCTGTTTGGACTGTTTCCATTTTTAGGGGAAAATGTTTTTACAGAAGCCTTCAATGTCTCTGATTCTCACTTGTGAATCTACAGTCATCGATATCACTGCAAGAGGAGTTTCCTTGCCTATAACATTCAATGGCTTCACAAACTATGGAATTCTACATGGTTTATGGTTGGCAGGACAGACCATGGACATGCACATCATCATTGGCAGCAACAATCAACATGGAACTCAACATGGTCTCTATTGGCAGCATGGACCACAGACCTCAATTTCATCTCCAGTGTCAGCATAGTCTATGGACACTAATAGATTATACATATCAATATAGCCTGAGGTGTCAGCATTGACTACAAACATTCACATGATTTTTGGCCTCAGCATGAACTATGAAAACCCATATGGCCTCCAATGTAGTATGGACCATGGAGGCCTTTCGAGGAGGCTTAATCCAGAAAAAAAACTCTTCTCAGACATCTTGTTATAGCTGATAGGATGATCCTGAGCCTGGGCATTGTTTGTGGGCAGAGCTTGCAATGATCTCCAGGCTGCGGTATACCAACCAGTCAGTGGTGCACCATCATACTCAACAATAACATGCTCCTTTGTTCACCACAGCTGTGCTCTCTTATCTGTCACTGCCAACTCTGTATCTCTAGTTCCAAATCTCTTGTTGTGCACCACTCACCTCCTGTTGTTGTTCAGGATTAGGTCATCTTTCAGATGGCCAGCACTGCTGGGAGCAGGATCCTGAAGGGCTCTAAACTGCTGCACACTTCTTGCCCTTAACCTCATCTGCTTTGTTGACACACTGTGCATGACCATCGTGCTCGCTCGCTACCAGCACATAGAATCAAGGCTGTATACACTACTCCCCCACCACAATAAAGAAGGAGAAATGCAGCAGAGGTGGCTCCATATGCTAGAATAGGCCTACCATCCCAGAAGGCCAAGGACCAGGCCTACTCAGCATTTGTCTGATGGAGATGTAACCACATACCTTTAGCCACCTGTTTTTAAAGCATCTTTCCATGAGACTTGTCTTCTTTATTTTAAGTTGATCCAGAAATACTGCAAGTTCTGCACACTCACTCTACACTGACAAATCTCCCCTTGAAGGCCCTGTGGATCTCCAAAGCTCCTTGGTTCCAAGAGTACTGGCATCCACCACCATCTTGAAGTAATAAAATGTTTTACAAGACCTACATCTATTTGAAGAGCTTTAGGAAGTTAATTGTTTCTGGAGAGGGGAAAGAAAGCTTTCATAAAAGGTGAGTCTTTTAACAGATTTCCCAAGCCTAAGTAGTCAACTCTAAATTATTTTCATCCAGGCAACAATAATTGGACTCAGTAGGTTTCATACATGTATTTACACAATGGAATACTACTCAGCAATTAAAAACAAGGAAATCATAAAGTTGGCAGGCAAATTGTGGGAAGTAGAAAAGATCATCCTAAGTGAAGTATCCCAGAGCAGAAAGACACACGTGGTATATACTAACTTATAAGTGGATATTAGACATATAATATTGGATAATCACACTAAAATCTGTACACCTAAAGAAGTTAGTCAAGGATGACCTAGGTAAGATGCTCAATTTTCATTCAGAAAGGCAAATGGGATGGACATCAGAAGAGGACTAGGGAGAAAACAGGGAACAGGGCAGGAGGCTAACACAGAGGGCATCTGAAAGACTCTACCCCACAGGGTATCAAAGTAGATGTGAGACTCATAGCCAAACTTTGGGCAGAGAGTAGGAAATCTACACTCTGAATGAATGAAATAAGGGTGAGATAGAAAGACCTGGAAGGGAGAGGAGGTCCACAAGAAAAGCTACAGAACCAAAAATAAATCTGGGCACAGGGGTCTTTTGTGAGACTGATACACCAAAGATAACATAGAACCCCTGCACATATGTAGCCCATGGCAGCTCAGTGTTCAAGAGGGTTCACTAGTAATGAGTACAGGGACTGTCTCTGACATGAACTCGGGCTGGCTCTTTGATCACCACCCCTGAGGAGGAGCATCCTTACCAGGCCACAGAGGAAGACAATGCAGGTAGTCCTGATGAGACCTGATAGACTACGGTCAGATGGAAGGGGAGGAGGACCTCCCCTATCAGTGGACTGAGGGAGGGTCATAGAAGAAGAAGAGGGAGCAAAAGTGGGATTGTGACTGGAGCAGGGAGAGTGTTAGAGCTTGCATACAAAGTGAGTAAACTGTAATTAAAAATAAATAAATTTTAAAAATAAAGGAATAGTAATTATAAAATAAAGAAGTTATTCCCAGATCGTGCCTGTATTCCCAACATTCACAGAGGCAGAGATGTTCAGATTTCTGTGAGTTTGAGGGCAGCCTGATCTCCAAAGTCAGTCCAGTACAGCCAAGGTAACACAGAGAAATCCTGTCTCATAAAACTACAAAATATAGACATCATGGATTAGAGATGAGGGACATGAGATGAGTAGGATGGGAAAGAAATATAAATACTGTATACTCATTTTGAAATTCTCAAAATGGGGCTTATGAACTGATATTTATTATTATTATTAAATCCCTTGACTCAGCATTGTCTATCCTTATTGTGTATGCTTTCCTATACAGAGATAAAGCAGCCATTCTGTAATTGAAATGTTATATCTTGGAGCCAGCAACCTTACCATAAAAAGTAGTTCAACATATTCTTATGTCTCACTCTGGTTTGCATTGGATAACATCTAGGTAAGTGAACAAAATAATTTTGACAAAAATCAGAACTGAGCCATACATCACATGAAAATGAAAGGTGGCTGATTCCTCATCAGTAAATATTTTTTTGATTTATTAAACCTTTATTAGTTACACTTTATTCACTTTGTATCCCCCCATAAACCCCTCCTTCCTCCCCACCTAACCCAACCTTCCATCTCCCTTCTTCACACATGCCCATCTCCAAGTCCACTGATAGGGGAGGTCCCCCTCTACTTCCTTCTGATCTTAGTCTATCAGATCTCATCAGGAGTGGCTGCATTGTCATCTTCTGTGGCCTGGTAAGGCTGCTCCCCCCTCAGGGGGAGGTGATCAAAGAGGAGGCCAATCAGTTTATGTCAGAGGCAGTCCCTCTTCCCATTACTATGTAACTCACTTGGACACTGAACTGCCATGGGCTACATCTGTGCAGGGGTTCTAAGTTATCTCCTACCTGGTACTTGGCTGGAGTATGAGTCTCTGGGAAGTTCCCTGAAGTTCAAATCTTCTAGTTCTGTTGCTCTCCTTGTGGAGTTCCTGTCCTCTCCAGATCTTACTATTTCCCACTTCTTTCATAAGATTCCATGCACTTTGCCCAACATTTGGCCATAATTCTCAGCATGTGCTTTGATAGTCTGCAGGGCAGAGCCTTTCAGAGGCCCTCTGTGGCAGGTTCCTAACTTGTTTCCTGTTTTCTTCTTTTTCTGATGTCAATCCTCTTGCCTTTTGGAATGGGGATTGAGAATTTTAGTCAGAGTCCTCCCCCTAGATTAGTTTCTTTAGATGTACAGATTTTAATAAGTTTATCCTATGTTATATGTCTATATGAATAAGTATACACCGTGTATGTCTTTCTGTTTCTGGGACAGCTCACTCAGGATGATCCTTTCCAGGTCCCACCATTTACCTGATAATTTCATGATTTCCTTGTTTTTCATTGCTGAGTAATATTCCATTGTGTTGATGTACCACAATTTCTGTATCCATTCTTCAGTTGAGGGGCAACTGGGTTGGTTCCAGCTTCTGGCTATTACAAATAAAGCTGATATAAACATGGTTGAGCAAATGTTCTTAATGTGTACTTGAGTCTCTTTTGGAGATATGCCTAGGAGTGGTATGACTGCATCTTGAGGAAGCATTATCCTTGTTGTCTAAGAATGCGCCAGATTGATTTCCAGAGTGGTTGTACCAGTTTACATTCCTACCAGCAGTGGCAAAGGGTTCCCCATTCTCTACAACCTCTCCAGCATGTGTTGTCACTTGAGTTTTTCATATTGGCCATTCTTATGGGTATAAGGTGAAATCTCAGGGTCATTTTGATTTGCATTTCCCTGGTGGCTAATGAGGTTAATCATTTCTTTAAGTGTTTCTCTGCCATTAGATATTCCTCTATTGAGAATTCTCTGTTTAGCTCTGTTTCCCATTTTTTAATTGGATTACTTGGTTTGTTGCATTTCAGCTTCTTTAGTTCTTTATATGTACTGGATATTAGCCCTCTCAAAGACCTCAACATAAAATCAGACACATTAATTCAATTCGGTTAGAAAAAAAAGTGGGGAAGACCCTAGAACTCATTGGTACAGGAGACATCTTCCTGAGCTGAACACTAACAGCACAGGCTCTAAGAGCAACAATCAATAAATGGGACCTCATGAAACTAAAAAGTTTCTGTAAAGCAAAGGACATCATCATCAAAACGAAAAGAATGCCTATAGATTGGGAAAGAATCTTCACCAACCCTTTATCTGACAGTAAATATTTTTTTTTTAAAAAATGATACATGAATATACATGTTGGCTGGGCAAAAATGTGATGCTATGCCCACAGTATAATTGATGTTTTACCTGTATTGGTTGCTCTTTCCTTACTGCCATGTAGAAGTGTATATCATAGAATTATAATGTTATGTGTTTACAAAACAATGATAACATGCTCAGCCACTGTGATTGCTTCTCTTCCCTTTTGAAGACTATGAGGGATAGGGTAAGAAACTGAGGCTTCCATAAGCAAAGATAAGAAAAAAAATAAAAAACAAAAATCCCACAAAGTTTTTTGAAGTAGAAGGAAGAGAAAAAGAACCTTTAAGAATCCTAAGCTTTTTGAGGAAAAATTGGGGATTTTACATGTGTTTTTTTTTTATTGTTAAAGATTTACTTATTTTTAGCTTATGTTTGTACACTTGTGTTTGTGATTATGTGCCCCATGTTTGTGTGTACCTGGGGAGGTAAGAAGAGGGTATCTTAGTCTTTGATCCTGAACTTCCTAGATATATGGTTGGGACCTGGTGGATATTGAAGCTGCAAATAGGGTTCAAGTTATCTAAAAGATCAACAAGTATAACTGTTGAAATATCTCTCTGGCCCTTATACTTACTGACTTCAATATTCATAGCAAAAAAAGGCAGTTTAAAATAGATCCATCTTACAAATGAACAAGCTAAGATTCTGTGACACTAAATGATTTTCTTATAAACACAGAAACAGAGTGTAAATTGATATAAAAATATAGGTGAGTATAGCTGAAAGCCTGCACTTTCCCTTCTGTTACTCAGCAATCCTGACTCATACTGTGCTTGATTATATGAATTTTTTATGAACAGGCAAAGTATTATACTTTGATCCTAAGATGTACGAACGGATAGAATGCAGTCTAATTCGGAAGAGATGAAGCAGTACCTTGACATATGAAATGTAACAACAGCAAAACATTGTTCAATGTTGGAAGCAGAACAGAGTAGCTTTTCTCATTTGACAAGCCTGGTGACAGCAGAAACCAAATTAAAATCCCAGAACATCCTTGATCTTGTCATTCCACTCTTTGATTTCCAGATAACTGTAACTTGGAAATTAAATATTGTTCTCA
The DNA here is from genome assembly GCF_907164565.1 of Psammomys obesus. Taxonomy (NCBI): domain Eukaryota; kingdom Metazoa; phylum Chordata; class Mammalia; order Rodentia; family Muridae; genus Psammomys; species Psammomys obesus. Next base: position 4,705,621 of record NW_026590677.1, read on the forward strand.
TAATTGATGCTATGTATAATGTGAATAGAACGCATCACATTAATGTTAGCTTGTGTAATGCATTAGCTTTGAAACTCTTTTCAATAAGGTTTCTTTAGCAGAGAAATTAATGTTTAAAGATAATTCATTGAAAGCAAACTGCAATCACCCACAGAAATATTGAACTGGCCTATTACAACAAGTCAACTCTATCATGTAGAAAATCATGCATTATTTATAAATTAAATCTGGTAGTTATTCAAGGGAACATACCAAAAAGAAGACAGGCAGGTATTCTCAAATATTTTAAACTCCGCGTAAGTTTTTGGTTTGGTTCTTCTAATGCAGTAACAATTTATTTGCTATCATCCTCTTTAATATGCTAACTGCTGTTAAATCTTTAACTTTTGTGAATGTGAAGAGGCTATTTCCTTATGTCATTTGTAAAATAAAATGGGTCTCTGTGCTGCAGACTTACTTTCTATTAAGTGGCACTGAGCAGCTTTCTGTGGTGAGATAGTTTGTCAGCAATTTCATTATCAGCATTTCTATTTTTCCCTCTGAGATATTCCACAACCATTCTAAATTGTATCTGCCTCAAACTTGGCATTGAAATTGCTGGCTTAAATAGAATTCTGTCTCAAAGAAAATCCCAATGTCAGTCTAATGAGCTGAATTGTGTATATATAGCACAGTCATTTTCAGGTAACTCCAGTCTATTTTTTTTTAATTAGAGCAGTATACTTAAAAATTACTTTTTACATTCTTCCTTGTACCCAACACAATTTTCTTTCCCTCCATTTTTATTATTAATATTTATTACAAATTATTCAATTTGTATCCCTGCTGTGGCCCCCTCCCACATCTCCTACCAATCCCACTCTCCCTCCCTCTTCTCCCCCTCTGCCACACTCTAGTCCACTGATAGTGGAGGCCCTCCTCCCCTTCTATTTGACCCTAGCCTGTTAGATATCTTCAGGACTAGCTACATTGACTTCCTCTGTGGATTGGCAAGGCTGCACCTCCCAGGTGGAGGTGATCAGAGAGTCTGCAACTGAGTTCATGCCAGAAAGAGACCCTGGTGTCCTTACTAGGGACCCCACTTGGAAACTGAGTCTATGGGCTACATCTGAGCCGGATTTGTGGTCCCTGTCATGCATTGTCCTTGGTTGGGGTATCATTCTCATCAGGGCAACCAGGGCTCAAGTTTTAATGCTCTGTTGGTCTCCTTTTGGAGGTCCTGTTCCCATCAGGTCTTTCTATTTCCCCTTTCTTTCATAAGATTCCCTGCACTCTCCACAATGTTTAGCTATGAGTCTGAGAATCTTTTTCTATACCTTCATCACTAGTGTCATTCAGAGGCCTTCGGTGGTAAGCTCCTGTCCTGTTCCCTGTCATCTCCTGTTTATGATGTCTATCACGTTTGCTTCTGAATGAGGATTGAGCATCTTTCCTAGGGTATTCATTGTTGTTTAAGAATATAGATTTTAATATGTTCATTTTATATTATGTGGCCAATATCAACTTCTGAGTGAGTGTATAAAATGTGTGTCTTTCTACTTCTGGGTTACTTAACTCAAGATGATATTTTTTAGTTTCCACCATTTGCTTGCAAATTTCAAGATTTCCTTATTTTAATAGCTGAGTAGCATTCCATTGTTTAAATGTAGCACAATTTCTGTATCCATTCCTCCATTGAGGGACATCTAGGTTGTTTCTAGCTTCTGGCCATTATGAATAGACTTGCTACTAACATGGTGGAGCAAATGCTGATATTGTATACTTGAACATATTTTGGATACATGCCTAGGAGTGTTGCATCTGGATCTTGAGGTAGCAATATTCCCAACTTCTGAGAAAGTGCCAGATTGATTTCCAAAGTGGTTGTACAAGTTTACACTCCTACCCGAAATGTAAGAGAGTTCCCTTTTCTCTACTTCCTCTACAGATTGTGTTGTCACTTGTGATTTTGATCATAGCCATTCTGATGGGCTTAAGGTAAAAATCACATGGTTGTTTTGATTTGCATTTCCCTGATGACTAAGAACATTGAACATTTCCTTAACTGTTTCTCTGTATCTAGAATTACTTTTTTTGTTTGTTTGTTTTTTTGTTTGTTTGTTGTTGTTGTTGTTGTTGTTGTTGTTTTGGTGTTTAACTTCTAAAGTTCTTTATATATTCTGGATATGAGCCCTCTGTTAGATAAAGGTTTGATGAAGATCCTTTCCCAATCTGTATGCTGTCATTTTGTTCTGACAACAGTGTCCTTTGCTTTACAGAATTTTCACTTTCATGAAGTCTCATTCATTGATTGCTTATTTTAGAGCCTGTGCTGTTGGTGTTCTGTTCAGGAAGTTGTCTCCTGTGCCAACGAGGTCAAGGCCCTTCCTCACTTTTTCTTGTAACAGGTTTAATGTGTCTGGTGGATCTTTGATCTACTTAGACTTTTGTTTTGTGCAGGATGATAAATATGAATCTATTTGCATCTTTCTGCATGTAGACATCTAGTTAGACCAGCACAATTTGTTGAAGATGCTGTCTTTTTTCCATTGTATGGTTTTGGCTTCTCTGTCAAAAATCAAGTATTCATAGCTTTGTGGGTTTATTTCTTCATCTTTTATTTGATTCCATTCATCTGCCATTCTGTTTCTCTTTCAGTACCATGGAGTTTTTACTACTGTTGCTTTATAGCATAGCTTGAGATCAGGAATAGAGGTACCTCCAAAAGATCTGTTATTGTACCAGATTGTTTTAGCAATTTAGGTTTGTTTTGTTTTGTCCATATGAAATTGAGAATTGTTCTTTCAAGATCTGTAAAGAATTGTGTCATAATTTTAAAAGGAATTGCATTGTATCTGTAGATTGTTTTTTGTAGAATGGCAATTTTCTCTATGCTAATTCAGGAGCATATTAGATCTTTCCATCTTCTGATATCTTCTTCAATTATATTTCTTCAGGGACTTGAAGTTTTTTTCATACAGGTCTTTTTTTCTTTCCATTTTTTTAATTTTAATTTTTATTAATTACACTTTATTCACTTTGTATACCCTGTGACCCCCTTCCTCCTCCCCTCCCAATCCCACCCTCCCACTCCCTTCTCCACACATGCCCTTCCCCAAGTCCACTGATAAGGAAGGTCTTCCTCTCCTTCCTTTTGATCCTAGACTATCATGTCTCATCAGGAGTAGTTGCACTGTCTTCTTCTGTGGCCTGGTAAGGTTACTCCCCCTCAGGGGGAGATGATCAAAGAGCAGACCAATCAGTTCATGTCAGAGACAATCCCTGTTCCCATTACTATGGAACATACTTGGATACTGAACTACAATGGGCCATATCTGTGCAAAGGTTCTAGTTTATCTCTATCAATTGTCTTTGGTTGGAGTATCAGTCTCAGAAAAGACCCCTGTATCCAGATTTTTTTTTGTTCTGTTGCTATCCTTGTGGAGCTCCTGTCCTCCTCAGGTCTTATCATTTCCTACTTCTTTCATGAAATTCCCTGTACTTTGCCCAAAGGTTGGCCATAAGTCTCAGAACTGAGGTGTAGCTTAGTGGTAGAGTATTTGCCTGGCATATAGGTCTTTTACATGATTGGTTAGAGTCACACCAAAGTACTTTGTTATTTGTGTCTATTATAAAGGAAAAAAAAAAAACTTAATTTCTTCCTCAGCTCCTTTGTGTTTTGTATACAGGAGGGCTTCTAATTTTTTGAGTTAATTTTGTATCCAGGCACTTTGCTGAAGGTTTATTAGCTGAAGGATTTCTCTAGTAAAATTTTTGGGATTACTTATGTATACTATCATATCATCTGCAAATAGTGATACTTTGACTTCTTTTCACAATGTGCACTCTCCTTTAGTTGTCTTATTGCTCTAGCTAAGACTTCAAGTACTATGTTGAAGAAATATGGAGAGAGTGGGCAGCCTAGCCTTGTCTCTGATTTCAGTAGTATTGATTTAAGTTTCTCTCCATTTAGTATGATGTTGGCTATAGGCTTGCTGTATATTGTCTTTACTATATTTAGGTGTGTGCCTTGTATCGCTGATCTCTCTAAGACTTTAAACCTGAATGGGTGTGGGGTTTTGTCAAATGCTTTTTCAGCATCTAAGGAGATGATCATGTGGCTTTTATTCTTTTTTTTTTATGTGCTGCCTTACTTTGATGGATTTCTGTATATTGAACCGCCCCTCCATGCCTGGGATAAAGCCTACTTGGTCATTGTGGATCATATCTTTTTCATGTTCCTGGATTTGGCTTGCAAGTATTTTATTGAGTATTTTCGCATTAATATTCATAAGAGAGATAGGTCTGAAATTCTCTTTTTTGTTGGGTCTTTGTGCTGTTTAGGTATGGAACATGACTGACCTCATAGAATGAGTTTGGTAATGATCCTTCTGTTTCTATTTTTTGGAATAGTTTGAAAAGATTTGGAGTTAGGTCTTCTTTGAAGGTCTGGTATAATTCTTCACTGAAACCATCTGGCCCTGGGCTTTTTTTTGAAGGGGGGACTTTTAATGCCTTCTTCTGTTTTCTTGGGGGATATAGGACTCTTTAATCTATTTATCTAATCTTGCTTTAGCTTTGGTAAATGAAATTTATCATGAAAATTGTCCATTTCATTTAGATTTTCAAATTTTGTGGCATGTATTAGACTCAGCTATATTTACATTATCAAGAAAATTATGATACACAAGCCATTATTAATGAGAAGACTGTTTCCACATTAATTTCTTCATTATCTTTCTCAGCTAAGACCAGGAATCTTGGAATGATTGTTTTCATCCTAAGGAGGAATTGATTGCTTTCAGCAATGCTGTCCTGAAGGCATTTTTCTTTTGCAGTTGTTATTTGGCACAATTCACTCAGGTGAGTGTTTTCTAAAGTGTTACAGTTTATCTTCAAACTTTTTCTTTCAATTTCGACTCAGAATGTCTTCCAATAGTTAAAGTGGGACAGAATCAATGTGTTGTATGCTTCCTCTGCTACTTTGTGTTATAAACCCTGTCTAACAAGTCTGCAAAAAATCCATTTTGATGCTGTTTCCCCAATTAAACCTGTTAAATGCTCTTGAGTGACCGAATTTGCCTTTAGTTTTACATCCAAATACATTGTTCTACTGATGTTTCAAAACAGAGTGAACTCCAGGACCATTAATAGTTATTTATAAAAAGTGAGGTTTTTGTTTTCTGTTTGTTTGTTTAATCATGCCTGGCCATGAACAAATGAAATTATAATTGTTTTCTTGAGATTCAGAGTAACTTGATTACCCTCTAAGTACTAAGTAATTTGGGAAATTTTGTTCATTCAATCTTAGCAGTTGCAGATGACTTGTGTGTATATAACTAAACTATGTAATTAGTGCACATAGCGAGAATGCCTTTAAATATTTGCCCATATTTGGAAGCTCCCAAGGGAACAAATGTTGCATTCATTCAATGAGTCTTTGTTGCCCAGGCAAGACTCTGAGGTGTGTTCTCTAGGGTCTAAAATGTGATAAGAATACACTCAAGAAGCTTGTTATCCACCATAGTAAACAACATCTACATTAAATTTTAAAAGCAGGGCTTTGTAGGATAAAGATCAGAAAGAATGTGCAGTCATGGAGAAAAGCTCCAACATTTAATTTCTGCTGTTTCTAACAGGCAGTTCAAATGCACTGAATGTTTTATCATAATAATATCAACCCTATGATTTGGTATGAATTGAAAAAGCCTGATAAATCCGATTTCTGGAAGATGGTTCATGATTTGCTGAGGCAAATGAAACTGCTTCACACACTTGGCAATTGTCAATCCTTCTGTAGTCTTGGTCCATAAATTCTTATAGCACTGTAATTTTTAAAGAGACAGATTAAAAGCAAGGGGATGTTTAAGCTATTAAACTATTACCACTGTGACTTTAGTGTTGTTAAAATCTCTAGTTCCAAAATGATAATTATATTTAAAACTGAAGTAGTACCTGTTTCAAAACTGGACTCTTGTGGGTATTATACTCTATAGATTGAGTTATCACGCTTGATTTAAAGAGAAGAAAAATTAAGACAGAAAAAGAGTGAAGTATTACAAACTATAGCTTTAAACTTTCACACCAATGCTAATAATAAAACAACTCTACATTAAAGATTTGGGGTGTCAACAATGGTGCTCATCTAACTGGGTTTCTATATGTAGAAAAATGTTACATATTTATCACTTATGCACAAAACTCAAGTCCAAGTGGATAAAAAACCTCTACATAAACCCAGAAACACTAAATCTTTTACAAGAGATAGTGTGAATCAGCCTTGAACTCATTGGCACAGGACACAACTTCTTGAACGGAACACCATCAGCCCAAGCTCTAAGAACAACAATTAATAAAAGGACCTCATGAAACTGAAAAGCTTCTGTAAGCAAAAAACAAACAAAAAACATGTCAACTGGACAAAACGGCAGGCTACAAGTTGGGAAACCATCTTCACCAACCCTACATATCTGACAAAGGGCTAATTCCCAAAATATATGAAGAATTTAAGAAACCAAGAAACCAAATAACCTAGATGTCCCTCAACTGGATAATGGGTAAATAAGTTTTGGTACATTTATGCATGGAATTTTACTCAGCCAGTAAAAACAAGGAAAACATGAAATTTGAAGGCAAATAGATGTAACTAGAAAAGATCATCCTGAGTGAGGTAACCCAGACTGAGAAAGACACACATGGTATGTACTCACTTAAAATCAGACATTACCCGTTTAGTACAGGATAAGCATGCTATAATTCACAAACCAAAAAAGCATAGAAACATGGAAGGTCCAAGGGGGTATGATTTAAGCTCACTCAGAAGTGGAAGTAGAAATTAACAGTACAAGTGGTTGAAGAGGGGAAACAGGATAGGAGAAGGAGTGCTGAGAGAAATGAGGATGCGGATTATGTCAGAAGAGCTGGGGTAGGAGGACTGAGGGCTTGCAGAGAGCAGAAAAATCACAGCTATGGACATCTCTGAGATAAGCTGGAGACACAGGGCAGGGTAGGCTCCTCGGAGAATATGGTGGTGACTCTAGCTGAGACCCCAGAAAGGCTGGGTCATAGAGACTGAAGAGTCCATCCTCTAACAAGACAGTACTCTTAGTTGAGGCAAGGGAGCAGTATACCCAAAATTTACTGTTTACAAGATATGCAGGGATGAAGATACAGACTGAGGGAATGCCCAACCAATTTCTGGCCCAAACTGAGATCTACCTCATAGGAGACAGCCAACCCCTCTCACCATTAACAAAACTTTGTTATGCCTACAGATGGAAACCTGGCTTAGCTCTCCTCTGAGAGGCTACACCCAGCATCAGAGTGAAGCAAATACTGAGACTGATAGCCAGACATCAGGTGGAGCACAGGGAGCTTTGTGGAAGATTGGGGGGGGGGTGAGGGAGTAGAAGGATCTGGAGGAGACAGGAGCTCCATGAGAAGATCAACTGAGCCACCTAACCTGGGCCCAGGGGGCTTGTGGAGACTCAAGTACAAACCAAGGACCATGCATGGACTGGATCTAGGCTTCCTACACATATGCACTCAGTGGGTAGCTTGGTCTTCAAGTAGGTTCCCTGGTAAGGGGAGTGAAAGCTGCCTCTGACAAGGACTCTGTAGCATCCTTTTTTATCAACTCCTCTGGTTGGGCTGCCTTCCCAGCCACTGTGGATGTACTCTGTTCTGATATGACTTGATGTGCTGGAGTGGGTTGGTGAGAAGGGATCACATTTTCTGAGTGGTAGGGGAGTGGGGAAATGTGGCAGATGGAGGAAGGGTAGGACTGGTAGAAAAGAAGGGAGGAGCAGTGATCTGGATATAAAGTGAATAAATAAATTAATTACTTAAAAATTATTTTGGAGTGCAAACTCTCTCCCTGTGGAAAAGTTAATGCTTTAAATTATGGTTGTGTTTCTAGAGGATATCTTGTATACTAGAGCAGCCATTTCTCTTATTGATGATTCCCTATCAATTACTCCATCTATTTTGAGATAGAAAAATCAAAAGCAAAATCAACAACCTTAACTTATTGCTACACATAACAAGATAAATGTGGTGATAGAGAACGACATTGGGAAGATGTTGTAAAAAATTAAACAGTCTTAAACTAATTCAGAGAAATAGCAACTCACACTATAGAGATTTTAAACATACTGTTTAAGGAAACCATTTAGAGGTGAAAAGAGAGTTATACCATGCTACTCACTTTTTCACAGCCAGGTTAATATGTCCTCATGTCTTGGTTCCTTAATATTGCTTTGCCACATAATATTCAGAATTATATAGAGGTACCTCAGAGTACTTACTAATGAATCTACTCTTCACTCACTGAGAATTTGTCAACCAATGTGTTAAGCTTTAATGGGAAAGTATCACTCATACTTTAGGTAACAGAGGATTTCATCCTATTGAAATATAACAAAACAGTCTTGAGAACACGTTTAATTTTATGCAGTCCTCACTAATATGATTACAAAGTTTTTTGTACTAAAATTATATGCCTGCTTTTTAAACTAAGGTGTGCACTATTGTAGAAGAAAGGGCACTAATAAAAAAATACTTTAAATCATTAACCAGCATATTTAATAACAAATATACTTACAATAAGGGTAAAAAGAAAATCTGTATGATGATGATGATGATTATGGCAGTTAAGTACTATTCACATTTAGTTGGATATATCATTCATTTTGTTGGCCACAATCAGAAGGAACAAAATTTTAATTTAAGTTATAGAATAAGTAATTCTAATTTACTATCCCAGGAAAAACTCCCTAATCCACTCCCATGATTCAAAATCTATTGTTAAGATTCAGAAAGAAAAACTCTTCCTCTTTAGTCAAAGGACACTACATTTTGTCAGCCGTTGTTTGCTGTGATGAGATGCCCAACATAAAGAATCCCAAAAAAAAAAAAAAAAAAAGAATCCCAAAAGGAGGTAATACTGTTTGTTTCAAGATTTCAGTGTTTTGGTTTATGGTTAGTTGACTCTCTTAGTTCTGTGCTTATGAGGTTGTAGTGGAATATAATGTGGTGGCTGTGGCAGAGCAGAGCTTCTCTTATAACAGACAGTAAGCAAAGAATGAGAACAAGAGACTCTTAACCAAACTTTGGGCAAAGTGCAGGGAATCCTATGAAAAAAGGGGGAGATAGTGGTAACTGAAGAGGACAGGAGCTCCACAAGGAGAGCAAGAAAACCAAAAAATCTGGGCACAGGGTTCTTTTCTGAGACTGATCTCTCAAACCAGGACCGTTCTTTGATATAACCTAGAAGCCCTGCTCAGATGTAGACCATGGCAGCTCAGTCTCCAAGTGGGTTCCCTAGTAAGGGGAACAGGGACTGTCTCTGACATGAACTCAGTGGCGGGCTCTTTGACCCCCCCCTTAGTGGGGAGCAGCCTTGCCAGGCCACAGAGGAGGACAATGTAGCCAGTCCTGGTGAAACCTGATAAGCTAAGGTCAGATAGGAGGGGAGGAGGACCTCCCCTATCAGTGGACTGGGAGAGGGGAATGGAAGGAGATGAGGGAGAGAGGGTAGAATTGGGAGGGAATGTGGGAGGCAGCTAGAGCTGGGACACAGTGAATAAACTGTAATTAATATAAAAAATTAATTTAAAAAGTTCTTCTGTTAGCATGAATTTTTACTACTATAAGAATAGTTCTTTTACAATCCCCAAGCCTATTAGGAAAATCCATTAATATTCAACTAGCACTCCTCACCCACACACACTGACTTGTTGTCTTGCATGCCATTCGTTTCTATAGCCACCATGGAAAAAGTGCTTTCTAATAAGCAATTTGGCATCTTGCAATGTAATTTTGCTGACCATCAAGATTACCCATCATAACCATAAAATAAAAGGTCTCTTATATTTATTCCCTTGTCCACATTGATCAGCTATGGAGTCAAGAATATTGGGAATAGGAACAAGGTGAAGTCACTCTGGCCAGCTCAAGCATAGCTCTGGCAGGCTTTGCCCTTCTTTTCCATTTCTGCTGCCTTGTTAAAAAACATTAGATTACCTTCCTAAAGCTAGTCACGAAAGTCTATTCTCTTATTTGGCCACTTCTTCCTCTTGATGGAGGGAGGGTGGGATCCAAAGGAAATGAGGGAAAGGCTTAAAGCCTTGATACAAAGTTAATAAATTATAAATAATGATAATAATAAAGAAAAAATAAATTAAATTAAATGTCAAAAAAGTAGTAAAACTACTAGAAGACAGATTCAGTTTACTATTTTTCACTATCCCAAAGCTGGAAGATATTCTTAATTTTATGTGACTAAATAAGCTTACCTTATTTTATGTAATTGTCATAGACACTGATATATATTTTGCAAATGGGGAAACATGAATGTTACAGACTTGGTTATAGTAATAGAGCCAGTTTCCCCTTTTTATTCTTTGTTTTTTTTTTATCACTCTTTGAGAATACTTTATGGTAGTGCATTATGAGCCTTCCTAACTCATTACATGGTAATTGAACAAGTTGAATCAAATGAAACTCTTCACACTCTTTCTTTTAACACAGTATTTTTTTCATTCATTCCTTTGTGAGGATGTAACCCATTTTCCTCCATACTGAGAAGCTGCTAGAGATTTGTATTTAAACATATTGATGCTAGAATGGAGTGACATAGGTAGTTTCTTTTTAATCTGAATGTTAGTTTTTTAAAAACAAAACAATTTTATTTGGAAAGAGTTACAACAGAGAAAATAATTGGATTTAAATATTAAAGCTGTTCTTTTCTGCATGTTTTTTTTTTATTTGTTTGTTTGTTTACTGCTTCATTGCATACCTACCCAGGGAGAAAATTCAAATAAGACTCCAAATTTTTAATGTGGTTGTGTGTCCAATTTTACAAACATAAATGACTTTAATGTTAAGGAAAAAGATTCAGTGAACCGATATAATGAATGCAGAAAAATGTATATTCAAAAATGAATTTGTTGAAGATGAAATTATTCTGCTCTTTCTCCATAGTAACTGGCTATGTCTCATGTAGGTTAACTGTTTTTCAGAAGGCTGGTTCAGATATCTTTAAGTCATTCAAATTTATTGTTATAATCTGATAACATCATAAAAATCAAGTCATATAAAATATGAATTATGATTCCAAACTATTGATGCAGTATTGGCAATGTTGTGCATTTAGAATTGTATTTCATATGCCATACCAAAATATATGGGGCAAACACAGAATGATTTTCTCACTGGAGTCTTAGAGTACCATGAATTGCAATAATAATTTACAATAAAAAATAAATCAATGGCATGATGTTAGAATGTAAACAAGAGGGTAATCTTATAATGCCCAGTTGCTCAATGGTTTTCCAGTTGTTCTTCAGGGATAGTTTGACAAATGGGCAGTGTCAAACTATTTAGATCCCTTTCTTCTTTCTAATTGTTATGCTTGCCTAGGAAAATATGATAATCTGGATTTAAAAGCCTAATGATAATAACTCTTTTTTTAACTTTTATTAATTACACTTTATTCAGATAATAACTCTTAATAAAGGCACATTGATCCCTGTTCAGTTAAGCTTTGTAGATTCTTCTTTGATTTTTAAAAAATTAAAATACTGAATTGTTATATAATGTTACAGAGAAAATAGGAAAATTGGAAATTCATGTGATAATTAAAATCTCATGGTTTGGCCAACTATTTCATGAATATTTATTGATTTTTTTTCTCAAATTTATGTGAATGGGTTACTGTTTTTATTAATGTTACAAAATACTTGACAAAAGTAGTTTAAGGAAGGACAGGTTTATGTTGGCTTACATTCCAAGGGTACATTATCATGGAGAAAAAGGCAAGGGAACCAGAGTTTGAGGTAGCTGATTGCATTGCATCCACAATCAGGAAGAATAGTAAGGTAAAGGTTGGTAATACATGTTCTTTCTCCTTTTTCTTTAGCCTGGCACCCTGGAACATACAATAGCATGGTTATTTCTACTTGTTTAGTTGTTGTTATGTTTTTGTTTTTATGTTTTAATTTTTTAAACAGGTCTCTGTATGGAGGTCTCTCTATACAGAGGTCTCTCTATGTGCCCTCTAATTCTTTAAGCTGGCCTTGAAGTCACAGAAATCTACCTGACTCTGTCTATTCAGTGCTGGAATTAAGGGTGTGTGTCACTACATCAAATTCTTCTCACCTTAATTAATTAAGTCAGTCTAGAACAATGGTTTTCAAACTTTCCTAATGTTTGCTCATGCTGTGGTGACCCACATCAGTAAAATTATTTTCCTTGCTACTCCTAACTCTAATTTTGCTAATTGTATTAATAATAATCTAAACATCTGTGTTTCCAATGGTTTTAGGTGACCTTTGTGAAAGATTCTTTAGAACTCCCCCAACACACACACACCTGACAAAGGGATCACAACTCATAGTTTGAGAACAACTGCTCTAGAAACTTTCCCACAGATGTGTTTGATCGTACAAGTTGACAAAATTAACCAAAAAACACAGCCTATTGCTATTGCTCTTGGTTGACCACTAGAAGTTGAAGGTAAGTCCCTATTGCTGAAGACAATATACACAAGGGTCCCTGAATTATAACTCACCTGAATGCCAGCAGGTACTATGTAAGTTTCTAAGGAGGGAAGCAAGCAAAAGTCCTACCCAGCTATGTCTCCTATAAACCACAACAATGGCCAGCATGGCATGATAACCTTAACAATACAGTAGTGACTCACATACTTTACTGATAACCAACAGCTTTGTAATTGGCCTTAAGACCCACTCAACATGAGAGAAACCATGCTTGTAACTGGAAACCTACCCATAGATAAATGTGGTCTTTAGCCCTCGACCAGGAAACTTCCCTTTGCAACAGAAAGAGACCAATACAGAAAACCATAACCAATCTAAGTGTAGATTTGTATAGACCAGTCTCAATTTGTATAGACCAGTCTCAATGAAAGAAACAACTATAAAACAACTCTAGAATTTAGGACTTGGAAAACAATATGAAAGAAGAAGCAGAAAGATTGTCATAGTCAGAAGACCAGAAAGTTTGCTACGAGAGTATTTTGTATACTAATGTAGAAACTACACCTATAAAGTCTCATCAAAAATTTAAAAAGTGTGTGTATGTTTGAGTGTGTGTGTTCTGTGTGATAGAGAAAGAGAAAGGAGGAGGGTAGGACAGAGGGAGAAAAAGAGGGAGGGAAGGAGAGGTGCATGTGTGAATGGGTGTGGGAATGCAAGTCACACACAAATGTAAAGGTTGGAATTTAGCTTTCTCTGTGGAATCAGTTCTGTCCTTCTCTGTATCAAACTCAGATTGTCTGGCTTGTGTTGTAAGGACTATTACCCACTCAGCCATTTTGTAGGCCTTTGATGATTCTTTTTATACCACCTCGTTTGTGGTACATCATCATAAAATTCACAAGCAACTACTGAACTTGGAATCCTAGTATTTAAATATTTACCCATAACTTTTGCTGAAACACTGATCTGTTTGCCTATAATAAGCTCATCTTCTTCTTTGACCTATCACTTGAGAATGTTTCACATTAACCAGCAATAGATGTGAATAACAATTTTTCTGACTCTACTGCCAATGTATATTTTCAAGTGCATAGATTTGAAGCATCTCAGTTCTCACACTGAAATCTGTGATACGTTTCATAGAAAATGAATAAAAAGAGAAACTAAAGAACAAAAACTACATTTTCACAATGAAATTACAGACACATCTGTATCTTTCTCATTTTAGAATATCTCTAGGCTGAATTCTTTTTCTTATTGATTTCATTTTCATTTTACTAAATTGTAGCTGTGCTGGTTAGTTGCTGTTGTGGTTTAGTTTTGCTTTGTTTGGTCAACTTGAGAAAAATTATGTCTTTTAAGCACACAGAACCTTAAATGAAAAAAATGCCTTCATCAGATTGGCCCATAGGCAAGCATTTGAGGCAGTCTCATTGATTATTTATATGGAAAGACACAGTCCCCTTTTAGAAGTGCCATTCCTGGGCAGGTTGCAATGTCTGCAATGTCATCCTCTGGAATCTGGCAAGGCTGCTCATCACTCCGGGGTGAAGGGGCATCAAAGAGCCACCCATTGAGTTCATGTCAGAAATAGTCCCTGTTCCCCTTGCTAGGGAACCCACTTGGAGACTGAGCTACCATGGGCTACATCTGAACAGGGGTTCAAGATACCTGATAAGCTAGGGTCAGATGGAAGGGGAGGATGACCTCCCCTATCAGTGGACTTGGAAAGGGGCAGGGAGGAGATGAGATAGGGAGAGTGAGATTGGGATGGAATGAAGGAGGGGGCTATGGCTGGGATACAAAGTAAATAACCTGTGATTAATATATAATAACAATTATTAAAAATTAAAAATAAAATAAATGAAACAAACCAAAAAAGAAAGAGAACTGAACAAGCCCGGGTGATCAAACAAGTAAGCAACAATCCTTCATCTATACCTCAGACTCCAGATTCCTGCTTTGAGTTTCTGCCTTGTATTTTCCTCATTGTGGACTAGGGTATATACGTAGCAGTGGTATAGCTGGGTGTTGAGGAAGCGTTATTCCTAATTGTCTGAGTAAGTGCCAGATTGACTTCCCAAGTGATTGTACCAGTTTATATTCCCACTGAAATCAGGGACAAGACAAGGCTGTCCACTCTCTCCATATCTCTTCAACATAGTACTTGCAGTCCTATCCAGAGCAATAAGACAACTAAAGGAGATCAAGGGGATACAAATCGTAAAGGAAGAGGTCAAGTGTCACTATTCGTAGATGATATGGTAGTATACATGAGCGACCCCAAAAATTCAATGAGAGAACTCCTCCAGCTGATAAACACTTTCAGCAAAGTGGCAGGATACAAAATCAACTCAAAAATATCAGAAGCCCTACTGTATACCAAAGACAAAAAGGCCAAGAAAGAAATAAGGGAAACAACACCCTTCACAATAGTCACTAACCACATAAAGTACCTTGGGGTGACACTAACCAAGCAAGTGAAAGACCTGTTTGAGAAAAACTTCAAGTCTTTGAAGAAAGAAATTGAAGAAGATATCAGAAGATGGAAAGATCTCCTGTGCTCATGAATTGATAGGATTAACATTGTGAAAATGGCCACCCTGCCAAAAGCAATCTACAGATTCAACACAGTTCCCATCAAAATACCAACTCAATCCTTTACAGACCTTGAAAAAAAGATTATCAGCTTCATATGGAGAAACAAAAAACCCAGAATGTCCAAAACGATCCTGTACAACAACAGATCATCTGGAGGTATCTCGATCCCCGATCTCAAGCTGTACTACAGAGCAATAGTTATAAAAACTGCATGGTATTGGCATAGAAACAGAAAGGAGAAACAATGGAACCAAATAGAAGACCCAGAAATAAACCCACTCACCTATGAATACTTGATTTTTGACAAAGCAGCCAAATCCATTCAATGGAAAAAAGACAGGATTCTTCAGCAAATGGTGCTGGTCGAACTGGATGTCTACATGCAGAAAAATGAAAATAAATCCATATTTATCACCCTGCACAAAACTAAAGTCCAAGTCGATCAAAGACCTCAACATAAAACCAGATACTCTAAATTGGTTAGACAAAACTGCATTTTAGACTTACAATGTCATTGTTTTAAGGTTGAAAGGCTCTTCTGCCTATGGTTGCTTTGGTGTTTGATAAATTTTAACCTAAACAATTTGGGCAGCAAAGATCCTAATAGTCATATTTGTCTCCTAAGAATTTACCAGAGAGCTTGAAAGATGGCTCAGTGTTTAAGACCACTGACTACTTTTCCAGAGGACTAGGGTCCAATTCCCAGCACCCACATGGTAGCTCACACATGTCTATGACTCCAAGATCTGACATGCACAGGCATACATGCAGGAAAAACACCATTGCACATAAAATTAAAATAAGTATAATAAAAAAGAATTTCCAGGGCTATTCAAGCTGTAGCAACAGGGCACATATACTTAGTTTCAAGGCAACAGACACAGCATTTAAGTGTTATGCAGTTTCCTTACCTTCTTGGTCAGTAAACATTTGGCATTTTGCAATTAAATTGACTCTGAAAGTTAATGACTAGTGTATCCAGAATATTCCAAGATGTTTCTCTCTGATGAAGAATTAGTAATAGTTGTAATAAATATGTATTATATTCCAGGAGTTATGCTAAATATTTCTTATACTTTACTAAGAGTAACAATAGTGAACCGATAGCTTAATATCTGTCAATACAATTATTTATAAATTAGCCAATAACTACCCAGAACACTGGGTATTGTTAGACTTCATTGAATTATTCCAGGGATTAAGAGCCAAAGAGTTTAAAGAGTTTTGTTTTTTTTTTTTTTAAGAGACTCCCTTGTTTTATTTTTTCTTTTTAGTTACATTTGTTAACTCTGTGTCCCAGCTGTATCCCCCTCCCTCATTCCTTCCCCAACAATATACTCCCTCCCTGGTCTCCTCCCTGCCCCTTTCCAAGTCCACTGATAGGGGAGGACCTCCTCCCCTTTCATTTGACCTGTTTTATCAGGTATCTTCAGGTCTGGCTTCAAAGTACTCCTCTGTGGCCTAACAGGACTGCTCCTCCCCTGGGGGGGGGAGAGCCTGCCCTTGAGATCCTGTTAGAAATAGTCCTTGTTCCCATTATTTTGGAGAACTACTTGGTTACTGAGCTACCACGGGACACATCCGAGCTGAAGTTCTAGGTTATATCCATAGATGATTCTTGGTTGAGTGTCAGTCTCAGAAAAGACCCTGTGCCCGGATATATTTGGTCCTTGTAGAGCTCCTATCCTTTCCATATCATACTAACTCCCCTTCTTTCATATGATTCCCTGCACTCTGCCGAGGGTTTGGTTATGAGTCTTAGTGTCTGCTTAGAAACACTGCTAGGTAGAGTCTTTCAGATGCCTTTTGTGGTAGACTCCTGTCATATGTTCAATGCACATCCCATTTGTCTTTCTAAATGAGGATTGATCATCTTCGCCTGTGTCCACTTTCTTGATTATCTTCTTTAGGTGTGTAGATTTCATTATGTTTATCATATCTTGTAGGTCTAAATAAGCGAGTATATGCCATGTTGGTCTTTCTCTTTCTGGGATACTTCACTCAGAATTATCTTTTCTAGATCCCACCACTTGCCTGCAAATTTCATGATTTCCTCCTTTTTGATTGCTGAGTAATATTCCATTGTGTAAAAATACCACAATTTCTGTATCCATTCCTCCATTGATGGACATCTGGGTTGTTTCCAAGTTCTGGCTATTACAAATAAAGCTGCTACGAACATGGTTGAACAAATGTCCTTGTTGTGTACTTGAGCAAATTTTGGGTATATACCTAGGAGTGGTATAGCTGGATCTTGAGGTAGCACTACTCCTAGTTGTCTGAGAAAGCACCAGATTGACTTCCAAAGTGGTTTTACCAGTTTATATTCCCACCAGCAATGGAGGATGATTCCCTTTTCTCCACAACCTCTCCAGCATGTGCTATCACTTGAGTTTTTCATCTTGGCCATTCTGATGGGTGTAAGGTGAAATCTCAGGGTTGTTTTGATTTGCATTTCCCTAATGCTAATGAGGTTGAGCATTTCTTTAAGTGTTTCTCTGCCATTCGATGTTCCTCTTTCAAGAATTCTGTTTAGCTCCATACCCCATTTTTTAAATGGATTACTTGGTTTGTTGCTTTTCTGCTTCTTTAGATCTTTATATATACTGGATATTAGCCCTCTGTCAGATAAAGGGTTGGTGAAGATTCTTTCCCAATCTGTAGGCTGTCTATTTGTTTTGATGACAGTGTCTTTTGCTTTACAGAAGCTTTTCAGTTTCATGAGGTCCCATTTATTGATTGTTGCTCTTAGAGCCTGTGCTGTTGGTGTTCTGTTTAGGAAGTTGTCTCCTGTGCCAATGAGTTCTAGGCTGTTCCCCACTTTTTTGTTCCAACTGATTTAGAGTATCTGGTTTTATGTTGAGGTCCTTGATCCACTTTGACTTTAGTTTTGTGCAGGGTGATAAATATGGATCTATTTTCATTTTTCTGCATGTAGACATCCAGTTGGTCCAGCACCATTTGTTGAAGATGCTGTCTTTTTTCCATTGAATGTATTTGGCTTATTTGTCAAATATTGAGTATTCATAGGTGTGTGGGTTTATTTCTGGGTCTTCTATGTGGTTCCAAAGATCCTCCTTTCTGTTTCTATGCCAATACCATGCAGTTTTTATTACTGTTGCCCTGTAGTGCAGCTGGAGATCGGGGATCGAGATACCTCCAGATGATCTGTTGTTGTACAGGATCGTTTTGGAGATTCTGGGTTTTTTGTTTCTCCATATGAAGCTGATAATCTTTTTTTAAGGTCGGTAAAGAATTGAGTTGGTATTTTAATGGAAATTGCATTGAATTTGTAGATTGCGTTTGGTAGTATGGCCATTTTCACAATGTTAATCCTACCAATCCATGAGCAAGGGAGATCTTTCCATCTTCTGATATCTTCTTCGATTTATTTCTTCAGAGACTTGAAGTTTTTCTCAAACAGGTCTTTCACTTGCTTGATTAGAGTCACACCAAGGTACTTTATGTTATTAGGGGCTATTGTGAAGGGTGTTGTTTCCCTAATTTTTTCTCAGCCTTTTTGTCTTTAGTATACAAGAGGGCTTCTGATTTTTTTGAATTGATTTTGTATCCTGCCACTTTGCTGAAGATGTTTATCAGCTGAAGGAGTTCTCTGTTTGAATCTTTGGGGTCGCTCATGTATACTATCATATCATCTGCAAACAGTGATACTTTGAACTCTTCCTTTCCGATTTGTATCCCCTTGATCTCCTTTAGTTGTCTTATTGCTCTGGATAGGACTGCAAGTACTATGTTGAAGAGATATGGAGACAATGGGCAGCCGTGTCTTGTCCCTGATTTCAGTGGGATTGATTTAAGTTTCTCTCCATTGAGTTTGATGTTGGCTATACACTTGTTGTATATTGCCTTTACTATTTTTAGGTATGTGCCTTGTATCCCTGATCTCTCCAAGACTTTAAACATGAATGGGTGTTGGACTTTGTCAAATGCTTTCTCGGCATCTAAGGAGATGATCATGCGGTTTTTCTCCTACAGTTTCTTTATGTGGTGGATTACATTGATGGATTTCCGTATGTTGAACCCCCCTTGCATTCCTGGTTTGAAGCCTACTTGGTCATGGTGGATGATATCTTTGACGTGTTCTTGGATTTGGTTTGCAAGTATTTTATTGAGTATTTTTGCATCAATGTTCATAAGAGAGATAGGTCTGAAGTTCTCCTTTGTGGTGGATCTTTGTGTGGTTTAGGTATCAAAGTGACTGTGGCTTCATAGAATGACTTTGGTAGTGTTCGTTTTGTTTCTATTTTGTGCAATAGTTTGAGGAGAATTGGTGTTAGCACTTCTTTGAAGATCTTGTAGAATTCTGCGCTGAAGCCATCTAGTCCAGGGCTTTTTTTGGAGGGGAGACTGTTAATGACTGCTTCAATTTCCTTGGGGGATATAGGGCTATTCAGTCTTTCTACCTGATCTTGACTTAATTTTGGTAGATGGAATCTGTGAAGAAAGTTATCCATTTCATTTAGATTTTCAAATTTTGTGACATATAGGCTTTTGTAGTATGACCTAATAATCGGTTGGATTTCCTCAGTGTCTGTAGTTATGTCCCCAGTTTCCTTTCTGATTTTGCTGATTTGGATAGTTTCTCTCTGCTTTTTAGTTAGTTTGGCTAAGGGTTTGTCTATCTTGTTGATTTTCTCAAAGAACCAGCTTTTTGTTTCATTGATTCTTTGGATAATTTTATTTGTTTCTAGTTGATTGATTTGAGCCCTTAGTTTGATTATTTCCAGCCGTCTGCTCCTCTTGGGTGTATCTGCTTCTTTTTTTTCTTGGTTTTTCAGTTGGGCCATTAAGTTGTTTGTAGGTGATGTTACGGATTTCTTCTTGTAGGCACTTAGTGCTATAAATTTTCCTCTGAGCACTGCTTTCAATGTGTCCCATAAATTTGGGTATGTTGTGCCTTCATTTTCATTGAATTCTAGGAAGTCTTTAATTTCTTTCTTTATTTCTTCCTTAACCCAGCTGTCATTGAGTAGTAAGTTGTTCAGTTTCCATGTGTGTGTCGGCTTTTTGTTGTTTCTGTTTTTGTTGATGTCCAGCTTTAGTCCATGGTGGTCAGATATTACATAAGTGATTTTTTCAATCCTTTTGTATCTGTTCAGGCTTGTTTTGTGACCCACTATATGGTCTATTTTGGAGAAGGTTCCATGCGGTGCTGAAAAGAAGGTGTACTCTTTTGAGTTTGGGTGAAAAGATCTGTAGACATCTATTAGGTCCATTTGATTTAGGGATTCTGTGAGTGCTTTTATTTCCCTATTTGGTGTCTGTCTAGTTGATCTGTCCCTTGGTGAGAGTGGAGTGTTGAAGTCTCCCACTATTAAGGTATTAGGATCAATGTATGATTTAAGCTTTAATAATGTTTCATTTATGAATGTAGGTGCTCTTGTATTTGGGGCATAGATATTCAAGATATTGATGTCCTCTTGGTGGATTTTTCCTTTGATGAGAATATAGTGGCCCTCCTTATCTTTTTTGATTAACTTTGGATGAAAGTCTATTTTATTAGATATTAGGATGGCTACTCCAGCTTGTTTTTGGGAACCATTTGCTTGAAAAACATTTTTCCAGCCCTTTACTCTGAGGTAGTGTTTATCTTTGTTGCATAGGTGTGTTTCTTGGATGCAACAGAATGTTGGGTCCTGTTTCTGTAACCATTCTGTTAGCCTGTGTCTTTTTATTGGTGAGTTGAGTCCATGAATATTGATAGATAATAGTGACCAATGCATGTTAGTTCCTTTTGTAATGGAGTCTGTGATCTTACCCTGTTTCATTGCTTGTTTTCTTTTCATTTTTGTTGGGATATTATCTGTATGCCTAGTTTTCTTGGGTGAATTCGTTTTCGTTGGATTGGAGTTTTCCTTCTAGTATCTTCTGTAGGGTTGATTTGCTGTATAGATATTGCATAAATTTAGTTTTGTCATGGAATATTTTGTTTTCTCCATCTATGTTGATTGAAAGCTTTGCAGGGTATAGTAGTCTGGGTTGACATTTGTGATCTCTTAGAGTCTCAATGATACTTGCCCAGGCCCTTCTGGCTTTCATAGTTTCTGATGAGAAGTATGGTGTGATTCTGATAGGTCTACCTTCATATGTTCCTTGGCCTTTTTCCCTTGATGCTTTTAATATCTTTTCTTTGTTCTGTAGATTTAGTGTTTTGACTATGATGTGACGTGATGTGTTTCTTTTCTGGTCTAGTCTATTTGGGGTTCTGTAGACCCCTTGTATATTTATGGACATCTCTTTCTTTAAGTTGGGAAAATTTTCTTCTAAGATTTTCTTGAAAATATTTTCTGGACCTTGGAGCCTGGAGTCTTCTTTTTTATCAATTCCTATTATTCTTAGATTTTGTCTTTTCATAGCATCCTTGATTTCTTGGATATTTTGTGATTGGAACTTTTCTGATTTCACTTTTTCTTTGAGAGAAATATCAGTTTCTGCAAGTGTGTCTTCAGCTCCACAGATTCTCTCTTCCATCTCTTGTATTCTGTTGGTGATGCTTACTTTTGTGGTTCCTGATCTTTTCTCCAAGTTCTCCAGATCAAGGGTTTCCTCATTTTGTGTTTTCTTTATTGATTCTAATTCTGTTTTCATGCCTTGCACCATTTCTTTCATGTGTTTGAATTTGGATTCCTGCCTCTCTACGATGGACTCTATTTCTTTGTTCATTTCCTTTTTATATGCCACTAATTTTTTCTCTACTTGTGCCTCTATTTGTTTGGCTATGTTTGCCTGTGTTTCTTTAAGGGTTTTGTCTATTTCTTCTTTCTTTACCTCCAATTGACTGGCCAACTCTTTGAAAGATTTGTTCATTTCCTCCTTATGAACCTCAAATAATTGAGCAAGCATGGCTTTAAGGTCATTTTCCTGTGCTTCTGATGAATTGGAGTAGCCATTGATTTTGGGGTTTTCTGGTGAAGTCATGATGTCCTGATTTATGTTGAAAGTGTTCTTTCGCCTACCCCTGGCCATTGGCTTATCTGAGACCTTCCCTGTTTGTTTTTTGATTCTGCACATCAGACTGGTACTGTCTCTCTCTGGAGTCTGGAGAATTCTTCAGGAAGCTGAGAGAGGTCCCGTGTCCTTAGCATGTGCTGAGGACTAGCTGTACCTGTGGGAGGAAAGTACACAGGAGCAAACGGGGCATATGCAAGCGTGCATGTGTGTGTGTGTGTGTAAGTGTGCGTGGGCGTGTGTCTCGAGGGACAGAATGATGGCTAATGTTGAACCCTTGTGTGTGTGGGAGGTGCTCTGCAATGTATATGTCACAGGTGCTAGTGATGATCGCAGCGCAATTTCTGGCATTAACTGCCTTAACTCCTCAATTAGACCCACAGAGCAGGAACTTCAATGTTCCAAGTGCCCCTCTGTTTCCCAAAGTGGGTATATGGGTGGGAGGGGCTTCGATGCCTGGCTTCTGTTTTAGAAGGACCCAGGATCTTGGGATGTGCAGATTCTCAAGGTTGCACTCACTTACAGGCAGGTCACTTGGCAGAGATCAGGGTATCTGGGCTCTCTGTTCTCTGGTTTGGCCCTGCTTCTTTGATGTGCTCAGTTCTGTGCTGCTGCCACTGCCAGGTTATGAGGTCTTGCTGCAGCTGGAGATTTCAGGGTGGTAATGTCAGTAGGAATCGGGGTAACCAGGCTTTCTGTTCTCTGGTTTGGCCCTGGTTAGTCTTAAACTGGAGGGCTGATGTACCCCACCAGCTCAGTGCTGCTCCGACACCAGGTTTGAAAGTCCTGCTGTAACTGGAGACTGGGTTGCTAGTCCAGATGCTTTCTGGGAAGTCCTGGGGTCTCTTCACTGTGCTCTCCAAGCTTGGGAGGCCCAGCGCCTGGTGTGTCTAGCTTGTATAGCGTTTCTGCCTGGTTTTGGTGATTATATAGCATATTCTCTGTCACTGTGGGATTGGGCAGGCTGTACCGTCAGCGATGGCGCTCCTGCGGAGCTAGTATGGCGTCTAGCAGACTAGCGCCCTGGGAGGATGGTGCTGCTGCTGCTGCGTGAATCTGGGACTCCGAGACACGTACTGCTGGTCTTTGCCGATAAAGGGCTTGGGGCTCCCGTTTTTTTTTTGTTTGTTTGTTTGTTTTGTTTTGTGTTGTTTTTTGTTTGTTTGTTTGTTTTGTTTTGTTTTGTTTTTTGTTTTTGCATTCAAATGTTAAGTTAAAAATCTGGAACTTAAAAAAAAATCTGGAACTTAAGTACATTTTTGAAACTCGTGTGAGTTTGAATTCCAGTTCTGTTATATCTTAGCTGTTTGACTACAGTGAATTATTAAATTTTTATTGAGCGTTAGTTTCTTTTTTCTTCTCCTATTTCTAATTAATTCAATATACATCTCAGTAATAGCCCTTCTCTCCTCTTCTCCCATACCCAGTTACCAGTTACCTTCCCCATCCTCTCTCCCCTATTCTTCAGAATAGGGAAGTCCCCCAAACCAGACAATACCAGCCCATCTATTTACATAAGAACTGAGATCATCTTCCTCCTCTATGGTCTTGTAAGGAAATTCCATCAAGGACAAGTGATAAAAAAGCAGACAAAATACTCTATGTCAGAGATATCTTCCACTCCCCTAACTAGTAAGCCCACATGAAGCCTAAACCACAAAAATGACATATCTTATACTAAAATCCTCTTATAAGTAAGTATATACCATGTGTGTCTTTCTGGGTCTGGGTTACTTGCCTCAGGATATCCTTTTCTAGTTCCACCCATTTGCCTGTAGATTTCCTGTTTTGCTTATTTTAATTGTTAAGTACTATTCCATTTTTGTAAATGTATCACAGTTTTTTAATCCATTTTTGGTTGAGGGATAATATCCAGAATATATAAAGAACCCATGAAATTAAACACTAACAAAGCAAATAATATAATTAAAAATGAAGGGAAAGGATCTTCACCAACTTTATATGTGAGAGGGCTAATCTCCAGAATATTAAGAACTCAAAAAGATAAAAGCACCAAAGCAAAAACAAAACAAAACAAAACAATCCAAACAACGAAACAAAACAAAAAAAGAAGGGGAGGAGGTCCTCTTCTATCAGGGGGCAAAGGTATAAGGGAAGAAGAGGAGAGTGGTTAGGACTAGGAGGAGAGGAGGAAGAGGGCTACAGCAGTGATACAAAGTGAATTAACTGTAATTAATTAATTTATTTACTAAAATATAAAAAATAATCCAATTAAAAAAAGGGTAGTGCTAAACAAAATTCTCAATAGAGGATTATAGAATGGCAGAGAAACACTTAAATAAATGTTCAAAGTCCTTAGCCATCAGGGAAATGCAAATCAAAATACCCTTGAGATTTCACCTTACACCCATCAGATTAGCTAAGATAAAAATCTAAATTGACAACACATGCTGGAGAGGATGTGGAGAAACTCCATTGCTGATGGAAATATAAACTTGTACAAACACTGTGGAAAACAATCTGGCAGTTTCTCAGAAAGTTAGGAATAGTGTTACCTCAGGATCCAGCTATACCACTCCTAGGTATATATCCAAAATATGCTCAAGTATAAAACAAGCACATTTTCTCAACCATGTTCATTGCAGCTCTACTCATAATACCGAGAAGCTGGAAATAACCTAGATGTCCCTAGATGGAGGAATGGATACAGAAATTGTGGTACATTTACACAATGGAATACTACTTAGCTATTAAAAACAAGGAAATCATGAATTTTTCAGGCAAATGGTGGGAACTAGGAAGATCATCTTGAGTGAGGTAACCCAGAAGCAGAAAGACACACCTGGTATATACTCACTTGTAAGTGGATGTTAGCCACATAATATATGATAAACATATTAGAATGTATAATCCTAAAGAAGCTAAACAATAAGGAAGACCCTAGAAAAGATGATCAGTCCTCATTCAGAAGACAAACTCAATAGACATCAGAAGCAGGAGAAGACAGGGAATAGGACAGGAGCCAACCACAGACAGCATCTGAAAGACTCTACTGATGGAGTTACCAAAGCGATGCTGAGACTCATAGCCAAATCTTGGGCAGAGTGCAGGGAATCTTATGAAAGAAAGGAGAGATAGAAACACCTGGAGTGGTCAGGACTTCTGAAAGGAGACCAACAAAGCCATAAAAACTGAAATCTGGGTTCCCTGATAAGAATGATACCCCAACCAAGGAAAATCCCTGGAGAGGACCCCAATGCCTGGCTCAGATGTAGCCCATGGACTCAGTTTCCAAGTGCGGTCCCTAGTAAGGTGGTCAGGGACTCTTTCTGGCATGAACTCAGTGGCAGGCTCTCTGATCACCTCCCCGTGGGGTAGGGGGGAGAATGCAGCCTTATCAGTCCTCATAGGAAGACAATGCAGCCCGTCCTGGTGAGACCTCATAGGCTAAGGTCAGACAGAAGGGAGGACAGCCACTATCAGTGGACTTCTGGAGGGGAATGGAAGGAGAAGAAGGAGGCAGGGTGGGATTGGGATGGGATGGGGTAGGGAGCTACAGCTGGGATACAATCTATCTTACATATGTCAGAATGGTGAAGATCAAAAATCCAAGTGACAACACATGCTGGAGAGGATGTGAAGAAAGGGGAGCACTTCTCCATTGCTGGTGGGAGTACAAACTTGTGTGACCACTTTGGAAATCAATCTGACCCTTTTTCAGAAAACTAGGAATAGCCGTACCTCAAGACCCAGCTGTACCACTCCTGGGCATACACCTGAAAGATGCTCCACCATACAACAAGGGCATTTGCTCAACCATGTTCATAGCAGCATTATTTAATTGTTGGAAACTGGTAACAACCTAAATATCCCTAAACTGAAGAATGGATAAAGAAACTGGGTGTTAGTTTCTAATGATAATAGTATAGACATCAAAGTGACCAAAAGTATTTTTTTTAGTGGGAAAGTGTTTCATTATTAAAATTTGAAGACTAATGATGTATTATTAGTGGCTCCAAGTTTTTTTAATATATCTTTTTTTCTGAGCTCCACAAGGAAAACAACAGAACCAAAAAAAAAAAAAATCTGGGCACAGGCGTCTTTTCTGAGACTGATACTCCAACCAAAGACCATTCATGGAAATAATCTAGAGCCCCTGCACAGACATAGCCTGTTGGCAGCTCAGTCTCCAAATGGATTCCCTAATAAGGGGAACAGGGGCTGTCTCTGGAATGACCTCAGTGGCTGGCTCTTTGATCACCTTCTCCTGAAAGGGAACAGCCTTATCAGGCCACAGAAGAAGACAGTGCAACCAGTCCTGATGTGAGCTGATAGGATAGGGTCAAATAGCATGGGAGGAGGTCCTCCCCTATCAGTGGACTAGAGGAAGGGCTTAGGGGAAGAATAGGGTGGGAGGGTGGTATTGGTAGGAGATGAGAGGGTGGGCTACAGCTGGGATAACAGAAGAATAAATTGTAATAAATTATAATAAAAAACAGTGGAAAAATACTTATTAATTCATTCGGTATTTCACATACATATATATAAATTTATTTTGATCTTATTTTTTCCACTCCTCCCCGAAATTCCTCCCACATTTACCTGACTTACTCCCAACTTCGTATTTTTTTTTTAAATAAATGATTGAGTACTCTTTGTGCTTCCCAAATTGTGTGAGGCCATTTAGTTAAATGTAGTTAACTTACCAGGGGCCATATCTTTAAAGAAATCTTACTCTTTCTCTCTCACAGAAACCATCAACTGTTCGAGTCCCAGCAAACCATGAGTTTTTCAAACTTTCTACTCCCTCTTCCATGATGGATCCTGAAACTTGGTGAAAAGGACTGTAAATTAGATGTCTCATTTATGACCAAGCACTTCACACACACAATAATTCTCTGCATTTTTACCAGTGCAAATAATATTAGCATTAATTGTTAGTTACTGTTGAAAGAAACTTTTCTTTTCAGATCAAAAAAAATGCACTCATTAATATATATTAAAATTACAGATGTAGGGTTATCTTCTCCATATGGATTTTTGCTCAATATGCTCTTCAATGTGATTTGGTTATAAAAAAAAAATTGCTGTTTTCCATGTGCATTAGTGGTGTGTAGTAGTTTCCTCTGTGTTTGCAACCTTCTACATTGGAGGAAGATCTATAATACATAGGATGTTTACAGGGAATTAAAACAACAGTATTTCTAAGGTGAGTTGGATCATTTATCCTGCAACTATACTAGTTAGGCTCAAGGAGTAAACAACTCAAAACAGCTTTAGGAAGTCCTTCAAACTGACTGAAAGCAGTACTCTCCTCTTCCCCAACATATATGTAAGCTATATGAAGTCTTGAGACCCTGGAAGACCAGTCAAATTACCCAAGAGAGGCAGACACAATTCAAAGAGGAAGACAATGCAGCCAGTCCTGATGAGACAGGGTCAGATGGAAGGGGAGGAAGTCAGACAAAATGAGCCAGCTGTTGAAATGTCTACAAGCTGTATATCCATCTTTTGGGATCTATCAATCAAGCTAGGGTCGGCTTTTGTGATTTAATTTTCTATCTTTAAGACATTCTTGCTCCAATAAACAACCCTTCACCAATACTTCTGAAAGTAACCTCAAGTTGAACTTTGGTGATATCTCTGCTTTGGTTGGTCATTGGTTCCTTATCTAGTATGAAGAGACGAAGAGACGTATGTTATTATCTCCTGAGAAATTGTCACAAAAGAATTTCTGACTCATTTTTGCCATTAAGCAGTAGGGCAATATCATTTTTATGAAAGCCAATGAAGCAAGGGGTTCATATAAATATTAAGAGCAGTAGGCCCAAAGAGAAAATTCATAACACCTGTCCTTAGCAAATATCAATTGGACTTCTGGGAAGCTGTTAATCAAGGTGATACACTACTTCGGAGGAAAATGCTATTCCTAAACTTTAAAAAGCACATTTTTTGATAAGTAGACTTGTTAACTGATACATCTTTTTAAAAATCTATTTAATTATTTTATTAAACACCATTTATTCACTTTGTATTTTAGCTATAGCCCTCTCCCTCATCCCCTCCCAATCTCACCCTTAGTCCCTCATCTCCTCACATTACCCTCCCCAAATCCACTGTTAAGGGAGGTCCTCCTCCCTTCCATCTGACCCTAGACTATCTTGTCTCATCAGGACTGGCTGCATTGCCTCCCTCTGGGGCCTTGTAATGCTGCTCCCCCACCAGGGGTAGATGATCAAAGAGCAGGCCACTGACTTCATGTCAGAGACAGCCCCTTTTCCCCTTACTAGGGAACCCACTTAGAGATTGAACTGCCATGGGCTACATCTGTGCAGGTGTTCTATGTTATCTCCATGCTTAGTCTCAGAAAAGACCCCTGGGCTCAGAATTTTTGGTTCTGTTACTCTCCTTGTGGAACTCCTGTCCCCTCCAGTCCTTTCAATTTCTCCCTTTTTTCATAAGATTCTCTGCAATCTGCAAAAAGTTTGCTATAAGTCTCAGCTTCTGCTTTGTTAACTTGCTGGGTAGAGTCTTTCAAAGGCCCTCTGTGGTAGGCTCCTGTCCGGTTCCCTTTTTTTCTCCCACTTCCAATGTCCATCCAGTTTGCCTTTCTGACTGAGGATTGATCACCTTACTCAGGATCCTCCTTCTTACTTAGCTTCTTTAGGTGCACTGATTTTAGTATGTTTATCTTGTATTATATGTCTAATATCCACTTATGAATGAGAATATGCCATGTGTGTCTTTTACTTCTGTGAAACCTCAATCAGGATGCTCTTTCCTAGTTCCCACCATTTGCCTATAAGTTTCATGGTTTCCTTGTTTTTAATTGCTGAGTAGTCTTCAATTGTGTAAGTCTACCACAATTTCAGTATCCTTTCCTCAGTTGAGGGACATTTGGGTTGTTTCCAGATTCTAGCTATTATGAATAAAGCTGCTATGAACATGGTTGAGCAAATGTTCTTGTAGTTTAGTTAAGCATATTTTGGATATATGCCTATGAGTGCTATAGCTGAATCTTGAGGTAGTACTATTCCTAATTGTCTGA
Source organism: Psammomys obesus (assembly GCF_907164565.1). Taxonomy (NCBI): domain Eukaryota; kingdom Metazoa; phylum Chordata; class Mammalia; order Rodentia; family Muridae; genus Psammomys; species Psammomys obesus. Next base: position 4,734,679 of record NW_026590677.1, read on the forward strand.
GAAAGTAGTAGATTGATGATTCAAAGTGGTTGTACAAGTTTATATTCCCACTAGTGTGATGGAGTAGGGTTCACCTTTCACCACATCGTCTCAAGCATGTGTTGTCACTTGAGTTTTTCATCTTAGTTATTCTTATGGGTGTAAGGTGAAATCGCTGGGTCTTTTTGATTTGCATTTCCCTGATGAATAAGGATGTTGAGCATTTCTTTTAGTGTTTCTCTGCCATTCCATATTCCTCTATTGAGAACTCACTGTTTAGCTCTGTAACCCATCTTTAAATTGGATTAACTTGATTTGTTGGTCTTTACCTTAAGTTCATTATATATTCTGGATATTAGACCACTTTCAGATATAGGGTTCGTGAAGATCATTTTCCAATCTGTAGGCTATCATTTTGTTCTGATAACAGTGTCTCTTGCTTTACAGATGTTTTTCAGGTTCATGAAGTTGCATTTATTGATTGTTGATCTTAAAGCCTGTGCTGTTGGTGTTCTGTTCAGGATGTTGTCTCCTGTGCCAATGTGTTCAAGGCTCCTCCCACTTTTCTTCTAACAGGTTTAGTGTGTCTGTTTTTTTATCTTTTTTAAAAAATGTATTAATTACACTTTATTCACTTTGTATCCCCCATGAACCCCCCCTCCTCCCCTCCTAATTCCTCCTTCACTCCCCCTTCTCCACGCATGACCCTCCCCAAGTCCACTAATAGGGGAGGTCTTCCTCTCCTTCCTTCTGATCCTAGTCTATCAGGCATCATCAAGAGTGGCTGCATTCTTTGCTTCTGTGGCCTGGTAAGGCTGCTCCTCTCTCAGGGGGAGATGATCAAAGAACAGGCCAATCAGTTCATGTCAGAAGCAGTCCCTCTTCCCATTACTATGGAACCCACTTGGACACTGAACTGCCATTGGCTACATCTGTGCAAGGGTCTTAGGTTATCTCCATGATTGGTCCTTGGTTGGACTCTGAGTCTCAGGAAAGACCCCTGTACTCATATTTTTTGGTTCTGTTGCTCCCCTTATGGAGCTCCTGTCCTCTCCCGATCTTACTATTTCCCACTTCTTTCATAAGATTTTTTTATGTTGAGGTCTTTGATGCACTTGGACTTTAGTATTGTGCAGGTGAAAAATATGGTTATATTTGCATTTTTCTACATGTAAGTTTCCAGTTTGACAAGCACCATTTGTTGAAGATCCTGATTTTTTTTTTTTTTTGGTTTGTTTTTTTGTTGCTGTTGTTGTTTTTCCTTTGTAGTGTTTTGGTTCTTTGTCAAAATTCAGATATGCATAGGTGTGTGGGCTTATTTTTGGGGTCTACTATTTGATTCAATTCATCCACCATTCTGTTTCTATGCCAATACCATGCAGTTTTTAATGCTATTGTTCTGCAGTACTGCTTGAGATCATGGATGGAGACAGCGCCAAAAGATCTGTTGTTGAACAGGATGTTTTTTTTTTTTTTTTTTTTTTTTTTTTTAGAAATTCTGGGGGTTTTTGTTTTTCCATATGAAATTGAGAATTTTTCTTTCAAAGTCTGTAAAGAATTATGTTGGTATTTTGATGGGAATGGCAATGAATCTGTATATTGCTTTTTGCAGTATGCCTATTTTCACTATGTTAATTCTACTGATCCATGAGCAAGGGTGAACTTTCCATCTTCTGATATCTTCTTCAATTTCAATTCCTTTCTTTAGAAGTCTTTTGATTTGGTTTGTCTCTCTCTTTTTTTTTTTTTCTTGAACAGGTCTTTTACTTGCTTGTTTAGAGTCCAACAAAGGTACTTTATGTTATTAGTGGCTATTGTGAAGGTTGTTGTTTCCCTCATTTCTTTCCCAAGCCTTTTGTCTTTCATATACTGATTCATATACTAAATTTTTTTTAGTTAATTTTGTATTCATTATTCATCTACTGTGTTGAAAGTGTTTATCAGTAGAAGGAGTTCTCTGGTTGAATTTTTTGAGTCACTCAAATAGTAATACTTTGACTTCTTCCTTTCCAATTTGTATCCCCTTGATCTCCTTTAGTTGTCTTATTGTTCTAGCTCAGTCTTCAAATACTGTGTTGAAGAGATATGGAGAGAGTGGGCAGCCTTGCCTTGTCCCTGATTTCAGTGGAATTGATATAAATTTGTCTCTGTTTAGTTCGATGTTGGCTATAGATTTGCAGTATATTGCCTTCACTATGCTTAGGTCTATGCCTTGTATCCCTGACCTCTCCAAGACTTTAAATATGAATGGGTGTTGAAGATTTGTCAAGTGTTTTACCAGCATCTAAGGGGATGATGATGTGGTTTTTCTCCTTCAGTTTGCTTATATGGTGGATAACATTGTTGTGTTTCCTTATACTGAATCACACTTTCATGCCTGAGATGAAGCCTACTAGATCATGGTGGATGATATCTTTTATGTGTTCCTGGACTCAGTTTGCAAGTATTTTATTGAATATTTTTGCATCAATGTTCATAAGAGAGAGAGGTAGGAAGTTTTCTTTTTTGTTGTTGGGTCTTTGTGTGGTTTAGGTAACAAGCAGACTGTGCTTCATGAAATGAATTTGTTAATGTTCCTTCTGTTTCTATTTTGTGGAATTATTTGAAGAGAATTGGATGTAGCTCTTCTTTGAAGTTATGGTATAATTCTGTGCTGAAACTTCTGGAACTGGGCTTTTATTTAAAGGGAGACATTTGACTATGGCTTCTATATTTTGGGGGGATATAGGATTATTTAATCTGTTTACCTGATTTTTCTTTAATTTTGGTGAATGGAATCTATCAAGAAAATTGTCCATTATTTTATATTTTTAAATTTTGTGGCATACAGACTTTTCTGGTAAGTCCTAATGATTGGATTTCCTCAGTGTCTCTCATTATGTCCCCCACTTTCATTTTTTAAACATTTTTTTTTATTTTTCATATTAATCACAGGTTATTCGCTTTGTATCCTAGCCATAGCTCCCATTCCCTCCCAATCCCACCCTTGCTCCTTCATCTGCTCCCTGCCCCTTTCCAAGTCCAGTGATAGGGGAGGTCCTCCTCATCTTTCATCTTTCCCTAGCTTATCAGGTAACTTCAGGACTGGCTGCAATGTCCTCCTCTGTGGCATAGCAAGGCTCCTCCTCCCTCATGGGGGTGGGAGGGTCAAAGAGCCAGCCATTGAGTTCATGTCAGAAATAGTCCCTGTTCCTCTTACAAGGGCACCCACTTGGAGACTGAGCTGCCATGGGCTACATCCAAGCTGGGGTTCTAGGTTATATCCATACATGGTCCTTGGTTAGACAAACAGTCAATAAAAGACCTCTGTGCCCTGATATACTTGGTCCTTGTGGAGCTCCTGTCCACTCCAAGTCATACTAACTCCTCCTTCCTTTATAGGATTCCCTGCACTCTGCTGAAGGTTTGGTTATGAGTCTCAGCATACACTGTTAGGAAGAGTCTTTCAGAGGCTCTCTGTGGTAGGCTCCTGTCCTGTTACTTGTTTTCTCTTACTTCCAATGTCCATTACATTTGTCTTTCTAAGTGAAGATTGATCATCTTACCCTGGGTCCTCTTTTTTTGTTTATCTTATTTGGGTGAACAGATTTTAGTATGTTTATGCTATCTTATAGGTCTAGTTCCCACTTACAAATGAGTATATACCATGTGTGTCTTTCTGATCTTGGGATACCTCACTCAGGATGATTGTTTCTAGGTCCCACCATTTGCCTGCAAATTTCATGATTTCCTCGTTTTTAATTGCTGAGTAGTATTCCATTGTGTAAAAGTACCACAATTTCTGTATCCATTCCTCCATTGATGGACATCTGGGTTGTTTCAAGGTTCTGGCTATTACAAATAAAACAGATGCTCAAGTACCCATTTTTATTTCTGATTTTGCTGATTTGTATAGTTTCTTTCAGTCCTTTAGTTAGCTTGGCTATGGGTTTTTCTATCTTGTTGATTTTCTCAAAGAACCAGCTCTTTGTCTCATTGATTCTTCAGTTTGTTTCTTTGTTTCTAATTCAATGATTTCAGCTCCAAGTTTGATCCTTTCCAAACACCTACTCCTCTTGGGTCTGTCAGCTTCTTTTTTTCTAGAGTTTTCAGCTGTGCCATTAAGTTCCTTGTATGTGATGTCTCAAACTTCTTTGTTTAGGCACTTAATGCTTTGAACTTTTCTTCCCTATCGGTGGACTTGGAGAGGGGCATGGGAAAAGATTAGAGAGGGAAGGTGGGATTGGGACAGAATGAAAGATGGGGCTACAGCTGGGATGCAAAGTAAATAAAATGCAATTATTGTAAAAAAATAAAATTTAATTAAAAAAACAAATGCAATTGCTCTTGTATTTGGGGCATAGATGCTCAGGATTGTGATGTCCTCTTGGTGGAGTTTCCCTTTTATGAGAACGAAGTATCTCTCTTCATCTTTTTTGATTAAATTTGGTTGAAATACTATTTTATCAACTATCAGGTTAGCTACCCCAGCTTGATTTCTGGGTACATTTGCTTGAAAAACATTTTTCCAGCCCTTTACTCTGAGGTATTGTTAATCTGTGTTGCTGAGGTGTGTTTTTTTGGATGCAGCAAAATGTTGGATCCTGTTTCCACAACTATTCTGTTAGTCTGTGTCTGTTTATTGGAGAGTTGAGACAGTTGTGGTTGATAGATAATAGTGACCACTGAATGTTAGTTCTTTTTATTGTGGAGTTGGTAGCGTTACTGTGTTTCTATGCTTGTTTTCTTTTAATTTTTTTGTTGTGAAATTATCTATAGCCTGTGTTTTCTTGGATGAAGTTGATTTCATAAGACTGGCATTTTTCTTCCAAAAAAATGTAAGGCTGAGTTGCTGTGTAGATATCATTTAAGTTTAGTTTTGTCACGGAATATTTTGTTTTTTTTCCATCTGTGTTGATTGAAAGTTTTGCTGGGTATTGTAGCTTAGGTTGGCATCTGTGGTTTCTTAGAGTCTGCAGAACATCTGCCCAAGCCCATCCAGCTTTCATAGTTTTTGTTGTGAAATCTGGTATGATTCTAATAGGTTCAAATTTAAATGTTACTTGGCCTTTCTCTCTGCTCCTTTTAATATTTTTCTTTGTTCTGTAGGTTTAATTTTTTGACTATTATATGACTTGAGGAGTTTGTTTTCTGGTCTAGTCTATTTGGTGTTCTGTAGGCCTCTTGTGTGTTATTGGACATTTCTTTCTTTAAGTTTGGAAACTTTTCTCATGTGATTTTCTTGAAAATATTTTTTTGGACCTCAGAGCCTGGAATCTTCTTTTTTGTCTATTTTTATTATTCTTGTATTTCATCGTTTCTTGGCATCCTTGCTTTCTTGGATGTTTTGTGTGTGGAACTTTTCTGATTTTACTTTTTCTTTTGAAAGCTGTATCAATTCTTGCAATTGTATCTTCAGTGCCTTAGATTTTCTCTTCCATCTCTTTTTTTAATTTTATTTTTTTTCTTATTAGTTACATTTTATTAACTTTGTATCCCAGCTGTATCCTGTTCCCTCATTCTCTCCCAATCCCACCCTCCCTACCTCATCTCCACCCTGACCCTTTCCAAGTCCAATGATGGTGGGGAGGAACTCCTCCCCATTCATCTGACCTTGTTTTATCAAGTATCTTCAGGACTGGCTGCAAAGTCCTCCTCTGTGGCCTAACAGGACTGTTCCTCCCTTGGGGGATGAGGAGGTCAAAGAGCCAGCCATTGAGTTCTGGTGATGCTTACCTTTGTGGTTCATGATCTTTTCTCTAAGTTTTCCATATTCACGGTTTTCTATGGTTGTGTTTTCTTTATTTTAATTCTGTTTTCATCTATTGCACCATTTCCTTCATCTATTTGAATGTGGATTCCTGTCTTTCCATGATGGCCTCTGTTTTTTTTGGGGGGAGGGAGGTTCATTTCCCCTCTATATGTCGCTACTTGTGCCTCTACTTGTTCTTCTACTTTTTTCTCTATCTCTTTGGCTGCATTTGCCTGTATTTCTTTGAGAGCTTTGTATGTTTCCTCTTTGTATGCCTCTAATAACTGGATATGCATAGCTTTAAAATCATTTTCTTATATTTCTGATGAATTAAAATATACATTGTTTTTGGGGGATGCTGGTAAAGCCATGGTGTCCTGATTTTTGTTGGATGTGTCCTTATGGCTGACCTCTAGCAATCTACTTATCTGTAACCTTTGCTGTTAGTTCCAGGAGTCTGTACTTCAGACTCAGTCCGTCTGTCTCTGGTGTCTGGAGTTTTCTTCAGGAAGACTAGAGAGGTCCATTGGCTTGAGAGTGGATATTGTTGTTTCAGCTGTAGCTAAGGGAAGAATGTCACAAGCAAGGCATGAGCATGGCAGTGTGCCTTGAGGGAGAGGGTGCTAGAGTGAATAGATGCTTGGAAGTTTGGAGCTTAAGCATTGAAGGGGGTGGGTTTGCAGTTGCTGTTTGCATGCTCAATGAGCATGAGCAGGTGCCCTGAATATCTCAGTGGTCTCCAGGCTTATAGTACTGTCCTCCTGGTTTTCAGATCTTTTTGGGCTCCTGGAATTGTTTGCTTGGATTCCACTGGGAGACCCATAGAACAGGGGCTTCTATGTTGAAAATGCTGTCCCAGGGATCTCTATGTTGCCCACAGTGGGGTTGTGGATGGGAAGAACCTGGCTTTTAGTGTAGAGGGTCCTTGGATCTGGAGCTCTGCAAGCACTCACTTATAGGTTCACTCACTTGCTTGCAGTCTTAATAAAAAACACAAGGGTTCCCACTCTTCTCTACTCTCAGATTTGGCCCTGCAGGGGCAAATGAGAGTGTAGGGGATACATCAGATCAATGTTGTACACTGCTTGCCTACTGGGCAGTGAGGCCTGTGCTTGTGGTAGCTACCTCTGCAGTCTCATTCACAGAACATGGAGGTTCTTGCTTGTGTTAACTGCCACCCCACTGCAGCTGCAGCTCTGGGAGGCCCCCTGTGCAGTTTCAGTCACAAAGCATGGGAGCTCATTCTTGGGGCAACAACTGAGGCCTTAGGTGAGCAGGGAGGCCCATGCTTGGGACAGAGACCACTGCTGGCCACCTTTGTGGAGCAGGCAGACCAGTACTTGAGGCAAGGGGAAGTTTCAGGGTGGTTGAATATTCACCACTTTCAATCCAGGGAGACATCCATGGTTGACCTGGTTCCAAACTACCCCAGCTCACATATTGTCCCCTCTTGCCCAGTAAACCTCAATGTGGATGTTCTGGCTTCGGTTGCCTCTCCACTCATCAATTTTGGAGTTATGGATCCTGTGCTCCTCAGGTAAGGTGCCTGCTGGTTGCCGCCACCTTGGGCCACCCCTAACTGATAGATGTTAAAAGAAAAATACTATTTAGAAAGTAAATATTATCTTAAATTAGGGTATAATGTTTTTAACAACTAATGATGTGACTTATGTGCAATACGATTCTACACAATAGCTGTTTTAAGAATTAGAGTAAGCCTGGTGCATACTCATTATGTAGATATTTGTCAAATGGTGACTTGTATTATAATTAATTTGTAGATCCTCATTTGTTCATTTACTATATTTGTATACATAGTGCACTATATTTGAATGGTTCTTTACATAAATGATGTATAATAGCCTTAAACAGAAAAATACTGGGAGTAAAAAAAAAATCACAGTTTTACTTCTGTCATTCTGTAGTATCTTAGCTTCATATGAATGCACTAAAATTAGTTTTAAACATGGAAATGCTTGTCCACCGTGGAACAACATTTAAAAAGGCTTAGTTCTTGAGAAAACAGTTACTATGTCTATGTTTGTGATCAATTGAAGGCAGGGTAAAGGCATATCTGTTATTCTGGCAATTTTACCTTAAAAGCATATGTAGTCACTCTAAATCAAGGTTTCCAAAATTGTTATAAATATTTGAGTCAAAGATAAAGACACCGCTGTATGCCCCTCAAACACACACACTGAAATATCCAAACAACCTCTTCTCTTGTGCATTAAAAAAATAGTAAGTCTAGTTCCAAAAACACAGACAATCTTAGGATAAATTAATTCAGTCTCTACTGTCCTGTAAACTTATTTCTCATGTTACACAAATCAAAGTCTACTAATATCTACTAATAGCTAATATCTAAATCTAAGTCTACTGATAATAGGACTTGTTTATGTATTTCACAGTTATAAATGTTATCTAGGTCAAAATACCTTCTTTAACAGTTTTCAAAAATGTTTGTAGGTAGATTTAAGACTCCAGTCCTTATACTAATAAGAATAAAAATCAAAGACTATATTATTTTAATGACATATATATAGCTTATTTAAATATATTTAAATATATTCATTTCTTTTCTTAGCAATATTAAAAAGGTATATGTGACACATCTGCTTATATTACCAGAATCAATTCAAGATGAGAACAATGAACTTTAATCATTGTTGTTGTTTTTAGTGACTTTAAAAAGACCTTTATATATTGTAATTAAATGGTCAACTAGGAAAATCTGCTGTGGAAATAAATGCAGTTCCAATAGTATTTCATAGTAGATAGCATTTGTTCGGAACTTTTTTTTTCCTGAAGGCTATGAAAACATGCGAAAGAAACTACCAGTTACATAGCCCAGAGAAACTTCCTTACAGAAAAAAAACTAGGGAATTATCATACAATAATAATTTAAAGAATTACTGAATATGTTACGTAGGGCATGAGATCATGTACACTAGGTCACTTCAGTGACAGGGTTTTATATCTAATTAGGTCGATCAATGTGCTTCAACATCCGTTTAAACAGTGGAGTCCTTGAAAAATAAAAATTTATTTGCATAAAATGTGCAGAGAACTGTAAGTCTTAAATTGACCTTAGATGTCTTGTTCCTAAGAATGCTTTTCACTTCTATATACCATTTCTGGTGATCATATGGAAGTGCAGCAGAAGGTGAGAAAGTATTAATAGTCACATTTTCATAAGGACTCTAATATCCTAAATTTAATGTGGAAGAAAATGTGTAGAATATGAAATGCAGATGAAATTAATTTTTTTTCTCTCCTTTTACACTGAAATTTACAGTTGAGCTTCCCTCATCAGTCTTTCTTATCACAAAATGCCATTTAATGGGGATCAATTTTGTAAGTTAGGAATATGTACATAAAATGCATTTTATTTTCCCTCTCATTTGACCATCATGTTATTCACATCAATTTCATTTGGATAACTGAAATTTGATGGTTTGAGGTAGATAATATTTGATCCTACAGTCTCTAACATCTAGTTTTTCTTAACCCAACTACTGCTTTAAAGCGGGACATTTATAGTTCAGTTCCTTTGATATAGCCTGTATTTGAAATTCCTTGTTTGTTAATTATCTTGCATAGAAAAAAAGTCTTGAACTATTAGAAAATTATTCACTTCTCATGTTGCCTAAATTTGAGTGAACACCAGCCTCAATATGCATAGGGAGTTGCCCTCAGTCATTATTTATACTAGTGATGATATAGGCAAGACAGTTGGTGATAAATCTAAGTCAGGCAAAAAGATTGCAAAAGGAATAATAAAACTCACACTGGGAAAATAAAATGAGAACACTTTCATAACACAAACATTCTTTGTGTACTACACCTTACTAAACATGAGAGAATGAGTCAGCAAATAATTTGGTATTAGAAAGCAAGTTTCTGTTAGATTTGAGATCTATTAGTGTGACAATGTGGTGAGAATAACTAATAGTATTATCAGAAAACATATTCACCTGACAACTTAATTTCCCTGGGTCTGGTGGTACACACCTATATCTCAGCACTAAATGAAGCTTCAGGACTTTAAGGTTACTTTTTGCTTTACAGCTTCTTTGAGCTCAGCCTAGGGCTATGGGAAATGTTGCCTCAAAAAAAGAAAGAGGGAGTCCTGATGAGACTTGATAAACTAGGGTCATATGGAAGGGGAGGAGGACCTCCCTTATCAGTGGACTTGGAGAGGGGAGTGGGGGGGAGATCAGGGAAAGAAGGTAGGGTGGGAGTGAGTGAGAGAGGGGGCTACAACTGGGATACAATGTAAATAAACTGTAATTACTATAAAAATAAAAATTTCATTTAAAAAAGAAAGAAAAAAACCCTCAAAACAAAATCCCAAAACAGTCTTAAATCTCATCTATGTTATATGTTGCTGTCCTGATGTTTACAATGAGCTTCAGTTTTATTACAACACTCATTTGTATTAATATCAATTCTTTTACAATTTATTCATTATATATCCTGATTGAAAGCCCTCTCCTTCAAATTCCCCCAGTCCTAAGACAATGTTTGAAAGAAATTAATATCCAGCTTTACTTGGTACTTTGAAAAGCTTTACCTGAAATACATAAGTCATTTTGAAGTCACTTTCACAAGGATAAGGCATACTTACAAAAAATTAAGAAAATTATCAGTGGCTGGCACTTTCATCACCTCCCTCTGTGTGTGTGAGGGGGGCAGGGGGCAGCATTAGCAGGCCACAGAATAAGACAGTGCAGCCATTCCTGATGAAAATTGAATATGTATTAGAAGGCTTGTATCAAACATCTTATTTTTTTCCAACCCTATTGGTCTACATTCACCATACCTGGGATTGGGTTATACAGAGATATTTTCATCCAAATATTATAAAGTACCTCCAGAATATAAACCTTTTGTTTCGTCCACTCCTTACTTCCCACTTTTTGTTGTTGTTATTGTTGGTCTATTTTTTTCTGCCTCCCTGAGTGCTGGAAGTAATGGTGTGTGACGCCACACCTGATTTTTTCCACTTCTCTTAATCCCCCCTTTCCCCTAGATAAGCCCCTTCCATGTTATGTGTATATAATACGACAGTTATTTTCTTTAAGTAAGAATATCATTAACAGAAATAATTTCCACCCAATACTGGGGATGAGTTTTTGACTATATGTAAAAGCAGTTATTTCAGTAAATGGTCATTGTTGCTTGGTTTCACAATGATTCATTTGTGTGCATCATTTTGGTGACTGAACAGATAGAAAAAGAGGGAAAATATTTGGGTGTCATTACTCTTAAATAGTTAACAAGAATAAAAATTTATTTTGGTAGTACATTCAAAACTATGCATAAAGTTAAGAAACTGATAGACACGAGAAAAAGGAAAAGATGCTGGCTACAAAAAACAAATATCCCCTTAAGTGTGTCCCAAAGCAATTATGTTATAGACTTATGATTTATGTCTATGCTTCTAACCTTACATTCATATTTTTAAGCCCATGACAAACTTGTAGTGTTTTTTTTTCCTTCCATTAGGTGATGGCTGCATTTGCACCAGTGCTAAGGAAGTCAGAAGAATTCTCATATGTGTAAGTTAGCTACTCCAGGGTTAGAATCTCCTGTATGTCTAATGAGAGTAGTACAGAGTCTCAGCGGCAAATTAAATCATTAAGTTGATCTGGAAAAAAAGGAAAATGGACAATAATAATACATAGGCTGTGAAATCTCATACAGGAAATGTTTCCAGTTCAGGCTGAAGTTTCTTGCAATGCCAAAATATGAAGATTTTTCATAATTGACTTACATTTAAAAGAATTCCTTAGGGCCTTTGCAGTTGAAATGTTATCAGCTCTGAAAGCTCAAGAATCAATTACCTGAATTTTGCCAAAGTATAAAAACATAAACTATTAATATTTCCCATCTTGTAAATATCTTTGGACTTTCCTTGTACATAAGTTGGAAAAGAATTATATTATTTTCTTAGCTCTGATTCAAAGATTACACCTTACACCCATCAAAATGACCAAGATGAAAAACTCCAGTGACAACACATGCTGGAGAGGCTGTGGAGAAAGGGGAACCCTCCTCCACTGCTGGTGGGAATGAAAACATGTACAACCACTCTGGAAAGCAATCTGGCGCTTTCTCAGACAACTAGGAATAGTGCTTCCTCAAGATCCAAACATACCACTCCTAGGCATATATCCAAAAGATGCTCAAGTACACAATAAGGACATTTGCTCAACCATATTTGTAGCAGCTTTATTTGTAATAGTCAGAAGCTGGAAACAGCTCAGATGCCCCTCAACTGAAGAATGGATGCAGAAATTGTGGTACATCTACAGAATGGAATATTACTCCACAATGAAAAATAAGGAAATCATGAAATTTGCAGGTAAATGGTGGGACCTGGAAAGGATCATCCTGAGTGAGCTGTCCCAGACGCAGAAAGACACATGGTATATACTCACTCATATAGACATGTAATATAGGATAAACCTACTAAAATCTGTACATCTAAAGAAACTAATCAAGAGAGAGGACCCTGACTAAAACGCTCAATCCCCATCCCGAAAGCCAAAGAGGAAGGACATCAGAAGAAGAAAACAGGAAACAGGCTAGAAACGTGCCACGGAGGGCCTCTGAAAGGCTCTGCCCTGCAGACTATCAAAGAAGATGCTGAGACTTATGGCTAACTGTTGGGCAGTGTGCATTGAATCTTATGTACGAACTGAGAAATAATAAGATCTGGAGAGGACAGGAACTCCACAAGGAGAGCAACAGAACCAGAAATTTGATCGCAGGGGTCTTCCCAGAGACTCATACTCCAACCATGAGTGGAGATAACCTAGAACCCTTGCACAGATGTAGCCCATGGCAGTTCAGTGTCCAAGTGGGTTCCATAGTAATGGGAAGAGGGACTGCCTCTGACATGAACTGATCAGCCTGCTCTTTGATCACCTCTCCCTGAGGGGGGAGCAGCCTAACCAGGCCACAGAAGATGACAATGCAGCCACTCCTGATGAGATCTGATAGACTAAGATCAGAAGGAAGGAGAGGAGGACCTCCCCTATCAGTGGACTTGGGGAGGGGCATGCATGCAGAAAGGGGTGAGAGGGTGGGATTGGGAAGGGAGGAGGGAGGGACTTATGGGGGGATACAAAGTTAATAAAGTGTAATTAATAAATAAAAGAAGATTAACCAGAAGGTGGAACCGGGATAAAATGATTAATCCTCACTTAGAGAGACAAATGGGCTGGACATTGGATGTAATTTAAATTGAATTGTATGATATTAGTAGCACTCTTATTTTGCAGTCTAACATTATTTGTTACAGCAACATTGCCATTGGTATCACTGAATTAGGTATCACCAATATATTGAAGAAGAAAGCACTTAAAACTCATACAGAAATTTCAAGAAGAAGTTAGAAAAAAAATACAGGATGAGAACAACATAAAATAATAAATGATGCTGTCGCAAATACTTATTACTTATTTGAGTCTGTCATTGACATGTAAATGATATACTGTTATTTGATACCAGAGTTATTTTTCTCACTTTCATTCTTGATTTATAACTCCAGTTTTATATTCAGTTATTAACAATCTTACAAATCTACAGAAATGATGAAAAATAAATGATGCTATAAAACTTAGTCAAAATTAACACTAGGCTATGAAGATGTCAAGTTACAAAGGGTTAGTTTCATCAGGCATACAATTTTGTAGTACAGTACTAGGTCACTACAAGAGAAATAAATTATTGAGCCTCTGTTCACTTTTGAATTCGAGGAAAAACTTGTGCTAGCAGCCTCTGTCGCTTGCTCTGTCAGAGCTTGGAGAATAATTCAGGCTTTTTTCTTGTAGACTATGAATAGGAGTCTGTGATGATTTTAAAGTTTCTCTTTGAAAATTCCAGTGAATCATTCGTGTTGGTGAAAGTTTTCATTACTCATTGTATCAAGCTGAAATGCTCCATTACTCATTATACCAGGTTCAAATAAGATATTACTCCTTTGAAACATAATGCTTTTTTATTAAAATGTATTTATCTTGTCTGGTACATTAATCTGTGTTTTACATGAGATGTAATTTTGGTAACAATTTCCCACAAAATTAAAACAGTTATCTGAAACCTTTGAGGCCATTCACTAGAATATTAATCTTACAAAATTGATATGCTAATAATTTTCATCTAAGTAAACACAGCGAAGCTTCATCAAAGCTTTCCTGAAGTGATATGTAATTGACCACTTGCAATCTGGAAGGGGAAATAAAAAACATTCCTTAACAGCAATGTTACCTTGATATCTATAATTCTCACCATACCACAGTTTTCTTCATTTTCTGATGACATTAATTTCAAATATTTCTGAAGAAGCAGTTGTAAATTAAGGGATATACTGTGTACCATAGCAACCAAATACATTTGTTGCTAGCCTGATCCTTAATTGGAACTTCAATGTAAGTAATTAGTGCATTTTATCATTAAGAATTTTACTTTCATTTTTTTTCAAAGGAACGAAATATTTCATTGACATGTTCTTACATTGAAGACATGGAAGGTTAAATGAGAGTGGCAAAGACAAACATAACTCATTATTAAGGGGTATAGTGGGAAAAATATATTGTAAGAACACTGGCAATCTAAATTGATAAGAATATATTTTCTATAAGTAAAATAACAAACACTAAAAAAGTATCGTTCTCAAGTATATAAAGCGAATGAATGAAAGGGAAATGAGAAAACTGCCAACTTCCTGTTTAATGGGCTGAATTGTTCAAGTAAATTGACTTGAAATGACAGATTGAGAAGTCAAAATGAAATATAAAAAAGCATGGTTTAAAATGCTTTTGAAAGGCTGGTAATACATCTTTTGGGGTTGTTTATATTACTGGAAGATATCATTTTGGTTACAAGCCTTACTTTTAAGGTTTAGTTGTAAAAAAAATTCAAAAGATAAATAAAAACAGAAATGACAAAATATTATTTTTTGAATCTCCACAAAGTCATGGAAAAGAAATTGTTATTTTCATTTTATGGAAGAAGAAGCTGAGTTTGAAAATAAGTTACATAATATATTCAATATTATATTCATAGCAAGAATTCCAACATGGCTATCTGGCTCTTCACTCTGCATAAAAGTATACATCTTGGTATGTAGACAGAAGCTGTGTAGAACTTCAAAGAGAAATATAACTTGTACCAGGATAATAAATGCAGACATGTCAAAAATAATGTTTACATAATATCCGGCATATAATCTCCATTGTTTAACTGCCATTTTATTCAGTTGCTCATCATACACATAATATCACATTTCCTTAGAGAATAGTCTCGTTTGCTACAAGTATATTGACAGTTTGTCAGGAATTGAAAGTGGAAAACATATTCTTAAATATCACTGATATCGGAGTTGAAGAGTTGTGTCATCCATCACAAGTTTAGTTCCCAACATTCATGTCAGTTAGCTCACAATCGTCTGTAACTCCAGCTACAGAGAATCACACATCACTCTATTTGAATCCAAGAGCATCTGTTCTCACATGCGCAAAACCACACATAGGTCCACATGCATATATATGTAATTAAAAATAAATCAAAATGTAAAGGCATCAATATGCCATTCAAATATAATAAAGAAACAATTTAAATCAAAATGTATTATGCAGGACACTCATAATACAGGTGGCAAAGCCTTGGATTTATGCAATATTTTGTGCACCTGTATACACAAACCAACTTACTTTATTTTCTTCCATTATATGAACCTTATGTTACCACAAATTACTCCAGAAAGAAACAAATAAACAACTTTAAAACTGAACAAAATAAAGAACTATACATGTCTTCTTCATTGTAATGTTGTCTGACTGAATATGAGGCCCTAACCGTGGTAGCCACTTGACTGTTAATCTGACAATGTAGCCAACACCCCAGAGAGGGCCAAGATAGAGAATCACAGAATGGTAGGAACTCAAACTTGAGATATTCAATAAATTATGTCATTCCCAAAAACAGTTCTTCTGTCTGTTACTGTCGTCACTCTTTAAGTTAGACCTCCAAAGAGAAAAACCTATACTTATTGAAGAAAATATTTTCATTTCATGGCATTGTGTGGTAAAGTGCTATTTAAATTTATCATTATCAGCAAAGAAAGAGTAGGGAATCTGCTAAAAAAAAAATAGGCAATCACTATTTTGCTAGAAAACACATTATGAAAGTTCATTTTCCAATGCAAATGTATAAAAAGAAAACATTTATTTTCATGCCAAATTTTGAGAAGATAGTAGAATGTCCAAATGACAGCAAAATTATTTCTGAAAATCCTTATTGAGATAAGCCCTATTAGCATGGTAAAATTTCATAGATTCACAGCTGATGCTATGATAGAAAACACTATTTGCCTACATTCCCAGAATCATAAAGAAATAACACTGAGGTATTTTGTAAAATAATAGCATAAGTGAAATGAGGATTTGTACTGTCTCATTGCACAAGGGTTCTTCATTTGTTAAAAAAAAAACAGGTAATTTTCAATTATAATGTTGAAATTATGAAACTATATAAATCATAGTAAAGACACCATGACTTTCCTAGTTTGAATATTCTTGGGATTCAATCAATCCCACCCATGTGTCTCAGTTTTCAGACTCATGATGGGATCCATGCTGTACAAAATGGGGACAACCAAAATTGGTAAATAAGCACCTCATTTTTCTTGAGAGGCTGCGACTTATTACTCCTCCACTTCACATGTTAAGGGAAAATGCCATCAAAGACCTCTAGCTGAAGACAACAGTGAACAGAGAGATTGAATCATGTGTTTACAGTTATAAAAATGGAAAAAAAAGCAGATCTCCAAAACTGCTCTCATAGTCTTGAAGCATTCATTTTAACAGGGAACAATCCCAGGATGGCATCAAGGAAAAAATGTGGGAAGGAGTGATAAACCAGAAGATAAAAAGCTTAAGACAGTCTTTGTCATGTAGCATCTGAAGACATATGAGCCAGGCTGGGTACAGAGTTATCTATTACAAACTATGTATAACTATATAATGAAGAAGATTTAGTTTAAAAAACAAAAGAATTCACTTGGTACCTTTTCATGACCTCCAGAAGTACAGGTCAGTACACTGCTATAAATAAAATACTACATTATGAAAATGTAACTTCTGAGCCTAAAACCCCTCCTTCAGCCACACACTTTTGACTAGGATGTTAACTCTGCTTTCCTCTTACACTAGAATTTTGGTTTTATAGCTATTGTAACAATATTTCTTTGAAGGATCATAGAAGCCAAGAAGGAAGAGTAAAATAAATACAAGAATTATCCATAGTCCAGTGTAGAGGAAACAATTCCATTAACTAAAGTCTAAATGTAATTGTGGTACAAAGATAAGTGTTTAGAAAGCACACAGGTTGGAGTTAGCTACATGGCTTAATATTTCTCAAGTTAAGGCCCTACGATTATTCAAGTTCCAAGTTTGACTCATGGGGGCAAAAGATTATATTGGCTCTACTATGAACATAAGGAAGGAATAAGAGAAGGTGAGCTGGGGGCAGGACTAAAGCTTCATTGACCCCCATTCCCAGGAGGGCTGTGTGGCACTGGGCCAATTTTCAGCTTAGATACCTTTCCACCTGCTCCCCATCTGTCTGCTACACCTGCGAAAAAGACAAAAAGTGCAGCAGATACAGCAAACTCAGTGGAGGTGAGCTGGTCACCACAGACAAGCCCCATTGTCCCCCATTCTGAGGAGGGATGTGTGACACCATACCAGCTTTCTTCTTAGAAATATTTCTGCTGGCCCCAGTCTGCCAGTCCCACCTGATGACAGACAAAGAGCCGAGTGGAGGGTAGCTAGGCACCAGACCCAAGCCTCATTGTTCTCCATTTCTAGGAGTGCTATGTAGCTTCTGACAAACTCTTAGGCTTGGTGATCTTTCTGATGGTACTCCATCTACCTGGCTCATATGAGACACAGTGAAACAAGCAGAGCGTCCAACAGCCAGTGAAAACCAGAGTCAACCAGAAAGCTAGAGACCAACATAAGAACACAAGCAACAAAACACAGGGCTATATGGCACCATGGAAAACCAATCCCTACCACAGCAAGCCCTAAAGCTATCACACCTAAAGCACAAGAAAAAAGATTTTAAATCTGAAGTTATGAAAAATGATAGAAGATCTTAAGGAGGAAGCAAAAACTTTAAAAGTAGAACCAGAAAATACAATCAAACATGAAAAAATTGAACAAATACCTTAAAGACAGTAAAGAAACAGTAAACTAAAATCAAAGAGAAGAAGAAAATGAATACAGATGTTCAATACCTAAAATTGGAACTAGAAGCAATAAAGAAAATACAATCTGAGGCAATCCTGGCAAAGGAAAACCTAGGGGAGAGACAAGAACTACAGACACAAGAATCCCCACCAGAATACAAGAAATGGAAGAGAAAATCTCAGGGGTAGAAGATAAGATTGAAGAAATCAATACTTCAGTCAACGAAAATGTTAAAAAACTAAAAAGCTCCTGACACAGTACATCCAAGAAATCTTCGACACTAAGAAAATACCAAACCTAAAAATGATAGGAACAGAAGATGACTCCCAGCTCCAAGGCTCAGAAGATGTTTTCATCAAAATCATAGATGAAGTCATCCCGAACCTAAAGTAATGAAGGCCTATTAACATATAAAAAGCTTATGAAAAAACAAATAACAATGCAGCCAGTTCAGAGATGGAAGAGGAGGAGGACCTCCTCTATCCATTACTTGGAGAGGGGCATAGGAGGAAATGAGTGAGAGAGTGTGAGATTAGGAAGGAAGGAGTGAGGGGCTATAACTGGGATACAAATTGAATAAACTGTAATTAATATAAAAAATAAAAATTTAATTAAAAGAAGAAAATCACCCCACCACATAATCAAAACAATAAATGTACTAAACAAAGAGAGAATATTAAAAGCTGCAAAGGAAGACTGTCAAGTCAAATATAAAGGCAAAACAAACAGAATTACACATGACTTCTCATCAGAAACTCTAAAAGCCAGAGGGACCTGGACAGATATCATACAGACACTAAGAGACCACCAATGTCAGCCCCAACTACTATACCTAGCAAAATTTTTAATCATCATAGAGGGAGAAAACAAGATATTCTGCAACCAAAACACATTTAGACAATACCTCTCCACAAATCCAGCCCTACAGAAGATATTAGAAGAAAACTCCAACCCAAAAAGGGCAACTATACCTGGTTAAACACAGGAAATATATAACCCCACATCAGCAAAACCAAAAGAAGGAAAGCACACACATACACTCTACCACCACCAACATCAAAAGAACAGGAAGTAACAATACTTGGTCAATGATTCTCTCAATATCAATGGCCTCATATCCTCAGTAAGAAGACAAGGGTTAACAGAACAGATACCAAAAGAGGACCCATCTTTCTGTGGCATACAGAAACACACCTCACTAGTATAGATAGATATCACCTCTGGCAAAGTGCTGGAAAAAGGTTTTACAAGCAAACAGATCCAAAAAGCAAGCTGGACTGGTCCTTTTTGCATCTAAGAAAATAGACTTTTACCAAAATTAATCTAAAGAGATGGAAAATTATATTTCATATTCATCAAAGGAAAAATCCACCAAGACATCATTTCAATTCTGAACATTAATGCCCCAAATGCAAATGTACCATTATAAAAGAAACATTACTAAACTTTAAATCACACATTGAACCCCACACATTAATAGTGGGAGAGTTCAACTCCACACTTTCTCCAATGGACAGATCATCAAGAGAGAGAGAGAGTAAATGAGAAAATAAAGAAACTAGCAGACTCCATAAATCAAATAAATCTGTCAAATATCTAAAGAACATTTCCCTCAAACACAAGAACATATAGATTTTTCTCTGAACCTCATAGAACCTTCTCCAAAATTGAGCATATATTTGGTCACAAAGCAAGCCTCAAAAGATACAATAAGATTGAAATAACTGATTGCATCTTATCAGACCATCATGGATTAATGCTGGAACTCAACCACAACAAAAATAAAAGAAAGCCTACAAATCCATGGATACTGCACTACTGAGTCAGGGATGAAATAAAGTAAGAAATTAAAGACTTTCTCTTATTTAATGAAAATGAAGTGCTAATAGTAAGATTCATAAACCTAAGTGCCTTCACAAAGAAATTGCAGAGATCCCATACTAGTAACTTAGGAGCACACCCGAAATCTCTAAAAAGCAAGCAAACACATCAAAGATGAGTATATGAGAGGAAATAATCAAACTAGGTGCTGAAATGAATACATTGGAAACAAGGAGAACGATATAAAAAATCAATTAAAACAAGAGCTAGTTCTTTGAGAAAATGATCAAAATATACAAATTCCTAGCCAAACTTACTAAATTGCAGAGGGAGAGTATCCAAGTTAACAAAATCAGAAATAAAAAGAGGTACATAACGACAAACACTGAGGAAATCCAAAACCTTATTATGCCTTACTTCAAAAACTTGTATTCTTTAACACTGGAAAATGTAAAGGAAAAGGATGATTTTCTGGATAGATTTCACATACCAAAGTTAAATAAAGATCAGGTAAATAAATTATCAAACTCATCCTATGAAGCCATGGTCAACCTGATACCAAAACCACACAAAAACTCAACAAAGAGAGTTTCAGACCTATTTCAATCACGAACATCCATACAAAAATGCACAATATAATACTTGAACACCAAATCCAAGAATACATCAAATACATTATCCACCATGATCAAGTAGGTTTCATCCCAGGGATTCAGGGATAGTTCAACATAAGAAAATCTTCCAACAGGACAAGATGGCAGTGCCAGAAGAACATTGTGTCTGAGGAGCAGGACAACATTTTCCATACAGCAACCAAGAGACTGAACTCCGGGCCCTAAAACAACAGTGATCATGTTTCCCAGGTGAGAGAAACCCCCACAGTGTGGGAATCAGTCGGGTCCACACTCAGGTCACCTAGCCAGAACCTGGAAAAGATCACAGGTCACACAGGCACTAGGTTGCCAGACAAGAGCCACACACCTGCATGTCCTGATGACCTTCCAGGCTGAACAGTGGGCACAAAACAACAGAGACTGGGAGCCTCAGTCGTGAGAAAAAAACCTCAGGAAAGGAAGGAAACTAGATTGGCCTTGGGTCACCCAGTCTTTCCCTGGAAAAGGTCTTGCAGAATGGTTGGTGCAAGCCGCCATCACTGAACTGGGCTACAGGTGTGAGCATAGAGACTTGCTGCTCTCCCAGTTCTCCATCACAGACAGAACTGTGTGCCCCAGGGCACAAGAGACTTGGAGTCATTGTCGGGAGAAATCCCCACGGGGAACGAAGCAAAAGTGGACAGACTTAGGCCACCCAGTATATCCCTGGAAAAGGTGCCGCACCATCCCAACCCAAGTTCCTGCTGTGCACCAGATAGCCTGCTGTTACCAGGAGAGCAGTACACACCTACCACAGATTACCACTTGGTTACTGGGGTACAGAGCCACAACCTCAGACCCTCAGAAGCCTGGGATCCCCAAGATCAAACCCCAGATCAAACTCCAAGGGGGAACCTGTTATCCCTAACAAAACTGACCAAACCATGGGACACCCAGGTTACAGCAGCATCTCACAAAATTTACAGCAAGAAACCCAAAATCAGGGCAGCTGTCTAGAGGACGTCTCTGGGTAAGAAGGGAGCCCTCTCTACTAACAAGGACCACAGTTACCATTCAGGACTGTATGCCTGAGGTAAGCTGTGGCAACTCCTGAAAAACACTGGCCATACAGTACCATACCCAAAAAGCTGAGGAGGCTTCCTTCAGGAAAAAAACATCTTCCTGCCAAGGGGATTCTCTCCACCACAGGATTCAAGGAACCACCCTAAACTAACACCCAATACCTACAATAGCCCAATAGGTAGAGACCAGATTAAAAGCTCATCCAACAAAAGACAGAGTAATATGGCATCCCGGACACCCCAGCATAAATGAAATTCAAGAAGATGACCTAACATCTATGCTCATGAAGAGGATAACATAGGAAACAAAATTTGTAAAGACCTAGAGGAAGATAAACTCAAACAGATTATGACCACCCGTAAAAAATAGGGAAAGATAAATACAAACAGATTATGGCCATCTGTAAAAAAAAAAAAAAAAATACAGGAAGATAAAGAAAAACAGATTATGG
>NW_026590677.1:4756612-4838943 GCF_907164565.1 Psammomys obesus
AAAAAAAAAAAAAAAAATACAGGAAGATAAAGAAAAACAGATTATGGCCATCTGTAAAGAAATACAAGAATTTTGAACGAAACAGTTTGAGGCCTTTGGAAAGGAAATACTTAAATCACTGAAGGAAATAAAAGAAACAGAGGATTGTTCAAAAAAAAAAAAAAAAACCAGCTAAAGCACTTAAAGGAAAATAGTCAGACAGGTGAAGGAAATCAACAAAACTGCTCAAGATCTGAAGATGGATTTCGAAAAATTAAAGAAAACACAAATTGAGGAAATTGTGGAGAGAAAGAACTTAGGGAAGAAAGCAGGAACTACAGAGGTAAGCATAACCAACAGACTACAAGAGATGGAAGAAAGAATCTCAGGTGTGGAACATACAATGGAAGAAATTGATGTATCTGTCAAAGAAAATGTTAAATCTAAAAAATTCCTGACCCAGAACTTCCAAGAAATTCAAGACAACATAAAAAGACAAAACCTAAGAATAATAGGAATAGAGGAAAAAGAAGATTCGTTCCTCTAAGGCCCAGAAAATATTTTCAACGAAATCATTGAAGAAAAATTCCCCAACTTAAAGGAGAAGCCTATAAAAATACAAGAAGCCACTGAGGGGGATGCATGCAGAGGATGGAGGAAGGGAAGGATTGGGATGAGAAGAAGGAGAGAACCACATGGGGAATACAAAGTGAATAAACTAATTAATAAATTAGTAATTAATAAAAAATTTAAAAAATAATAAAATATAAATAAATAGTAAATAAAACAAAGCAGACAAACACAGCTGAGCTTGTAGAAATATCATTAGTTAAAGATACTAGCTAGAAAATTATTTTCTATGTTTCAGAGTTATGCATAAGAGATCACTGATGAAAACATTTTTGACAATAAAATACATTGCAATGTTTTATTATTTACTCTGAATAAGAAAATTTTAGAAGTATATTCCACATTATATTTACTTGCAATGATTTCAATGGAGTGTTCCAAGTCAATAGGAAAAAAAATGAAATTTTTGTTCTATTTCAAAAAATGAGAAAAGTTGATGATTTGTCTTTTAAAGACACATGTGGACTTCTGAGAGGGGAATGGGAGGAGATGAGGGAGGGAGGATGGGATTGGGAGGGAATGAGAAAGATGGTTACAACTGGGATACAAAGTGAATAAACTGTAATTAATATAAAACATAAAATAAAAAACAATACAAGAAGCCTACAGAACAACCAATAAATTAGAATTAGACCAGCAAAGAAAACCCTCCTGTCAAATAATAATCAAAACAGTAAGTATACAGAACAAAGAAAAAATACTAAAAGCTGCAAGGGAAAAAGGCCAAGTAACATATAATGGCAAATGCATCAGAGTCACAACTGACTTATCAACAGAAACTATGAAAGCCAGAAGGGCCTGAAGAGATGTCACACAGGCCCTAAGAGAACACAGATGTCAGCACAGGCTACTATACACAGCAAAACTTTCAGTCCTCATAGACAGAGAAAATAAGATATTCAATGACAAAAAAAATTTCAACAATATCTGCACACAAACCCAGGTTTACAGAAGATACTGGAAGAAAAAATACAACCCACGAAAACTAGCTACTTTCAAAAAAAAAAAAAAAACCACAGGAAATAATTAACCTCATTACAGTAAAACAAAAATAAAAAGCCATCAAACACACTAACTGATGACCACAGCCAACATCACAATCAAAGGATCTAACAGCCACTGGTCATTAATCTTTCTCAACATTAATGGACTCAATTCTCTGATAAAAAGACACAGACTAACAAAATGGATGCATAAACAAGACCCAGCAATATGTTGCATATAAGAAACACATCTCAGTCACAAAGATAGATGTTACCAGAGGGTAAAGGGCTGGAAAATGTATTTCCAAGGAAATGGATACAAGAAGCAAGCAGGAGTAGCCATTCTAATATCTGATAAAATAGACTTTCAATAAAAATTAATAAAAAGAGATGAAGGACACTTCATACTCATCAAGGGAAAATTCCAACAGGAAGACATCACAATCCTGAACATCTGTGCCCCAAATACAAGGGCACACACATTTCTAAAAGAAACATTGATAAAACTTAAACCACACATACACCCCCACACATTAATAGTGGGAGACATCAAAACCCCACTCTCAACAAAGGGCAGGTCAACAAAACAGAAATTAAACAAAGAAACAATATCACTGACAGAAGTCATGAATCAAATGGACCTCACAGACATTTACAGAACTTTACACCCAAACACAAAAGAATTTACCTTCTTCTCAGCACCTCATGGAACCTTCTCCAAAATAGACCATAAAGTTGGTCACAAAATGAGCCTCAACAGATAAAAGAAGATTGAAATAATCCCTTATATCCTACCTGATCACCATGGACTAAAACTGTACCTCAACAAAACAGAAATATCAAAAAGTCTACAAACATATGGAAACTGAACATCTTGCTACTAAATGACAGCATGGTCAAGGAAGAAATAAAGAAATTGAAGTCTTCCTAGAATTCAATGAAAATAAAGGCATAGCATGCCCAAACTTGTGGGACACAATGAAAGCAGTGCTAAGAGGAAAGTTCATTGCACTAAGTATCTTCAAGAAGAAATTCGAGAGAGCTCATTCAAACAACTTAATGGCTCACTTAAACATCCTAAAAAAGAAGCAGACACACCAAAAAGGAGTAGACGGCTGGAAAAAATCAAACTCAGGGCTGAAATCAATCAATTGGAAACAAACAAAACATTTCAAAGAATCAATGAAACCAAGAGCTGGTTCTTTGAGAAAATCAACAAGGTCGACAAACCCTTAGCCAAGGTAACTAAAAGGCAGAGAGACACCATCCAAAAAAAAAAAAAAAACAGAAATGAAAAGGGGGACATAACTACAGACACTGAAGAAATCCAAACAATCATTAGGACTTACATCAAAAGTCTATATGCCACAAAATTTGAAAATCTAAATGAATAGACAATTTTCTTGATCGATTTGACTTACCAAAGCTGAACCAGGACCAGGTAAATCAACTAAATTGTCCTATATCCCCCAAAGAAATAGAAGCGGTCATCAAAAGTCTCCCATCCAAAAAAAACCCAGGACCAGATGGCTTCAGTGCAGAATTCTACCAGACCTTCAAAGAAGAGCTAACACCAATTCTCTTCAAACTATTCCATAAAATAGAAACAGAAGGAACAATATCAAACTCATACAATGAAGCTACAGTCACCTTGGTACCTAAACCTCACAAAGACCTAAAAACAAAAGAGAATTTCAGGCCAATCTCCCTTAAGAACATTGATGCCAAAATACTCAACAAAATACTTTCAAACTGAATCCAAGAACACATCAAAGATATCATCCACTATAACCAAGTAGGCTTCATCCAGGTATGCAGGGGTGGTTCAATACACAAAAATCCATCAATGTGATCCACCATATTAACAAACTGAAAGAAAAAAAAAACACATGATAATCTCCTTAGATGATGAAAAATCATTTGACAAAGTCCAGCATCCATCCATTTTTAATGTCTTGGAGAGATCAGGCATATAAGGAACATACCTAAACATAGTAAAGGCAATATACAGCAAACCTATATCCCACATTAAACTAAGTGTAGAGAAACTTAAAGCAATCCCACTGAAATTAGGGACAAGACAAGGTTGCCCACTCTCTCCATATTTCTTCAAAATAGTTCTGGAATTCCTTGCTAGAGCAATAAGACTTTTGAAGTAGTTTAAGGGGATACAAATTTGAAAGGAAGAAGTCAAATTATCACTGTTTGCAGATGATATGATAGTATATATGAGTGACCCCAAAAATTCTACCATGGAAATTCTACAGCTGATGAACTCCTTCAGCAAATTAGCTAGAAACAAAATTAACTCAAAAAAATCAGTACCCCTCCTGTATACCAAAGACAAAAGGGCTGAGAAAGAAATTCGGGAAACAACACCCTTCACAATAGCCACAAATGACATAAAGTACATATTGGTGTAACCCTAACCAATCAAGTCAAAGACTTGTATGAAAAAAAAAATTTCAAGTCTCTGAACAAAGAATTAGAAGAACATATGAGAATATAGAAAGATCTCCCATGCTCATGGCTTGGCAAGATTAACATAGTAAAAATGGCCATCTTACCAAAAGCAATCTACAGATCCAATGAAGTTCCCATCAAATTACAAACAGAATTCTTTACAGACCTGGAAAAATATTCTCAAGTACATATGGAATAAGAAGAAACCAAGTATTGATAAAACAATCCTCTACAATAAAAAATCTTCTGGAGGTATCTCCATCCCTGATCTTAAGCTGTACTATGAAGCAATAATAACAAAAACTGCATGTTACTGCCAGAGAAACAGAATGGTGAATCAATAGAACCGAACAGAAGACTCAGAAATAAACCCACACACTTATGGATACCTGATCTTTGACAAAGATGCCAAAACCATACAATGAAAAAAAGATAGCATCTAAAACAAATGGTGTTGGTTTAACTGGTTATCTACATGGAGACAAATGCAAATAGATCCATACTCATCACCCTGCACAAAACTAAAGTCTAAGTGGATCAAAGACCTCAACATTAAACAAGACACAGTAAATCAGTTAGAAGAAAAAGTGGGGAAGACCCTAGAACTCTTTGGTACAGGAGAAAAATTACTGAACAGAACACTAACATCACAGGCTCTAAGAGCAACAATCAATAAATGGAACCTCATGAAACTGAAAAGCTTCTGTAAAGCATAGGACACCATCATAAAAACAAATGGAATGCCTCCAGATTGGGAAAGAATCTTCACTAACACTTTATCTGACAAAGGGCCAATGTCCAGTATATATAAAGAATGTAAAAAGCTGAAATGCAACAAACCAAATAATCCAATTAAAAAATTGGGAACAGGGTTAAAAAGAGAATTCTCAATAGAGCAATGTCGAATGGCAGAGAAATACTTAAAGAAATGCTCAACCTCATTCGCTATCAGGGAAATGCAAATCAAAATGACCCTGAGATTTCACCTTACACCCATCAGAATGGCCAAGATTAAAAACTCAATTGACAACACATGCTGGAGAGATTATGGAGAAAGGGGAACACTTCTCCACTTCTAGTGGGAATGTAAACTTGTACAACTACTCTGGAAATCAATCTGGCACTTTCTCTGACAACTAGGAATAGTGCTTCCTCAAGATCCAGCCATACCACTCCTACGCATATATCCAAAAGAAGCTCAAGTACACAATAAGACATTTTTAAACTATGTTCGTAGCAGCTTTATTTGTAATATCCAGAAGCTGGAAATAACCCAGATGCCCCTCAACTGAAGATAAAGAAATTGTGGTACATACACAATGGAATATTACTCAGCAATGAAAAATAAGCACACCAAGAAATTTGCAGGAAAATGGTGGGATCTGGAAAGAATCATCCTGAGTGAGCTGTCCCAGAGGCAGAAAGAAATACTCGGTATATATTCACTCATATAGACATATAATATAGGATGAACCTACTAAAATCTCTACATCTAAAGAAACTAATCAAGGGGGAGGACTCTGACTAAAATTCTCAATCCCCATTCCAAAATGCAAGAGGATTGACATCAGAAAAAGAAGAAAACAGGAAAAAAGTTAGGAACCTGCCACAGAGGGCCTCTGAAAGGCTCTGCCCTGCAGACTATCAAAGCAGATGCTGAGAATTATGGCCAAATGTTGGGCAAAGTGCATGGAGTCTTATGAAAGAAGTGGGAAATAATAAGATCTGGAGAGGACTGGAACTCTACAAGGAGAGCAACAGAGCCGGAATATTTGAACAGAGGGGTCTTTTCAGAGACTCATACTCCAACCAAGTACCATGCATGGAGATAACCTAGAACTCCTGCACAGATGTAGCCCATGACAGTTCAGTGTCCAAGTGGGTTCCATATTAATGGGAAATGGGACTGCCTCTGACATAATCTGATTGGCTTGTTCTTTGATCACCTCCCCCTGATAGGGGAGCAGCCTCACCAGGCCACAGAAGATGACAATGCAGCCACTCCTGATGAGATCTGATAGACTAGGATCAGAAGGAAGGAGAGGGGGACCTCCCCCTATCAGTGGACTTGGGGAAGGGAATGCTTGAAGAAGGGAGAGGAAGGGTGGAATTAGGAGGGGAGGAGGGAGATGTTTATCGGTGGATATAAAGTGAATAAATTGTAACTAATAAAAGTTCAAAATTATAAAAAAAATCTTCCAATGTAACCCACTGTACAAATAAATGCCCTGAAAAAAATTACGTAATTATCTTATTAGAATCAGAAAAAGCCTGTGACAAAATCCAATACGCTTTTCATGATGAAAGTATTTGAGAGATCAGTGATAGGAAGCTCATATCAAAAAGTAAAAAACTAAATTCAACAAGCTGATTGCCAACATCAAAGTAAATGGAGATATGTTCAAAGAAATCCCACTAATATCAAGGACAACACAAGGCTATCCACTTTCTCCATACCTGTTAAATATAGTACTTGAAGTTCTAGCTAGAACAAAAGGACAACTAAAGTAGATCAAGGGAATACAAGTAGAGACAGAAAATATAAAATATGGGTATTTGCAGATGATATGATAGTGTATGTAAGTGACAACCACAATTCCAACAACAGTTCCTACAGCTTATAAACATCTTCGGCAAAGTGGCTGGGTACAAGATTAATTAAAAAAATCAGTAGCCCTCCTGTACACACAGGACAAATAGGCTGAGAAAGAAATTACCAAAACTACACCCTTCAGAAAAACTACAAATAATTTTAAACTATATTCTTGAAAATCTAACCAATCAAGTAAAAGACCTGTATGACAAAAATTTCAAGTCTCTAAAGAACAAAATAGAAGAAGGTATTAGAAGATGGAAAGATGCTCTATGCTTGTGGATCTATATGATTAACATAGTAAAATGGACATCTTTCCTGAACCAATCTATACATTTAATGCAATTCCTATCAAAAATACCAACCATGTGAAAAAAAAAATTCCAAACTTAATATGAAAAATCAGAATACCTAAAACAATCCAATACATAAAAGAATTTCCGGAGATATCTCCATCCCTTACTTCAAGCTATACTACAGAGCAAGAGTTATAAAAAAAAAAAAAAAAAAAAAAAAAACCCTGCATGTTTCTGGCATAAAAATAGACTAGTCAATCAATGGAATCAAATCGAGGATCCAGAAATTTTTTTTTTTTTTTTTTTTTTTTACAAAGTAGCCAAAACCACACTGTGGTAAAAAGATAGCATCTTCAACAAATGGTGCTGGCCTAACTAGATGTCTACACATAAAAAATGCAAATAGATTCATATCTATCTCCCTGCACAAAACTCAAATCCAAATGGATCAAAAACCTCAATGTAACACCAGATACACTATATCTATTAGAAGGAAAAGTGAGACAGAGCCTCAAACTCACTGACACAGGAGACAACATCCTGAACAGAACATCAACAGCTCAGGTTCTGAGAACAACAATTAATAAATGGGTCCTATTGGTACTGAAAAGCTGTAAGGAAAAGTACAGTCAATACAGTAAAACACTAGTTGATATTTGTTGAAAATTTCTTCAACAACACTATATATGACAATTCAAGAAATCAAACACCAATAATAATAACCCAATTTTAAAAATGGGCTCAAAGAAGACCCAGAAATATACCCACACACTTAAAGATACTTGATTTGTGACAAAGATGCCAAAACCATACAATAGACAAAAAGATAGCATCTTCAACAAATGGTGCTGGTCTAACTGGATATTCACATGCCGAAAAATGCAAATAGATCCATATTTATTACCCTGCACAAAACTACAGTCCAAGTGGATCAAAGCCCTCAAGATATAACCAGCCAGTAAATCTGTCTGGCACAGAAGACAACTTCCTGAACAGAACACCAACAGCACAGGCTCTAAGAGCAAAAATCGATTAATAAGGACCTCATGAAACTGAAAAGCTTCTGTAAAGCAAAGGACCCTGTCATCAGAACAAAACGACAGCGTACAGACTGGGAAAGGATCATCACTAACCATATATTTGACAGAAGTATAACATCCAGAATATATAAAGAACTCAAGAAATTAAAGCAGCAACAAATCAAGTAATCCAATTAAAAATGGGTTAGAGAACTAAACTGAGATTTGGCAATAGAGGAATATTGAATAGCAGAGAAACACTTAAAGAAACGTTTAATGTCCTTAGTCATAAGAAAAATGCAAATCAAACTACTCTGAGATTTTAAATTACAAACATCAGAATGGCTGAGATCAAAATTTCAAGTGACGACCTATGCTGGAGAGGATTCTGGGAAAGGGGAACCCTTCTCCATTGCTGGTGGGAATGTAACCTTTTACAACCACTTTGGAAAACATTCTGGTGCTTCATCAGAAAATTAGGAATATTGCTACCTCAAGATCCAGCTATACCACCCCTAGGCATATACCCAAAATATGTCCCACCAGTCAATAAGGACATATACTTAAACATGTTTGTAGCAGCTCGATTTGTATCAGTCAGAATCTGTACACAACCTAGATGTCCCTCAACGGAAGAATGGATACAGAAATCATGGTGCATTTACACAATGGAATCCTACTCAGCTATTAAAAACAAGGAAATCATGGAATTTTCAGGCAAATGATGGGAACTAGAAAAGGTCATCCTGAGTGAGGCATCCCAGAAAGACACTCATGCCTTATACTAACTTATAAGTCTATATTAGCCATGTAATATAGGACAAACATACTAAAATCTGTAGCCCTAAAGCAGCTAAACAAGGAGGACCCTAGGGAAGATGGTTAATCTTCACTCAGAACAGCAAACAGGATAAGGCATAGAATGATGGAGAAGGCAGGGAACACGCCAAGAGCCTACCACAGAGGGCCACTGAAAGACTGTACCGACCTGGGCATTGAAGCAGATATGAGACTCATAGTCAAACTTTGGGGAATGCAGAGAATCTTATAGAACAAGGGGAAGACAGAAAGATGCTGAGGAGACATGAACTCCACAGGTATACCAACAGAGCCAAAAATTTTGGGTTCACGGGGGCCTGCAAATACTGATTAATCAACAAAAGACCATGCATGGAAATTATCTAGACATCCTATTATGTCCATGGAAAGCGCAGTATCTGTGTGGGTTCCTTAGTAAGAAGATCAGGGGAGATCTCTGGCATGAACTTGATGGTATGCTCTTTGATGATCCCTGCTCACCCCGCAGGGTTGCCTTAGTAAGCCACAGAGAAAGATGATCCATATAGTCCTGATGTGACCTGATAGGCTAATGCCAGATAGTAGAGGTGGAGGATGAATCAGTTGGCTAGGGGATGGACATAGAGGGGAAGAGGGTGGAAGGGTGAGACTAGGAGGAGATGAGAGAGGGGACTATAGCTAGGATACAAAGTGAAACAATTGTGAATAGCAACAATAATAGTAATAGTAATAATAATAATAAAAAAAATGTTCAGCTTCCTTAGTCACAAGGAAAATGCAAATCAAAAAGACTGAGATTTCATCTCACACTGGTCAGAATGGCCCAAATCAAAATCTCAAGCAACAATAAATCCTGTTGAGGGTGTGGAGAAAGGGAAACACTCCTCTGTTGCTGATCGGAGTATAAACTTTTACAGTCACTTTGGAAACCAATCTGGCACTTTCTCTGAAAATTGGGAATAGCTTAACTTCAAGACTCAGTTTTTGGTTATATACCTCTGGGTATATACCCAAAAGACACTCCATCATACAGCAAGGACACTTGCTCTGCTATGGTCATAACTGCTTTATTCACAATAGGCAGACCCTGGAAATAACTTAAAAGCCCTGCAACTGAAGAATGGATAAAGAAACTATGGCACATTTACATATTGGAATACTCCTTAGTTATTAAAAACAAAGGAATCATGAAATTCAAGCAAATGGATGGAGCTATAAAAGACCATCCTGAGTGAAGTAACCCAGAATCAGAAAGACACAGACATGACATTACTATTTATAAGTTGATTTTAGCCATATTGTAGAGGAGAAGCATACTACGAAACACAGATACAAAGGAGATAAATAACATAAAGGATCCAAAGGAGTATGTATAAATCTCACTTGGAAGGGGAAATATTGTAGATAGAGCTAGTGGCTGAAGAGACTGGACAAGTTGGAAAACTGGGCACAGAGAGTTAAGAAGATGAAGAACAGACCTGTGGAGATCAAGGGTAAGATGTCAGTAGGACTGTAGAAAATAGAGAAACTGAGTGTGGGTTTATCTCTGGGACAAGCTGGAGAACTAAGGGAAGGCTCCTGAGAGGATATGATGGGTACTCAAGCACAGATTCTAGTAGCAGAGGCCATAGAGACTGAAGAGGACATACAGTACCTAGACTAATCTCCCAGAAAAGAGAGGGGAACACCAACCTACACATGAAAACTTCGACCCAAAATTTATCCTTTCAACAAGAAGTGTAGGGATAAAGATAGAGCAGAAAAATGTCTGGACCAACCATAGACCCAGCCTATGGGAGAGTGACAACTCCTGACACTGTGAAGGATGTTCTGCTAAACTTGTAGACACGAATGTGTCAAAGCTGTCCTCTGAGAGGTGCTACCCAGCAACACCTCAAATCAGATGCTAAGACTCAGCCAAACATTGGATGATGTGTAGGGAGATTTGTAAAAAAGTGAGAGTAAGGAGAAAGGACTTAGAGGTGGCAGGAACTCCACAAGTAGACCAACAAAGCCAACTAACCACAGATCAGAAGGGCTTGCTGAGACTGAAGCATCAACCAAGGACCATGCATGAACTGGACCTAAGCCCCATACAAAGATGTAGCAGATGGACAACTTAGGTCTCATGTGGGTCCTCATAAAGGAAGCAGGGACTGAATAGGACAAGATTCATTTGCCAGCTCTCTGATCACTTTCTACTGGTTGGAGTTCCTTGCCAGACATCTGTGAAAGAAATCATGCTCATTCTTGGTGCAACTTTATGATCTGG
The DNA here is from genome assembly GCF_907164565.1 of Psammomys obesus. NCBI lineage: Eukaryota > Metazoa > Chordata > Mammalia > Rodentia > Muridae > Psammomys > Psammomys obesus. Next base: position 4,767,646 of record NW_026590677.1, read on the forward strand.
GTACGATGGGAAAGGGAACTCCCCTTTTCTGAAGGAGTACAGAAAAGAGGAGAGGGAAAGAAGGGAAGGTGGTACTGTAAGGGGAAGAAAAATGGGGTACAGCAAGCCTGTAAATTTAATAAAAAATATGAAAAAGAAAACTATTGCAAACTGTTAAGATAATAAAAAGAAAGGGATAAGCACAGTGCCTGATGGATAGTCACCATTCGGGTGTTACTGAATCTGATTGATCTTCCATTAATTTTTTAATAATTATCAACATAGAGTAGTTTTCTATGTAGCCTCTGAAGAAAACTTCTCCTGAACTTGAGTCTCTACTGAAAATTTTATCTAACTTTTCTTCACAGTGCCTCCTAAAGCATCCCTTTAGAATAACAACTATAGATTATCAAAGTAGCTTCAGGTGCATGCATAACAAACTTCAGGATAAAGTCAATTTTAGATGAACCTCTAAGAATTGCTAATGTTTTTACATGGAGAGAAGAAGCGAATGTTGGTCTGGAGAGAAATATTGCATAGTTCATTTTCCTAAAGTTTATCCCAGTTTATAGACACAAATCACTTAGAGAACACAAATCAACCAAAAAGTTGAAATGTCATTGAACAACATATAAAACTCTAAAGACAGAAATTGTAGTTAGTACTTGGCTGGCTGGTTGGCAATGGGCAGGTGCTAAAATTTTTGAGCTTGGTGAGAAATTGATCAGAATGATCTTAAGAGAGTATTCTGACAGGGAATACAGCATGAAGCAGAGCAAAGAGGGATAAATGATGAGAGAGTAATTAGAAAGCTATTAAAGTAGCCAAGGATGAAAGGTAATGAGAGCATTAACTAGAGTGTTGGCTATGGAAACAGAATGAAAGGTACAGGTGCAAGAGATGCAGAGCAAGTAAGATTAAGAGCTCTTAGAAATTGATTGTGTGTGAAGGGCCAGGGAGAGAAAGGAATCTAGAGTGACTGAAGTGCTCAAGCCTGAGTGACTGGGAGAGAAGATTTTACTATTAACAGAAAATGGAGTGAAAGATGTTTGTTGCAAAGACAAGTAGGATATCCAAATGGAGATGTGAATCATGCCTATAGAAGCATGTGTAAGAAATAAGCAAGGTTGCTGGTGGGAATGTAACCTTGTACAACCACTTTGGAAATCTATCTGGCACTTCCTCAGAAAATTAGGAAGAGTGCTACCTCAAGATCCAGTTATACCATTCCTAGGCATATCCCCAAAAGATGCCCCAACATTCAAAAAAGACATTTGCTCAAACATGTTCATAGCTGCCTTCTCCGTAACAGCCAGAATCTGCAAACAACCTAGATATCCCTCAACGGAGGAATGGATGCAGAATGTATGGTCCATTTACACAATGGAATACTATGCAGCTATTGAAAACAAGGAAATCATGAAATTTTCAGGCAAATTGTGGGAACTAGAAAAGATCATCTTGAGTGAGGTATCCCAGAAACAGAAAGACACTCATGCCTTATACTAACTTATAAGTCTTTATTAGCCATATAATATAGGATAAAGATACTAATATCTATAGCTCTAAAGAAGCTAAACAACGAGGAGGACCCTAGTGAAAAAGCTTAATCCTCATTCAGAAGGGCAAGCAGCATGGACATCAGAAGTAGAAGACAAGGAACAGGACAGGAGCCTTCCAGAGAGGACATCTGAAAGACTCAGCCCACCAAGGTATCGAAGGAGATGCTGAGACTCATAGCCAAACTTTGGGTGGGGGAATGACAGAATCCTTACGGAAGAAGAAGGAGATAGAAAGAACTTGAGGGGACAGGAACTCCACAAGGAAAGCAACACAGCCAAAATACCTGTATCCAGGGGGTCCTGCAGAGACTGATACTTCAACTAACGACCATGCATGGAGAAGACATAGACCCCCTGTTTAAAAGAAGCCCATTGGCTGCTCAGTTTACAAGTGGGTTCCCTAGTAAAAGGGGTACAGGGTCTGTTTCTGACATGAACTCAGTACCAGGCTCTCTGATCATCTCCCCAAGTCCGCAAGGGAAGATGATGTAGCCAGACTTGATGATAAGCTAGGGTCAGATAGAAGGGGAGGTTCTCCCCTATCAAGGGGCTAGGGAAAGGGTACAGAGGGAAAAGATGAAGGGTGAGTAGGACTGTGAGGAGACATGGGAGGGGGCCGCACTGGGGATACAAAGTGAATAAATACAAATAAATAAATACATGAGTAAAATTAAATTTAAAAAACCTGAATGTAGGTAATAAATATGAATCATGAAAGAGAAAAAAAAGAAATATGCAAGGTTGTTGCAAAAAGTGAAAACAGACTCTCTGGTTGGCTAAGGTAAATGTTAAAATTATTACAATAATGAGAATGGAAGATGAGGGAATAGACATCACAGTAACTATTAAGTTCAGCACAATGAAGCATAATGTGGAAAAAAAAAACCTAGGAACCTGATAAGGAAATTTCAGTCTTTACTACACATTAAAAACTGTGTAGCTTTTATTAAAGTTCCTCAGGGTATGGCAGAAGAGGGTGGGATCTCCTATCTCAGAGAAGAAAAAAAATGACATTTAAAGCTGTAAACACAACATTAATTTAGGCTTAGAAATTTATAATGCCTTTGAAGTCATAGATATTTATTACTAACAGGCAATGTTAGTAATATATACTGCATTTTATATTAGGCAATAGACTCATGTGAAGCTATACCAGGTTAGCCTTCAACAGAATTTGAATAATCAATGGATCAAGGTATTGACATATGTTTCATTTATTTTAATTTAAAACATCATTAAATCAAATATAGGATGCATTTTTACTATTCCTTGATCTGTGTCTTCTGGGGATTTTAAATAACATTTCCCAGTCAGTCAAAGCTGCATTTAAATTGTATATTAAGTGTCTGACTTAACTTCATAAAAACAAGGACATTCAGAGTTAATGTTGAAAACATTGACCTTAACTTACTCCATCAAAACCTCTGAAAAAACTGTTGCCTTCTTTTTTCCTGTATGAATGTGAAAATATGAAAAAAATTAGATAAAATGCAAATGTGAAAAAGGATGTGTGAACTTGATAACCTAATGAAGGTGGTCCAAAAGAGAAAGGACAGATTGGAAAGAGTGGATGAACAAAATCAAACACATAGGAATTGCTCCATCATCTTTACACATTGCCTTAAGACAGTTTTTGGCATATTCAGATTAGCACCATAACATTTTAAAGGCAGAAATAGTTATGGATTTAGATCCTGCTCCTTACTCCTGAATAAAGAAGCTGAACAGCACCGTTAAGGCGATGACCATAATCCCACATCCTTGTTTCACTGATCTTTAGCACCTATCTTCCTCTCCAGCTGCCACAACTTTTTCCCTACCTTGCATAGTTCCAAGGTTTGATGCCTAATCTATCTCATTAAAAGTCCACAACTTGTTTTTTCTTGATTGTGTCCCCTTTTTACCTTTAAGATATTTTCCTCCATTTAGTATAAGAATAGCAAGCCACTTAGACAAATGAATGGGAGCTAGAGGTATTGAGGTATTAGTTCTGGGTTGTATTATTGAGAGTGGCTAGAAGTTTTTGTTTTTGTTTTTTGTTTTTTTTTTTTTTTTTTTTTTTTTTTGCCTGTTCCCTTTATAAACACATAGATCAGAGATCAAATCCCCAGTACCTAATAGCTTCAGGCTAGTGGAATAAGGTGGAGAGTGGTAGAACAGGACATGTGATGCCTTCCTCTAGGCAATGTAAACATATATGTGAGTCTCTGCATCCACAATTGAATATACATATATTATACACATGCAACACACATATACACACATACACATATACACTAAAATAAAATAGACAAAATCAAGTAAAATGCTGTCTTTAGGTACAATTCTTTGGGGCAGAAACAATATCTCAGTAGATAAAGCTACCTGTCACCAGGCCTGACACCTTAAATTCAATCCATAAACCCATACTGTGGAAAGGGAGAATTATGACTGCAGGCTGTCCCTTGACCTACAAACACACATGCACACACACACACACACACACACACACACACACACCCCAGAGAGAGAGAGAGAGAGAGAGAGAGAGAATGTATATACCTATGCACACAGAGAGAGACACAATGTTGTATATGTATACCTACGCACACTCTCTCACACGCATATATATATGTATGCAAAAGATAAACCTTTCATAATCTAAAATGGTATGTTCAGACCAGCCAGAATGGGGGGCTTCTGGACAAAGGTTTTTTGTATTTTGGGTTTTTTTTCTATATGTGTTATTATAAAACTTTTTGGGTTGCTGTTGAATTTGATTACTTATAAAGGTATCCCTATAAGGAAAACTACACATTTGATTTTGCAGAATGTAACAACAAAAATCAATAGTTCTCAAATTTTGGCTTTATATTTTATTAACTAGAAATATTTTTTTAAAAAATAGATCTTTAAAGATGTGCTTATGTTTCTTCCTTTTGCCATCATCTGCATCCTGTTATCAGTCCACTGGGCTATGCCTGTGTGGAGTTAACTCAGTGATGGATCATGAGCAAATTGCATTCATGACTAACCAACAACTCAAGAGACACCTAATCAGTAGACCTCCTAATACAGGCTCAAATGAGAACTGACATTTTCAAAAGTATTTTATTTGGTACTGTTGTTATTGTTGTTTTATTTAATCATTTTACAGCCTGACCCCAGGCCACTCCCTCCTGTCTTTCGAGTCCTATCTCTCCCTTTCTTCTCCCTCCCCTTCTTCTCAGAGAATGGAAGGCCCCCCTGCAAACCCACTCTGGCACATCAAGTCCCAGAAGGACTAAGTACATCCTCTCCCACTGGGGACTGACAAGAAAGTCCAGCTAGAGGAAAGTGATCCAAAGCAGGCAACCTAGTCAGAGACAGCCTCTACTCCCATTGTTAGGGGAACACACAATGACAAAGCTATACATCTGCTTCATTTGTATAGGGGGCCTAATTCAGCTGTTGCATGCGTTTGGGTTGGTGATTCAGATTTTGTGAACCTCCATTGTCCCAGGTTAGTTAACTCTGTAGTTTTTTTTTTTTTTCAGTGTCATTGACCCCTCCATCTCTCTTCATCCTTCCCCCCATTCCACAAAACTCCCCAAACTCAGCCTAATTTTTGGCTATGGATCTCTACATCTTTTTCCATCAGCTGGATGAAGAGTCTCAGAATACAGTTCTGCTAAATCCTGTCTGCAATCATTGTAGAGTTCAAATAACAGTGTCATTGTTTGTTTCATTCAAATAGGGTGAATCTCTAGTAGGGCCAGTAATTAGTTTGACATTCCATCAATATCTGCTCAGTCTTTATCCCTATACTTCTTGTAGGCAACACAAATTCTGGGTGGAACATTTTATAGGTGGGTTGGTGATCCCATTCCTCCTCCTCTGGAAGTTCCACCTGGCTACAGGAGGAGGCAACTTCAGGTTCCATTTTCCCCTCTGATAGGAGTCTCAACTAGGGTCACCTCATAGTCTCCTGTGAGCCTCCCCTATTTCAGAAATGCCCCCCACATTCATTTATCTTTTCTCTTCTGGTCTTTTCTCTCCCACCTCCCACTCCCCCCACACCTGATCCACACCTCAGTTACCCTCCCCTCACCCACTCCCACACAGTTCCCTCCTTCCATCTAGTTCAGGTGTCTATTTTATTTCCCTTTCTTAGTGAGATTCAAACATCCACCATTGGTCCTTCCTTAACTTCCCAGAGTCTGTGGATTGTACATGGTTATCCTGTACTTCATGGCTAATATTCACTTACAAGTTGATATACACCATGCATGTCTTTCTAGATGTGTTACCTTACTCAGGATGATCTTTTCTAGGTCCATCCATTTGTCTGCAAATTTCATTATTTCCTTGTTTATAGTAGCTAAGTATTAGTCCATTGTGTAAAGGTACCATGGTTTCTTTATCCATTCTTCAGCTGAGGGGCATCTAGGCTGTTTCTAGTTTCAGGCTATTGTGAATATTACATAAAATTGGTACTTGTATTTTATCACTTTCCCGTATGTCTAATCCGAGACAGGGTTTGGTTGATTCCAGATTGTTACTAACCATAGCACAATCATGCCAACTATAGATTAACTTTTTTTTAGGTTTATTATTTTTTTTATTAAATACACTTTATTCATTTTGTATCCCCCCATAAGCCCCTCCCTCCTCCCCTGCCGATCCCACCCTCCCTCCCCTTTCTGCATGCATGCCACTCCCAAAGTCCACTGATAGGGGAGGTTTTCCTCTTCTTTCTGATCTTAGTCTATCAGTTCTCATCAAAAGTGGCTGCATTGTCCTCTACTGTGGCCTGGTAAGGCTGCTCCCCCCTCAGGGGGAAGTGATCAACGAGCAGGCCAATCAGATTATGTCAGAGGCAGTCCCTCTTCCCATTATTATGTAACCCACTTGGACACTGAACTGCCATGGGCTACACCTGTGCAAGGGTTCCAGGTCATCTCCACGAATAGTCCTTGGTTGGAGTATGAGTCTCTGGGAAGTTCCCTGTGTTCAAATTATCTTGTTCTGTTGCTCTGCTTGTGGAGTTCCTGTCCCCTCCAGCTCTTACTATTTCCCACTTCTTACATAAAATTCCATTCACTCTGCCCATCAGTTGGCCATCAGGCTCAGCATCTGCTTTGACAGTCTATACTGCAGAAGCTTTCAGAGGCCCTCTGTGGCAGGTTTCAAGGTTGTTTCCTGTTTTCTTCTGGCTTTCAGAGGCCCTCTGTAGTAGGTTCCGAGGTTGTTTCCTATTTTCTTTTTCTTCTGATGTCCATCCTCTTTGCCTTTCAGGATGGGGATTGAACATTTTAGTTAGGGTCCTCTCTTTTGCTTAGTATGTTTAGATGTACAGATTTTAGTGGGTTTATTCTATATTGTATATTTATATGATTGAGTATATACCGTGAGTGTCTTTTTGCTTCTGGGACAACTCACTCAGGATGATCCTTTCTAGGTCCCACCATTTACCTGCAAATTTCATGATTTCCTTATTTTTCATTGCTGAGTAATACTCCATTGTATAGATGTACCACAGTTCCTGCATCCATTCTTCAGTTGAGGGGCATCTGGGTTGTTTCCAGCTTCTGGCTATTACAAATAAAGCTGCTACAAACATGGTTGAGCAAATGTCCTTTTTGTGTACTTGCGCCTCTTTTGGGTATATGCCTAGGAGTGGTATGGCTGGATCTTGAGGAAGCGCTATTCCTAGTTGTCTGAGAAAGCACCAGATTGATTTCCAGAGTGGTTGTACCAGTTTACATTCCCACCAGCAGTGGAGAAGGGTTCCCCTTTCTCCACAACCTCTCCAGCATGTGTTGTCCCTTGAGTTTTTCATCTTGGCCATTCTGATGGGTGTAAGGTGAAATCTCAGGGTTGTTTTAATTTGCATTTCCCTAATGGCTAATGAGGTTGAGCATTTCTGTAAGTGCTTCTCTGCCATTCGATATTCCTCTGCAGAGAATTCTCTCTTTAGCTCTGTTCCCCATTTTTTAAGTGGATTACTTGGTTTGTTGCTTTTCAGCTTGTTTAGTTCTTTATATATATTGGATATGAGTCCTCTGTCAGATAAAGGGTTGGTGATGATTCTTTCCCAATCTGTAGGCAGTCGCTTTGTTTTGATGACGGTGTCCTTTGCTTTACAGAAGCTTTTCAATTTCATGAGGTACCATTTATTGATTGTTGCTCTTAGAGCCTGTGCTGTTGGTGTTCTGTTCAGGAAGTTTTCTCCTGTACCAATGAGTTCTAGGATATTCCCCACTTTTTTTTCTAGCCGATTTAATGTGTCTGGTTTTATGTTGAGGTCTTTGATCCACTTGGACTTCAGTTTTGTGCAGGGTGATAAGTATGGATCTATTTTCATTTTTCTACATGTAGACATCCAGTTGGACCAGCACCATTTGTTAAAGATGCTATCTTTTTTCCATTGTATGGTTTTGGCATCTTTGTAAAAAATCAGCTGTCCGTAAGTGTGTGGGTTTATTTCTGGGTCTTCTGTTCGATTCCATTGATCCACCATTCTGTTTCTATGCCAGTACCATGCAGTTTTTATAACTGTTGCTCTATAATACAGCTTGAGATCAGGGATGGAGATACCTCCAGAAGATCTTTTGTTGTAGAGGATTGTTTTAGCAATTCTTGGTTTCTTGTTATTCCATATGAAGTTGAGAATTTTTCTTTCCAGGTCTGTAAAGAATTGTGTTGGCAATTTGATGGGAATTGCATTAAATCTGTAGATTGCTTTCGGTAAGATGGCCATTTTTACTATGTTGATCCTGCCAAGCCATGAGCATGGGAGATCTTTCCATCTTCTCATATCTTCCTCTAATTCTTTCTTCAGAGACTTGAAATTTTTTTCATACAAGTTTTTTACCTGCTTGGTTAGGGTTACACCAAGGTACTTTATGTCATTTGTGGCTATTGTGAATGGTGTTGTTTCTCTAATTTCTTTCTCAGCCCTTTTGTCTTTTGTATACAGGAGTGCTACTGATTTTTTTGAGTTAATTTTGTATCCGGCCACTTTGCTGAAGGTGTTTATCAGCTGTAGGAGTTCCCTGGTAGAGTTTTTGGGGTCACTCATATATACTATCATATCATCTGCAAATAGTGATAGTTTGACTTCTTCCTTTCCCATCTGTATCCCCTTGATCTCCTTCGACTGTCTTATTGCTCTAGCAAGGACTTCCAACACTATGTTGAAGAGATATGGAGAGAGTGGGCAGCCTTGTCTTGTCCCTGATTTCAGTGGGATTGCTTTAAGTTTCTCTCCGTTCAGTTTGATGTTGGCTATAGGCTTGCTGTATATCGCCTTTACTATGTTTAGATATATGCCTTGTATCCCTGATCTCTCCAGTACTTTAAATATGAATGGATGTTGGATTTTGTCAAATGCTTTTTCAACATCTACGGAGATTATCATGTGTTTTTTTTTTCTTTCAGTTTGTTAATATGGTGGATCACATTGATGGATTTCCGTATATTGAACCACCCCTGCATACCTGGGATGAAGCCTACTTGGTCATAGTGGATAATATCTTTGATGTGTTCTTGGATCTGGTTTGCAAGTGTTTTGTTAAGTATTTTTAGATTAATGTTCATAAGGGAGATTGGCCTGAAATTCTCTTTCTTTGTTGAGTCTTTGTGAGGTTTAGGTACCAAGGTGATTGTGGCTTCATAGAATGAGTTTGGTAATGTTCCTTCTGTTTCTATTTTGTGGAATAGTTTGAAGAGAATTGGAGTTAGCTCTTCTCTGAAGGTCTGGTAGAACTCTGCGCTGAAGCCATCTTGTCCTGGGCTTTTTTTGGATGGGAGACTTTTGATGACAGCTTCTATTTCTTTGGGGGATATAGGACAATTTAGTTGATTTACCTGGTCCTGATTCAGCTTTGGTAAGTCAAATAGATCAAGAAAATTGTCCATTTCATTTAGATTTTCAAATTTTGTGGCATATAGACTTTTGAAGTAAGTCCTAATGATTGTTTGGATTTCCTCAGTGTCTGTAGTTATGTCTCCCCTTTCATTTCTGATTTTGTTGATTTGGGTGGTGTCTCTCTGCCTTCTAGTTAGCTTGGCTAAGAGTTTGTAGATCTTGTTGATTTTCTCAAAGAACCAGCTCTTGGTTTCATTGATTCTTTGAATTGTTTTATTTGTTTCTAATTGATTGATTTCAGCCCTGAGTTTGATTATTTCCATCCGTCTACTCCTTTTTAGTGTGTGTGCTTCTTCTTTTTCTAGGGTTTTTAAGTGGGCCATTAAGTTGCTTGAATGAGCTGTCTCGAATTTCTTCTTGAAGGAACTTAGTGATATGAACTTTCCTCTTAGCACAGCTTTCATTGTGTCCCACAAGTTAGGGTATGTTGTGTCTTCATTTTCATTGAGTTCTAGAAAGGCTTTAATTTCTTTCTTTATTTCTTCCCTGACCCAGCTGTCATTTAGTAACAAGTTGTTCAGTTTCCATGTGTGTGTAGGCTTTTTGCTATTTCTGTTGTTGTTGAAGTCCAGCTTTATTCCATGGTGATCAGACAGGATACAAGGGATTATTTCAGTCTTCTTGTATCTGTTGAGGCTTGCTTTGTGATCAACTATATGATCTATTTTGGAGAAGGTTCCATGAGGTGCTGAGAAGAAGGTAAATTCTTTTGTGTTTGGGTGTAAAGTTCTGTAGATGTCTGTGAGGTCCATTTGATTCATGACCTCTGTCAGAGATATTGTTTCTTTGTTTAATTTCTGTTTTGTTGACCTGTCCTTTGTTGAGAGTGGGGTGTTGAAGTCTCCCACTATTAATGTGTGGGGATCTATATGTGGTTTAAATTTTATCAATGTTCCTTTTAGAAATGTGGGTACCCTTGTATTTGGGGCATAGATGTTCAGGATTGTGATGTCTTCCTGGTGGAATTTTCCCTTGATGAGTATGAAGTGTCCTTCCTCATCTCTTTTTATTAATTTTGGTTGAAAGTCTATTTTATCAGATATTAGAATTGCTACTCCTGCTTGTTTCTTGGGTCCATTTGCTTGGAAAGTCATCTTCCAAACTTTTACCCTCAGGTAATGTCTATCTTTGTGTCTTAGGTGTGTTTCTTGTATGCAACAGATTGCTGGGTTTTGTTTACGTATCCATTCTGTTAATCTGTGTCTTTTTACTGGAGAGTTGAGTCCATTGATGTTGAGAGAGATTAATGACCAGTGGCTGTTAGATCCTTTGATTTTGATGTTGGCTGTGTTCATAAGGTTGTGTGCTTGGTTGCTTTTTGTTTTGCTGTAGTAAGGTTAATTATTTCCTGTGTTTTCTTGACAGAAGCTAATTTTCTTGGGTTGTATTTTCCCTTCCAGTATCTTCAGTAATGCTGGATTTGTGTGTAGGTATTGTTGAAATTTGTTTTTGTCATTGAATATCTTGTTTTCTCCGTTTATGAGGACTGGGAGTTTTGCAGGGTATAGTAGCCTGGGTTGACATCTGTGTTCTCTTAGGGTCTGCATGATATCTGTCCAGGCCCTTCTGGCTTTCATAGTTTCTGTTGAGAAGTCAGGTGTGATTCTAATGGGTTTGCCGTTATATGTTACTTGGCCTTTTTCCCTTGCAGCTTTTAGTATTTTTTCTTTGTTCTGTATACTTACTGTTTTGATTATTATGTGGCGGGAGGATTTTCTTTTCTGGTCAAATTTGTTGGGTGTTCTGTAGGGCTCATGTATCCTTATTGGCTTCTCCTTTAACTTGGGGAAATTTTCTTCAATGATTTTGTTGAAAATATTTTCTGGGCCTTGGAGAAGGGAGTCTTCTTTTTCCTCTATTCCTATTATTCTTAGGTTTTGTCTTTTCATATTGTCTTAGATTTCTTGGACGGTCTGTGTCAGGAATTTTTTGGATTTAACATTTTCTTTGACAGATACATCGATTTCTTCCATTGTATCTTCTACACCTGAGATTCTTTCTTCCATTTCTTGTATTCTGTTGGTTATGCTTACCTCTGTAGTTCCTGTTTTCTTCCCTAAATTTTTCCTCTCCATTATTTCCTCCATTTGTGTTTTCTTTAATTTTTCTAGTTCTATTTTCAGGTCTTGAGTTGTTTTGTTTACTTCCTTCACCTGTCTGCTTGTATTTTCCTCTTTTTCTTTTAGTTCCTTCAACTCTGTCTCTTTGATTTCTTTCAGTGATTTAATTATTTCTTCTCTGAAGGCCACAAGCTGTTTGGCTGCATCTTCCCGTATTTCTTCACGGATGGCCCTAATTTGCTTGTCTTTATCTTCCTCCATTTCTTTACGGATAGCCATGATCTGTTTGGTTTTATCTTCCTCTAATTCTTTACGTATTTTATCTGTTTCCTCTATTATTCTCTTCATCAACATAGATGTAAGGTCATCTTCTTGATTGTCTATTATGCTGCATTGTTCAGGGCTGTTCGCCCCTGGATGGCTGGGTTCTGGAGATGCCATATTGCTCTGTCTTTTGTTGGTTGAGCCTTTACGCTGACCTCTACCCATTGGGCTGATTTTGGTTTTGGCTCTTAGTTTCTGTGCTTCCTGGAGTCCTGAGGTAGGGAGTATCCCCTTGGCCGGAAGATGATTTTTCCTGAAGGAGTCCTTCTCTGCTTTTTGGTTATGGTCAATGTATGGCCAGTGTTTCTCCGGAGTTGCCACTGCTCACCTCAGGTTTATAGCCCTGAGTAGTAGCTGTGGTCTATGTTAGGCAGGGGGGGATCTCCTCTTACCCATAAAATTTCTCAAGACAGCTGCCCCACTGCTGGGTTTCTTATTATAAATTTAGTGTGCTGCTGCTCACTAAATTTCCAGGTACAGTCCTCTTGAAGAGACTGCTGATTCCCTAGCTGTGGGGTTTTCTCCCAACAGGGAAACTCAGTCTGTTATCCTGGGGCACACAGTTCTGTCTGAGAAAGTGGGAGGTGCACGCAGCAAGTCTCTGGGCCAAAGGCTGATTGCTCTGCTCTGGGCCTGGAGAATGTGCACCTAGGTTGAGTTGGCGCCTGGGGGCACTGCTCTGGTCTGGAGGCTGGGTGCCTCACTCTGGACCAGAAGCTGTGTGTCTCTGTCTGGGATGGCGGCTGTAGGCACCGCTCTGGTCCAGACGCTGTGGGTGCAGCCCCCCTGAAGGATCAGGGATTCCCACAGTTTTGGCAGTCCAGCCAGGGACAACTGGCCGATCCCTGGCACAGTATCTGAGGGCTGCTGTAATGGCTATTCGGCTCCTGCAGGTCCGAGGATGCAGCTGTGTGTCCCAGTGCCCCAGGGGAACTCAACAATGGCGGCAGAGCATAGCGCTCCTGCCTGCACTAGAGTCTGCGTGAGTCCAGGAAGTGTTTTGGTGCTGGGTGTCCTAAGCGTTAGTGCTGCTGACCCCCTCCGCTGGGGGTTTCCTCCTGCCAGAGACACGCAGTCTGGTGCCCTGGTGCCCACAGTTCTATCTGAGGCGGCGAATCATGCGCGCAGGCAGGGCTCTGTGCCTTTGTCCCGGCTCTGGGTCCGGGCTGGCTCCTGGGGCACCCGAGGAATCCGAGTCTTTTCCAGGGGATGTCTGGGTAACCTGAGGTCGGTCCCAATTGTTTCCTGCTCCGTGGGGTTATCTCTCGACTGGGAAATCCAGTCTATGGTGTTGTGGGCCCACAGTTCAGTCTGGGACCGTGACCAGATCGTGCTGGCGGGTAGCTCTGGGCTGGCGACTAAGCGCCTGGCGGAACCGGTATCTCTTCTGCGGTTTAGCCGGGTGAGTTAAAGCTGATTGAATCCCCCACCGTGGGGTATCCTCTCACCTGAGAAACACAACCACTTGTGTTTTATGGCCGCGAGTTCTGATTGCTGGTCACTGTGCCAATCCTGCTGTGCTGCTCCTCAGAATGAGAGTCCTCCCAGCGCCGCCATCTTGCCCCGCCTCCCAAAGTGCCTAGATTAACTTTTATGATTCATACTCACTTAGCAAAGTTTTCTACTTCTGATGAAGTGATCTTTGTTACAAAACTCTTATTATTCTCCAAGTTGTTGGTACAAACTAGAACCTAGAAGCCAACTATGAATTTTTAACTATTATTATTCTTCAAGTTGCTGGTACAAACTAGAATCAGAAGCCCACTATGAGTTTTTTCTATAGTAAATAAAAACTCTTATCAGGTAAAATATATAATAGCACCTTTTTTTTTTATCAGTTATTCACTTGTTAGGATCAAGTAAACAGAGCTATCTTGCTATTTATGAAAGTATATTTTTTTAGATGATGATTCAGATTAGTTAACCTATTTAAGTCCTTAAGTAACTCTTTCAAAATTATGTAAGAAGTGGGAAATAGTAATAGCTGGAGGGGACGGGAACTCCACAAGGAGAGCAACAGAACAAGATAATTTGAACACAGGGAACTTCCCAGAGACACATACTCCAACCAAGGACTATTCGTGGAGATAACCTAGAACTCCTGCACAGATGTAGCCCATGGCAGTTCAGTGTCCAAGTGGGTTACCTAGTAATGGGAAGAGGGACTGCCTCTGACATAATCTGATTGGCCTGCTCTTTGATCATCTCCCCCTGAGGGGGGAGCAGCCTTACCAGGCCACTGTAGAGGACAATGCAGCGACTTTTGATGAGAACTGATAGACTAAGATCAGAAAGGAGAGGAGAACCTCCCCTATCAGTGAACTTGGGGAGTGGCATGCATGCAGAAAGGGGAGGGAGGGTGGGATCGGGAGGGGAGGAGGGAGGGGCTTATGGGGGGATACAAAATGAATAAAGTGTAATTAATAATAAAAAGAAAAAAAAGAAAAATGCATTCAGGTGTATACACACACATACACACACACACAGACACACACACTCGCAGACAGGATATATACAGGTTAAAGTACACAAAAGGCAAAGAGGATGGACATCAGAAAAAGAAGAAAACAGGAATAAAGTTAGAAACCTGCCACAGAGGGCCTCTGAAAGGCTCTGCTCTGCAGACTATCAAAGCAGATGCTGAGACTTCTGGCCAAATGTTGGGCAGAGTGCATGGAATCTTATGAAAGAAGTGGGAAATAATAAGATCTGGAGAGGACAGAAACTCCACAAGGAGAGCAACAGAACCAGAAAATTTGAACACAGGGGTCTTTCCAGAGACTCATACTCCAACCAAGTACCTTGCATGGAGATAACCCAGAACCCCTGCACAGAAGTAGCCCATGGAAGTTTAGTGTCCAAGTGGGTTCCATAGTAATGGGAAGAGGGACTGCCTCTGACATTAACTGATTGGCCTGCTCTTTGATCACGTCCCCCTGAGGAGGGGAGCAGCCTTACCAGGCCACAGAAGATGACAATTTTGCCACTCCTGATGAGATCTGATAGACTAAGATAAGAAGGAAGGAGAGGAGGACCTCTCCTATCAGTGGACTTGGGGAGGGACATGGGTGAAGAAGGGGAAGGGAAGGTGGGACTAGGAGGGGAGGAGTGAGGGGTTTATGGGGGGATGCAAAGTGAATGAAGTGTAACTAATAGAAGTTTAAAAAAATAAAAATTCCTGTCTTCTCCAGAAAAAAAAAAAAAAAGAAAATATCATTTCTGGTTTTTACTTAAAGGAATAACCATAATGGTTTATTGCTCATGGTAGTAGTCGGTGGGAACTGCAACTAATTAATAACTACTGTAGCTATCAAAATTCTTTTGTTACAGAATTCTGAAGATTCTTTTATGGGTCTATGAAGACTGTAGACTTTAGCATTTAAAAATTTTAGGAACTATCCATAAGCTATTTGTAAATTAGAGATGAGGAAGCAGCAAACACAAAAATTCAGCTCAAAAGTTTGAGTTCACATTTTCATGAATATTTCTGAAAGTTTCTATTCAGTGCTCATGCAATCACTTACTTTATATGTAGAAATAATCACTTTTTAAAAAGACAAGGAAAATGGTTGTATATACTAGCCTGAAACCATTATTTGACTCAGCACTCTATCACAGTTCTTTCATATTGATATAGTATAACTCTGAGGATCCTTTCTGTGTTATGAGATGCATTATATATATATATATATATATATATATATGTATATATAATATTTCAATAGTCAAAAACTTTATTAATTTGGATCCCCTGCCTTTTGAAGTTAAGAGTACACAGTATAGTTCAATGTCTTCCTCACTCAATATAGCATAGGAGTAATTTAGCTAAAAAGTCACATGACAAAAATATTTAGAAAAGCCAGTAAAGATGAGGTACCCATAATCTAGTGAGAAAATAGAATATTAAACATTATATGGTAAAAATTGAAGAATGTCAGTAAGAAGAAACAAAGAGAAACTTTGTCATCTATATGTCTGACAGAATTAATATCTATAATATAAAAACTAAAAGAAAAAAATTTAGTATGTTTATCCTATCTTATGGGATACTAAAATCTGCACACCTAAAGAAGATAAACAGGAAAGAGAACCCAGGGTAAAATGATCAATCCTCACTTAGAAAGACAAATGGGATGGACATGGAAGTAGGAGAAAACAAGTAACAGGACAGGAGCCTACCACAGAGGGCCTCTGAAAGACTCTACCTAGCAGTGTATCAAAGCAGATGCTGAGACTCATAAACAAACCTTCAGCAGAGTGCAAGCAATGATATGAAAGAAGGGGGAGTTAGTATGATATGGAGAGGACAAGAGCTCCACAAAGATCTAATATATCTGGACACAGGGGTTCTTTCTGAAACTGATTCTCCAAGCAAAGACCATGTATGGATATAACCTAGAACCCCAGCTCAGATGTAGCCCATGGTAATTCAGTAATCAAGTGGATGGCCTAGTAAGGGGAAAAGGTCCATTTCTGACATGAACTCAATGGCTGGCTCTTTGACCTCCATGCCCCAGAGGGAGTAGCACCCTGGTGAAGCCACAGATGAGGACTTTGCAGCCAGTCCTGAAGAAACCTGATAAGCTGGGGTCAGATAGAAGAGAAGATCTCCCCTATCAGTGGGCTTGGAATGGGGCAGGGAGGAGATGAGGAAGGGTAGGTGGTATTGGGAGGGAATGAGCGGGCTACAGCTGGGATACAAAATTAATCAACTATAACTAATATTTAAAAAATAAAAAATTAAAATTAAACAATAAAAACAACACTAAAAAAAATCCTGAACAGAAAATACATCATCAAAATGGGATATGGATTTGAATACAGAGTTCTTAAATGAAATGCAAATGGAAAGTAAATATTTTTAAAAAAAACTATACAACATCATTAGCCATCTGTTAAATATAAATAAAATCTTGAGATATTCCATTTCTGTACAGTCAGAATAGCTGCTATCAAGAAAAAATGAGGGAGGGGGCTATGACTGGGATACAAAGTAAATAACCTGTGGTTCATACAAAAAATAAAAATAAATAAAAATAAATGAAATAGAATATAATTACAAGGCAGTAATGATATCCAAACCTAGTGGCACAGACATGTAATTCCAGCTTCTTTGAAAACAATGGCAGCAGAATTGGGAGTTCAAGGGCTGACCAGACTATTTTGAGAGAATCTGTCTAAAGCAAAAGCAGAGGATCATGAAGTTATGTTTTACATTATAAGCATGTGGATCCTTTTTGCTCTCTGCAGTCTGTGCAGGACTCCCAGCTTCTGTGAGCTGTTACCCATGCCAGGGCGGACATTGGTGGTGCATCTTTCTTTCAGTTACTTCTGTGCTTGTAAGTAACCCCTCACCCACATTCCCACAACCCCAATTAAACTCACTGATTCAGCAAGGTGTGCTTTGGTGGTCTTCATACTTTGGTCTGTTCTGTGGTCCTTATCCATGGTGAGTAGGCAAAGTGTGTTTCATCTTCCCAGAGCTTTGGACAGAGTGTGGGGATTCTTATGAAAGATGGGGGAGATGAAAGACATGGAGAGGACAGGAGCTACACTAGGAGAGCAACAGAACCAAAAAATCTTGGCACAAGGGTCTTTTCTGAGATTGATACTCTAACCAAGGACCATTCATGGAGATAACCTAGAACCCCTGCACAGATGTAGCCCATAACAGCTCAGTGTTCAAGTGGGTTCCATAGTAAGTTGAACAGGGACTGTCTCTGACATGAAGTGATTGGCCTGCCTTTGATCACCTCCCCCTGAGGGGGAAGCAGCCTTACCAGGCCACAGAAGAAGAATATGCAGCCACTCTTGATGAGACCTGATAGACTAGGATCAGAGGGAAGGAGAGGAAGATCTCCCCTATCAGTGGACTTGGGGAGGAGCATGGTGGAGAAGGGGGAAGGAGGGTAGGGTTGGGAGGGGAGGAGGGAGGGATCTACAGGGGGGATACAAAGTGAATAAAGTGTAGTTAATAAAATCCAAGAAATAGATTTTTGATCCAAGTGGTTATAGCATTCTTAGGTATAACCCAAAAGATGCTATATCCTACTACAGAGAAACTTGAAAACCCATGTTCACTGCTGCTCTGCTCAGCAAAAAAGTTTATAAGAAATTGTATAAGTCAGTATTATGTTAACTGATGAATAATTAGTGGTTTTTCTTCTTTTAATCTGTCTGTTATAATCTATGAGCCCATTTTAGACCATAACCAATTTATAAGAATTTTTTGAATACTTTGTTAGTTTAATTTATCCCATGTTCTATGCAATAATTTGAATATATGGTGCTGTAAAACAATCAACTATGAATATTCCAGTTCTATAATCTTCAAAAGATTTTTGCATATTTGAGTATTTGTATTAGGACACATTTTCAAGAAAATTTAAATTTTAACTAAATTTAAAAAAAACACTTTTTTTTCACAATTCCTTGCTTATTATTGTTGTATTTATTTATTTATTTATTTATTTATTTATTTATTTTAGTTGTTTGCTTATTTTTTGTCAATAAACTCTAAATCTTTTGTGTGTACATACTTAATGGTTATATGTATTTTTTAAAAAGGGATTTACAGTTTTTACTTAGTGAATATTATGTTGCAATTTGTTCCCATTTTTTAATTTTACAAGTAACATTGCAAAGTATGCTTGCAAAAATCCTTGGTGATCATGTGTAATTACTTCAGGACAAGGCTCTGTGTTTAAAATAGCATATTTTTTGATAAATATAAATATATTTTTTCAAGAAAGAGAATATTAACTCCTGTTTCACAAATTATGGAAATCAATATACATGCTTCTGCAACTTTAGCAGTAGCAAATATTGTCTTGAAACAACTTTCTAATGTGATACATTAAAATGTAACATTATTGGAATAGACTATAAATTATATGTGTGTTTGTGTGTGTGTGTAGGTGCATGGTTGTGTGTTTATGTGTATGTGTTCTCATACACACATGAGAGACTTTGTATGTAAAAGCCAGAGGGATAGCCTTTGATGTCATTTCCTTCTCCTTTCACTTGGTATTCACTTACTGAGCTAGACTGACTGCAAAAGTATCCTTCTGTCTCCACCTCTCCACAGCTACTATTACAAGTGTACATCTATCTTTTTAGTGGGCATAGAGACCAAATTCAGATCCTCATATTTAAATGTCAAACATTTTACTACCCAGACTGTCTCTCTGACCTTTAGCCCCTGACATCGTATTTTAATTAGTTTACTAACCATGTAATTTTTTTATTTAAGAAAGGGTCTCACTCTATAACCTAGGCTGACCTGTACTCATGATTGACCATTTAGATTTATCGACTACTGTATTATCTTTTCTGTTCTTTACCATTTTTTATGGACTGTTCATTGGTATCTTATTGAAACCTAAGTGTTATTTTCATATTAAGGATTGTGATATCAAACTAGAAAGCATTCTATATTGATGTTAGAAATCCAATCCAAAAGCATACTGCATTTATTTGCTTTGGTTTTATGCTTTCCAGTTTTGTAAACTGTTCTCTATTTCCATGTTGCATTTTTACTTTCTTTAGATACAAATTCTTATTTGTTTGTCAGTAATTAGTCATAGACAAAAAGCAGAGAGGAGTACTCAAAATAATTTTGCAACTTAACTATGCATTTCTGTTATGTTGTATGCATGTTTTATTGCAGTGTTGATTTGTAAAATGAGTTCAAAACAGATCTTCACCAGAGTGATTTTTTTGTTAGAATACATGTGCAGTTCTGTAAACTAGTTCCTAATAAAGCAAAAGATCAGCAGATGTACCATGTGAAAATAAAAGTAGAACGCTGATAAGTAGACTAATATTGCCCTTTGGGATTACTTCCTGACAAACCTTATGTCAAATTCATGACTGGGACTGAACCACATGCTGTGTCCCTTGTCAGACATTGTTTTCCAAAATATATATATATATATATATATATATATATATATATATATATATATAATTTAATAAGCATGTGTACAGAAGAATAATTGCAGACCTTTTGGGGTTCTCCACCCTAGTCTTTCAGTATTCAGTGTCTTGCATTGATAGTGTAAATCTGCCCCTGCAACTTGCACTTTGGAGGGTGAAAGTGAACTGAGAAGCAATGAGAAGAATTAGTGGACTGCTTTCTTTTCTTTTCCAGTGAGATAATGGGATATAAGTTCTATCCACAAGCTTGTGGTACCTACCAAACTTAGAACATAAAAAGAAACTCCACCATTAGGATTTGCACAGTCATACCCACTTGTAGATCCACACATAAAGATTGTTTATACACTTGCATGTAGGCTTAGATTTGTCACCTGACCTGCTTTATTTAGGGTTCTTAAACACATACACCTTCTTTCCACCCACTGAGCAGAGGTAAGGTAGAAAAAATATTATTAGGTAAAGGTGATTGTATACCTTTTTAGAAGTAGTTTCTTGGGATGAGTCCACTCTTCACTGTCCAGATAGCACCAATCCAGTCCAAAGGCCAACACCAAACAGCAACATGAATCAGTGATTCAGATAATCAAGACAAGTCATTGAAAGCCACAAAACTCAGTTGGATTGCCCTGAGTTCTCTTTTTAGA
The DNA here is from genome assembly GCF_907164565.1 of Psammomys obesus. Taxonomy (NCBI): domain Eukaryota; kingdom Metazoa; phylum Chordata; class Mammalia; order Rodentia; family Muridae; genus Psammomys; species Psammomys obesus. The sequence goes on from NW_026590677.1 coordinate 4,788,047, forward strand.
AGAAGTTTCTTTTGGTGAGCCCACTGTTTGCTGTCTGAAGACCTGCAGTTCAGTCCACATACCAACACAAAAGAGCAACAGGAATCAGCATAATTCAGCAGATCTGGAAAAGTCAGTGAAAACAGGAATATTCAGTTGGATTGCCCCAGAAGTTTTCTGGAATGTTTCTATCTGCAAAGTCAAGTGTAGAAACAAAAAGACCATTGCAGTGATATTGGTCCAAAAGTGATGTCTCATTGTCCCTGGGCTTCTATATATCTCCTCTCTCCAGAGTCCACCCATGGATGTTCTCAGCTAACCAAATTCATGCACCCCACACAAGACTGCTCACAGAAAAACATCACATGCCCTCTCACAAGACAGCTTCTAGCAAAATATCACATGACTCAACTGAGTCTTCAAAGAAACCTCAAACTTCCACTTCATTTGTACTACTACCCTCATTCTCAAATGAATTTAAAAGACCAAATGGTGTTTACTTGTAGTATAAAATCAATGTGTTCTAAGTTGCAAAGTATTACATGATGTAATTATCATGGTTGAAATTTTCTGAGTCATTTGAATGGGATCATAACAAAAATCAGGGACTCTTCCCCAGTAACCATTTCTACCAGGAAAAGATATATGAGATGGAGGAGAAATCAATAGATGTGCATAGCTCAGAGTATACCATAGTTGTAAGATTTAAGAGAGCAACAGAACCATAAATTTGAACGCAGGGGTCTTACCAGAGACTCATACTCCAACCAAGTACCATGCATGGAAATAAACAAGAACCCCTGCACAGATGTAGCCCATGGCAGTTTAGTGTCCAAGTCGGTTCCATAGTAATAGGACTGCCTCTGACATAATCTGATTGGCCTGATCTTTGATCACCTCCCCCTGAGAGGAGAGCAGCCTTACCAGGCCTCAGAAGATGATAATGCAGCCATTCCTGATGTGATCTGATAGACTAAGATCAGAGGGAAGGAGAGGGGGACCTCCGCTATTAGTGGACTTGGGGAGGAACATGCATGAAGATGGGGGAAGGGGGGGAAGGAAGGGAGGAAGGAGGGCTTATGGAAGGATACAAAATGAATAAAGTGTAATTAATAAAATAAAATAAATAAAAAAGAAGTCAAACAGCAACCAATCAAGTAATCCAATTTAAAAAAATGGGGTACAGAGCTAAACAGAGAATTCTCTCTAGAGTAATATAGAGTGGTAGAGAAACACTTAAAGAAATGTTAAACTACCTTAGTCATCAGGGAAATGCAAATCAAACAATTCTGAGATTTCCCCTTTACTTACATCAGAATGTAAGGGGCATTTGTGAAGAAGGGGGTGGAAGGGTGGTATTGGGAGGGGAGGAGGGAGGGGCTTAAGGGGGGATATAAAGTGAATAAAGTGTAATTAATAAAAATAAAAAAAAGAAAACAAAGAAGGTTCCTAACATTATCCTCCTGCCTTAGGTAATAACAGTAAACTCCTCTAGGATAAGTAATATTTAAGTATGGGTCAATAAAATGCTATAATAGTCAGATTTTAGTATGTTTATCCTAGAGATAGGTCCCACTTATATATAGTATATACCCACTTATAAGTGAGTATATACTGTGTGTGTCTCTATGCTTCTGGGTTACCTCACTCAGAATGATCTTTTCTAGATCCCACCATTTGCCTACAAATTTCATGATTACCTTCTTTTTAATTGCTGATTAGTATTCCATTGTATAAGTGTACCACAATTTTTCTTTGTACCATTTCTCTGTTGAGGGACATCTGGTTTGTTTACCTGTTCTGACTATTAGGAATAAAGCTGCTATGAATATAGTTGAAAAAATATCCTTGTTGTATACTTGAGCATATTTTGGATATATGCCTGGGAGTAGTATAGCTGGATATCAAGGAAGCACTATGCCTAATTGTCCGAGAAAGTGCCAGATTGTCTTGAACTCCAGGATAAGATGATCAATCCCCCCATAAGTCCCTCCCTCCACCCCTCCCGATTCCAACCTCCCTCCCGTTTCTGCATGCATGCCCCTCCCCAAGTCCACCGATAGGGGAGGTTCTCCTCTCCTTTCTGATCTTAGTCTATTAGTTCTCATCAAATGTGGCTGCATTGTCCTCTTCTGTGGCCTGGTAGGGCTGCTCCCACCTCAGGGGGAGGTAATCAAAGAGCAGGACAATCAGATTATGTCAGAGGCAGTCCCTCTTCCCATTACTAGGTAACCCACTTGGACACTGACCTGCCATGGACTACATATGTGCAGGGGTTCTAGGTTATCTCCATGAATACTCCTTGGTTGGTGTATGAGTCTCTGGGAAGTTCCCTGTGTTCAAATTTTCTTGTTCTGTTGCTCTCCTTGTGGAGTTCCTGTTCTCTCCAGCTCTTACTATATCCCACTTCTTACATAAAATTCCATTCACTCTGCCCGACAGTTGGCCATCAGGCTCAGCATCTGCTTTGATAGTCTGCAGGGCAGAGGCTTTCAGAGGCCCTCTGTAGTAGGTTCCTAGTTTGTTTCCTGTTTTCTTCTTCTGGCTTTCAGAGGCCCTCTGTAGCAGGTTTCTAGGTTGTTTCCTGTTTTCTTCTTCTTCTGATGTCCATCCTCTTTGCCTTTCAGGATGGGGATTGAACATTTTAGTTAGGGTCCTCTCTCTTGCTTGGTTTCTTTAGATGCAGAGATTTTAGTGGGTTTGTCCTATGTTGTATGTCTATATGAGTGAGTATATACTGTGTGTGTCTTTTTGCTTCTGGGACAACTCACTCAGTATGATCCTTTCCAGGTCCCACCATTTACCTACAAATTTCATGATTTCCTTATTTTTCATTGCTGAGTAATATTTCATTGTATAGATGTACCAGAATTTCTGCATCCATTCTTCAGTTGAGGGGCATCTGGGTTATTTCCAGCTTCTGGCTATTACAAATAAAGCTGCTACAAACATGGGTGAGCAAATGTCATTTTTGTGTACTTGAGCCTCTTTTGGATATATGGGTAGGAGTGATATGGCTGGATTTTGAGGAAGTGCTATTCCTAGTTGTCTGAGAAAGTGCCAGATTGATTTCCAGAGTGGTTGTACAAGTTTACATTCTCCCCAGCAGTGGAGAAGGGTTCCCCTTTCTCCACAACCTCTCCAGCATGTGTTGTCACTTGAGTTTTTGATCTTGGCCATTCTGATGGGTTGTTTTAATTTGCATTTAATTCTCAGGGTTGTTTTAATTTGCATTTCCCTAATGGCTAATGAGGTTGAGCATTTCTTTAAGTGCTTCTTTGCCATTCATTATTGCTCTATTGAGAATTCTCTGTTTAGCTCTGTTCCCCATTTTTTAAGTGGATTACTTGGTTTGCTGCTTTTCAGCTTGTTTAGTTCTTTATATATAAGGGATATGAGTCCTCTGTCAGATAAACGGTTGGTGGAGATTCTTTCCCAATCTGTAGGCAGTTGCTTTGTGCCTGCAAATTTCATGATTTCTTGGTTTTTAATTAATGAGCAGTATTCCATTCTGTAAATGTACCACAATTTCTGTCCCTAATTTGAGGGACATCTAGGTTGTTTCCAGGTTCTGGTTATGATGAATAAAGCAGTTATGAACAGGGTTGAACAAATATCCTTGTTGTGTACTTGAGTATATTTCGGATTCATGCTTGGAAGTGCTATAGCTGGATCTTGAGGAAGCACTATTCTTAATTGTCCAAGAAAATGCCAGATTGATTTCCAAAGTGGTTGTACAAGTTTACATTCCCACCAGCAATGGAGGAGGGTTTCCCTTTCTCCATATCCTATCCAGAATGTCATTTGTGTTTTAGATCTTACCTATTTTTTTATTGCCTACCATTATGTTTTGTTTAAATTTATTTATTTTTTATATTAATCACAGGTTATTTACATTGTATCCTAACCATAGGCTGCTCCCTCATTCTCTCCCAATCTTACCTTCCCTCCCTCAACTTCTTCCTGCACCTTTCCAAGTCCACTAATAGGGGAGGACCTCTTCCCCTTCCAACTGACCCTAACTTATCAAGTCTCTTCAGGACTGGCTGCAATGTCATCTTCTGTGCCCTAGCAAGGATGCTCCTCCCTCGGGGGGTGGTCAAAGAGCTCACCATTAAGTTCATGTCAGAAATTGTCCCTGTTCCTCTTCTTAGAGAACCCATTTGGATACTGAGCTACCATGGGCTGTATCTGAGCAGGGGTTCTAAATTATATCCATATATGTTTCTTGGTTGGATGAAACAGTCTCATAAAAGACCCCTGTGCCCTGATATATTTGGTAGTTATGTAGCTCCTGTCCTCTCCAGGTTTTAATAACTCCCCCTTCTTTCATATCTGCTTTGATACACTGCTAGGTAGAGTCTCTCAGAGGCCCTCTGTGGTAGGCTTCTGTCCTGTTTCCTGTTTTCTCCTTTTTCCAATGTCTGTCTGAATGAGGGTTGATCATCTTACCCAGAGTCCATCATCTAACTCAATATCTTTAGGTGTACAAATTTTTGTAGGTATATCCTTATTTATATGTCTAGATTCCACTTATAAATGAGTATATACCATTTACCATGGGTGACTTTCTGTTTTTAGGATTCATCACTCAGGATGATCTTTTATAATTCCCACCATTTGCCTGCAAATTTCATGATTTTTCTGTGGTAGGATCCTGTCCTGTTACATGTTTTTTTTTCTACATCCAATGTCCATCCCAGTAGTCTTTCTAAGTAAGGATTGGTAATCTTACCCTGAGTACTATTTCTTGTTTATCTTCATTAGGTGTATAGATTTCAGTATATTATCTTATCCTATAGGTCTATATAAGTGAGTATATACCATGTGGGTCTTTCTGCTTTTGGGATACCTCACTCAGAATGACTGTTTCTAGGTCCCACCAGTTGTCTGCAAATTGCATGATTTCCTCATATTTAATTGCTGAGTAGTATTCCATTGTGTAAAAGTACCACAATTTCTGTATCCATTCCTCAACTAAGGAACATCTGGGTTGTTTCCAAGTTCAAATAAATGGGGCCTCGAGAAAATGAAAAGCTTCTGTAAAGTAAAAGACACTGTCATCAAAACAAAGCAACAGCATACAGACTGTGAAAGGATCTTTACGACACCTACATTTGACAGTGGGCTAATATCCAGTATATATAAAGAAATCAAGAAGTTAAAAAGCAACAAACCCATTAATCCAATTAAAAAATGGGGCACATACCCAAACTTCTGGGACACAAAGAAAGCAGTGCTAAGAGGAAAGTTCATAGCACTAAGTGCTTTTGAAGAAGATCTCAGAAGATGGAAAGATCTCCCGTGCTCATGGATTGGTAGGATTAACATTGTGAAAATGGCCATCCTGCCAAACGCAATCTACAGATTCAATGCAATTCCCATCAAAATACCAACTCAATTCTTTACAGATCTTGAAAAAAAGATTCTCAGCTTCATATGGAGAAACAAAAACCCCAGAATCTCCAAAACAATCCTGTACAACAACAGATCATCTGGAGGTATCACTATCGCCGATTTCAAGTTGTACTACAGAGCAATAGTAATAAAAACTGCATGGTATTGGCATAAAAACAAAAAGGAGGATCAATGGAACCACATAGAAGACCCAGAAATAAACCCACACACGTATGAATACTCGATTTTTGACAAAGAAGCCAAAACCATTCAATGGAAAAAAGACAGCATCTTCAACAAATGGTGCTGGTCCAACTGGATGTCCACATGCAGAAAAATGAAAATAGATCTATATTTATCACCCTGCACAAAACTAAAGTCCAAGTGGATCAAAGACCTCAACATAAAACCAGATACTCTAAATCTGTTAGAAGAAAAAGTTGGGAACAGCCTAGAACTCATTGGCACATGAGAGAACTTCCTGAACAGAACACCAACAGCACAGGCTCTAAGAGCAACAATCAATAAATGGGACCTCATGAAACTGAAAAAATTCTGTAAAGCAAAGGACACTGTCATCAAAACAAAACGCCTGCCTACAGATTGGGAAAGAATCTTCACTAACCCTTTATCGGAAAGAGGACTAATATCCAGTATATACAAAGAACTAAAGAAGCTGAAAAGCAGCAAACCAAGTAATCCGCTTAAAAAATGGGGAACAGAGCTAAACAGAGAATTCTCGACAGAGGAATATCAAATGGCAGAGAAACACTTAAAGAAATGCTCATCCTCATTAGCCATCAGGGAAATGCAAATCAAAACGACCCTGAGATATCACCTTACACCCATCAAAATGGCCAAGATTAAAAACTCAAGGGACAACACATGCTGAGAGGTTGTGGAGAAAGGGGAACCCTCCTCCAGTGCTGGTGGGAATGTAAACTGGTACAACCACTTTGGAAATCTATCTGGCGCTTTCTAAGACAATTAGGAATAGTGCTTCCTCAAGACCCAGCTATACCACTGCCAGGTATATACCCTATGTTTGCTCAAGTACACAAAAGGGATATTTGCTCAACCATGTTTATAGCAGCATTATTTGTAATAGCCAGAACCTGGAAACAACCCAGATGTCCATCAATGGAGGAATGGGTACAGAAATTGTGGTATTTTTACACAATGGAATACTATTCAGCAATCAAAAAGGAGGAAATCATGAAATTTGCAGGCAAATGGTGGGATCTAGAAAAGATCATCCTGAGTGAAATATCCCAGAAGGAGAAAGACAAACACGGTATATACTCACTTATATAGACCTATAAGATATGATAAACATAATGAAATCTATACACCTAAAAAAGATAATCAAGAGAGCAGACATGGGGTAAGATTATCAATCCTCGTTTAGAAAGACAGATGGGATGCGCATTGAACATATGACAGGATTCTACTGAGCGCATTTGAAAGACTCTAACTAGCAGTGGTTTCAAAGCAAAGACTCATGACCAAACCTTTGGCAGAGTACAGGGAATCATAAGAAAGAAGGGGAGTTAGTCTGATGAGGAAAGGATAGGAGCTCCACATGGACCAAATATATCTGGGCACAGTGTCTTTTCTGAGACTGACATGCAACCAAGGACCATGTATGAATGTAACCTAGAACCTCTGCTCAGATGTAGCCTGTGGTAGCTCAGTAACCAATTGGTTTTCCATAGTGAGGGGAACAAGGACTGTTTCTAACAGGAACTCAATGACTGGCTCTTTGGCCTCCCCAACCCCCAAGGGAGGAGCAGTCCTGTTAGGCCACTGAGGAGGGCTTTGCAGCCAGTCCTGAAGATACCTGATAAAACAGGATCAGATGAATGGGAGGATGTCCCCCCTATTAGTGGACTTGGCAAGGGGCACGGTGGAGATGAGGGAGGGAGGGAGGGACTGCGAGGGAATGAGGGATGGAGACATGGCTGGGATACAGATTTAATAAAATGTAACTGATAAGAAAAAAATAAAATTCAAAAAAAAAGAAGAAATTCAAAACATCTCAAACAAGCAACTTAATGTCTCACTTGAAAGCCCTAGGGAAAAAAAGAAGCAGACACACCAAAGAGGAGTAGACAGCTGGAAATACTGAAACTCAGGGATGAAATCAATAAATTAGAAACAAATAAGACAATTCAAAGAATCAATGAAACCAAGAGCTGGTTCTTTGAGAAAATCAACAACATAGACAAACCCTTAGCCAAACAAACTAAAAAGCAGAGGGAAACTAACCAAATGAACAAAATCAGAAATGAAAATGAGGACGTAACCACAGACACTGAAGAAATCCAAACAATAATTAGGTCTTACTTCCAAAGTCTACATGCCACGAAATTTGAAAATCTAAATGAAATGGACAATTTCCCTGACCGATTCTAAATGCCAAAGCTGAATCAAGACCAGGTAAACCATTAAAATAGTCCTATATTCCCTAAGGAAATAGAAACTGTCATCAGAAGTCTACCATGTAAAAAAAAACAGCCCAGGCCCAGATGATTTCAGCACAGAAATCTACCAGACCTTCAAAAAGAGCTAACACCAATACTCTTCAAACTATTCCACAAAATAGAAATAGAAGGAAACTACCAAACTCATTCTATGAAGCCACAGTCACCTTGATACCTAAGCCTCACAAAGACCCAACAAAGAAAGAGAATTTCAGGCCAATCTCCCTCATGAACATTGATGGAAAAATACTTAACAAAATACTTGCAAACCAAATCCAGGAACACATGAAAGTTATCATCCACTAAGAACAAGTAGGCTTCATTCCAGGCATGCAGGGTTTGTTCAGTATACAGAAATCCATAAATGTGATCCATCAGATAAACAAATTGAAGGAGAAAACCCAAATGATCATCTCCTTAGACACTGAAAAAGGCATTTAACAAAATCCAACATCCAATCATCTTTAAAGTCTTGGAGATATCCGGGATACATGGCACTTACCTGAATATAGTAAAGGGAATATAAAACAAGCCTATAGCCAATATCAAACTCAATGGAGAGAAATTTAAATCATTCCCACTGAAATCAGGGACAAGGCAAGGCTACCGAATCTCTCCATATTTCTTAAACATTGCTCTTGAAGTCCTTGCTAGAGCAATAAGACAATTAAAGGAAATCAAGGTGATACAAATTAGAAAGGAAGAAGTCAAAGTATCAGTATTTATAGATTATATGATAGTATGCCTGAGCAACCCAAAAAATCCTACCAGGGAACTCCTACAGCTGATTAACATCTTCAGCAAAGTGGCTAGATACAAAATCAACTCAAAAACATCAGTAGCCCTCTGTATACAAAAGACAAAAGGGCTGAAGAAGAAATTAGGGAAACAACAACCTTCACAATAGCCACAAAGGACATAAAGTATCTTTGTGTGAACCTAAACAAGGAAGGTAAAGACTTGTATGAAAAAAATTTCAAGTCTCTGAAGAAAGAATTAGAAGAACATACCAGAAAATGGAAAGATCTCCCATGCTCACGGTTTGGCGGGATTAATAGAGTAAAAATGGCCATCTTACCAAAAGCAATCTTCAGATTCAATGCAATTCCCATCAAATTAACAACACAATTCTTTACAGACCTTGAAAGAAAAATTCTCAACTTCATATGGAACAACAAGATACCCAGAATTGCTAAAACAATTCTCTACAGTAAAAGATCTTCAGGAGATATTTCCATCCCAGATCTCAAGCTGTACTATAGAGCAACAATACTAAAAACTGCATGGTACTGGCATAGAGACAGACTGGTGGATCAATGGCATTGGATAGAATACCCAGAAATAAATCCACAAACTTATGGACACCTGACTTTTGACAAAGATGCAAAAACCATTCAATGGAAAAAAGACAGCAGCTACAGCAAATGGTGCTGGTCTAAATGGATGTCTAAATGTAGAAAAATGCAAACAGATCCATATTTATCACCCTGCACAAAAATAAAGTCCAAGTGGATCAAAGACCTCAACATAAAACCAGACACACTAAATATCTGAGAAGAAAAAGTGGGGAAGAGCCTTGAACTCATTGGCACAGGAGACAACTTCCTGAACAGAGCACCAACAGCACAAGCTCTAAGAGCAACAATCAATAAATGCGGCCTCATGAAACTCTAAAGCTTCTGTATTGCAAAGGACACTGTCTTCAGAATAAAACCACAGACTACAGATTGGGAAAGGATCTTCACCAACCCTATATCTGACAGAGGACTAATATCCATTATACATAAAGAACTAAAGAAGTTAAAAAACAAAAAAATCAAGTAATCCGATTAAAAAATGAATTATAGAGCTTAACAGAGAATTCTCAATAGAGGAATATACAATGGCAGAGAAACACCTAAAGAAATGCTCAACCTCATTAGCCATCAGCGAAACGCAAATCAAAACAACACTGAGATTTCACTTTACACACATCAGAATGGCCAAGATCAAAAACTGAAGAGACAACACATGCTGGAGAGGTTGTGGTGAAAGGGCAACCTTCCTCTACTGCTGGTGGGAATGTGAAATTGTACAACCACTCTAAAATGCAATCTGGTGCTTTCTCAGACAACTAGGAAAAACGCTTCCTCAAGATCCAGCAATACCACTCCTAAGCATATGCCCAAAAATTTCTCAAATACACAATAAAAACATTTGCTCAAACATGTTTTAGCAGCCTTATTTATAATAGCCAGAAGCTGGAAACATCCCTGATGCCCCTGAGTTGAGGAATGTATGCACAAATTGTGGCATATATACATAATGGAAAATTACTCAGCAATAAAAAAAAAAAAAAGGAAATCATGAAAGCTGCAGTTAAATGGTGGGATATGGAAAAGATCATCCTGAGTGAGCTATGCCAGAAGCAGAAAAATGCACATGGTATATACTCACTCATATAGACGTATAATATAGGAAAAACCTACTAAAATTTGTACACCTAAAGAAACTAATCAATAAAGGACAGGTCAACAAACCAGAAATTAAACAAAGAAACAATATCTCTGACAGAGGTCATGAATCAAATGGACCTGACAGACATGTACAGAACTTTACATCCAAACACAAAAGAATTTACCTTCTTCTCAGCACCTCATGGAACTGTCTCCAAAATAGACCATATAGTTGGTCACAAAGCAAGTCTCAACAGATACAAGAAGATTGAAATAATCCCTTGTATCTTGTCTGATCACCATGGAATAAAGCTGGTCTTCAACAACAACAGAAATTGCAAAAAGCCTACACACACATGGAAACTGAACAACTTGTTACTAAATGACAGCTGGGTCAGGGAAGAAATAAAGAAAGAAATTAAAGCCTTTCTAGAACTCAATGAAAATGAAGACACAACATACCCAAACTGGTGGGACAAAATGAAAGCAGTGCTAAAAGGAAAGTTCATAGCACTAAGTGCCTTCAAGAAGAAATTCGAGACAGCTCATTCAAGCAACTTAATGGCCCACTTAAAAACCCTAGAAAAAGAAGAAGCAGACACACCAAGAAGGAGTAGAAGGCTGGAAATAATCAAACTCAGGGCTGAAATCAATCAATTAGAAACAAATAAAACAATTCAAAGAATCAATGAAACCAAGAGCTGGTTCTTTAAGAAAATCAACAAGATCGACAAACCCTTAGCCAAGCTAACTAAAAGGCAGAGAAACACCACCCAAATCAACAAAATCAGAAATGAAAAAGGGGACATAACTACATACACAGAGGAAATCCAAAAACAATCATTAGGACTTACTTCAAAAGTCTATATGCCACAAAATTTGAAAATCTAAATGAAATGGACAATTTTCTTGATCGATTTGACTTACCAAAGCTGAATCAGGACCAGGTAAATCAATTAAATAGTCCTATATCCCCCAAAGAAATAGAAGCAGTCATCAAAAGTCTCCCATCCAAAAAAAGCCCAGGACCAGATGGCTTCAGCGCAGAATTCTACCAGACCTTCAAAGAAGAGCTAACCCCAATTCTCTTAAAATTATTACACAAAATAGAAAAAGAAGGAATATTACCAAACTCATTCTATGAAGCCACAGTCACCTAGGTACCTAAACCTCACAAAGACTCAACAAAGAAAGAGAATTTCAGGCCAATCTCCCTTATGAACATTGATGCAAAAATACTCAACAAAATACTTGCAAACCGAATACAAGAACACATCAAAGATATTATCCACTATGACCAAGTAGGCTTTATCCCAGGTATGCAGGAGTGGTTCAATATACGGAAATCCATCAATGTGATCCACCATATTAACAAACTGAAAGAAAAAAAAAACACATGATAATCTCCCTAGATTCTGAAAAAGCATTTGACAAAATCCAACATTCGTTCATGTTTAAAGTACTGGAGAGATCAGGGATTCAAGGCACATATCTAAACATAGTAAGGGCGATATACAGCAAGCCTATAGCCAACATCAAACTGAACAGAGAGAAACTTAAAGCAATCCCACTGAAATCAGGGACAAGGCAAGGCTGCCCACTCTCTCCAAATCTCTTCAACATAATGCTGGAAGTCCTTGCTAGAGCAATAAGACAGTTGAAGGAGATCAAGGGGATACAGATTTTTGGTTCTGTTGCTCTACTTGTGGAGTTCCTGTCCTCTCCAGACCTTACTGTTTTCCACTTCTTTCATAAGACTCCCTGCACTCTGCCCAAAGGTTGCCCATAAGTCTCAGCATCTGCATTGATAGTCTGCAGGGCAGAGTCTTTCAGAGGTCCCCTGTTTCAGTCTCCTGACTTGTTCCCTCTTTTCTCCTTCTTCTGATGTCCATCCCTCTTCCTTTCTGGATATGAATTGAACATTTTTTTCTGGTTTCCTTATTCTTTTTTATTTATTTTTATATTTATTTTATTAACTACACTTTATTCACTTTGTATCCCCCATAAGCCCCTCCCTCCTCCCCTCCTGACCACAACCTCCTTCCCCCTTCTCCAGGAATACCCTTCCCCAAGTCCACATATAGGGGAGGTCTTCTTCTGCTTCCTTCTGATCTTAGTCTATCAGATCACATCAGAAGTGGCTGCATTGCCATCTTCTGTGGCCCAGTAAGACTGCTCTCCTCTCAGGAAGGGGGGGTGATCAAAGAGCAGGCCAATCAGGTTATGTCAGAGGCAGTCCCTCTTCCCATTACTATCGAACCCACTTGGGCACTGTACTGCCATGTGCTACTTCTGTGCAGGGGTTCTAGGTTATCTCAACAAATATCCTTGGTTAGAGTATGAGTCTCTGGGAAGACACCTGTGTTCACGTTTTCTGGTTCTGTTCCTCTCATTGTGGGGTTCCTGTCCTCTCCACCTCATACTATTTCCCACTTCTTACATAAGATTCCATGCACTCTGCCCAACAGTTGGCCATAAATCTCATAGTCTGTTTTGATAGTCTGCAGGGAAGAGGCTTTCAGAGGCCCTCTGTGGCAGGTTCCTAAGTTGTTTCCTGTTTTTTGTTTTTTTTTTTCTTCTTCTGATGTCCATCCTCTTTGCCTTTCAGGATGGTGATAGGGATTGAACGTTTTAGTCAGGGTTCTCTCTCTTCATTAGTTTCTTTAGATGTACAGATTTTAGTAGGTTTATCCTATGTTATATGCCTATATGAGTGAGTATATACCCTGTGTGTCTTTCTGCTTCTGGGACAGCTCACTCAGGGTGATCCTTCACAGGTCCTACCATTACCTGCAAATTTCATGATTAGGCCAAGATGAAAAACTCAAATGACAACACATGCTGGAGAGGTTGTGCAGAAAGGGCAACCCTCCTCCACTGCTGGTGTGTATGTAAACTTGTACAACCACTCTGGAAAGCAATCTGGTGCTTTCTCAGACAACTAGAAAAAACGCTTCCTGAAGATCCAGCCATACCACTCCTAGGCATATATCCAAAAGAGGCTCAATTACATAATAAGGACATTTGCTCAACCATGTTTGTAGCAGCTTTATTTGTAATAGCCAGAAGCTGGAAATAACCCAGATGCCCCTCAACTGAAGAATGGATGCAGGAATTGAGCATTTTAGCAAGAGTCCTCCCTCTTGATTTGTTTCTTTAAGTGTCCAGACTTTAGTAGGTTTATCCTATATTGTATGTCTATATGTGTGAGTATATACTTTGTTTTTAAGATTTATTTATTTTAATGTAAATTCATGAGTTCTTGTCATGCATTTTATGCCTTGTGAACACCACATTAGTGCTTGGTGCCTACGAAAATAGGTGAAAATTTAAAATCACCTGAAATGGGAGTTTCATACTCTTTATGTTACCCTGTAGGTGTTGGGGGTGGGAGGGATCTCTGGAAGAACAACCTGACTCTTAATCATGAAACCTCCTTGCCAACCTCTCCTTTAAATTTATTATTTTAAAATATATCGATATGCTTTGTTTACTTGAGTATAAACATGTGCATCATGTACTCATGAAGGCGAGATGGAGGAATTGAATATCCTATAACTATAGTTAGAAGTGGTTGTGAGCCAGCATCTGTGTGCTGAGATCCAACTCTCTTCTGTGTTCTTAACCACAGTAAAATCTCTATATCCAAAAATAAAGAATTTGAAAGAAGAAAGTTACTTCCTCTTTGAGAACTGATATGTAAAACGTAGTTTGTTAGGAATTAGTGAGATGGCTCAGGGGATACTCTTGCCACAGGAGCTTTGAAAACTGAGTTTGATACTTGGAACATAAATAAAATGAAAAGTAAACATTGACTTCAGAAAGCTGTACTTATGTGTACCATGATATATCCAACTCTTATCTGCCGTATACCACAAACTCATTATTATTATTATTATTATTATTATTATTATTACTATTATTCAGGTTGGTTATCTTCAAAATATTAGTGTTAAGATCAAAAGAAAATAATCAATATTAAAAGATGGGCTCAGTCACCCACTAACCTATTGGACATTGGCCATATATCCGTTCACATTAAGGGCATTGTCAGTTGTTTGAATTCAATAAAAATAACACTGTAGTCAATAAAAAGAATTTTCTTGCTTGAAATCCAGAATTGACAGTAACATTCAGTAGAGGATTGTTAGGATTGTAAGGTAAAACTGTGTGACAGTAATAAAGGTGAAATTCAACTGTCTGAATTTGATAAAAGAACAAAAATCTCCTATTTATGAAATTCTCTAGAGACACAAAAGAAATTCTAAAAATATTAATCATATTCAAGTATCCTGGTAACCATATGAGACAGGCTAAATTTTTTCTTGTAGTTAATATACGTATCTTCATTTTACAGAATGGCTAAGGTGCAATAACATTAAAGTAATTTCATAGTAAGTGACTACAATGGGCTAGAATTTAACTTCACTGGATTTATATTATCATTGTATATTAAACAATTCCCAGAATCAACAGTTGGCAAATTCTAATCAGTTATCATGGTACATGTCTAATTCTAGAACTCTGGAGGCAGAGGCAGGAGGGCTATGAGTTCAAAGCCAACATGACACAACAGCAAGATTTTGTCTCAAAAATGAAGTCTTCCCATATAATATAGGATAAACCTAAAAAAATCTGTACACCTAAAGAAATCAAGCAAGAAGGATTACCCTGGGTAAGATTCTTAATCTTCACTCAGAAAGATAAGTGGGATAGACATTAGACAAGGGTGAAAACAGGGAATAGTACAGGAACCTACCACAGAGGGTCTGTGAAAGACTGTACCCAGCAGAGTATCAAAGCAGATGCTGAGACTCAGAGCCAATCTTTGGGCAGAGTGCAGGAAATCTTATAAAAGGGGGAGATAATAAGACTTGGAGAGGAGAGGAGCTTCACAAGGAGAGTAACAGTAACAAAATATCTAGGCACAGGGGTATTTTCTGAGACTGATACTCCAAGGAAGGGCCATGCAAGGAGATAACCTAGAATCCCTGCTCAGATGTAGCCCATGGCAGCTCAGTATCCAAGTGGATTCCCTAGTAAGGGAAAGGACTGTCTCTGACATGAACTCAGTGACTGGTTCTTTGACCAGCCCCCTCACTGAGGGAGGCGCAGCCTTGCCAGGCCACAGAGGAGGACATTGTAGCTAGTCCTAATGAGATCTGATAAGCTAGGATCAGTTGGAAGGGGAGGCTTACCTCCCCTATCAGTGGACTTGGAGAAGGGCATGGGAAGAGATAAGGGAGGGAGAGTGGGATTGGGAGGGAATAAGAGAGGGAGCTACAGCTGGAATGCAAAGCGAATAAAATATAGCTAATGTAAAAAAATAAAAATTTAATTAAATAACTAGACAAAAAATGATGTCTTTCTGTTTTAATTGCCAAAATGACAGTAGATAATGCAGTAATAGAAATCATTCTCAAAGTTAAATTGAAACGTTTTGTGTAGGATTTCTGTTTGAAAAAACCCACAACTTATGTTTATATTTGTGAGCCTAGCTTTTAATGGATGAACCATCTTTCCAGCCCAAGGACTATATATTTTAGTATGTTTATCCTATATTATATGGCTAAAATCCACTTATATGTGAGTATATACCATGTGTATCTAGCTGCTTCTGTTTCTGCTTTCACTCAGGATGATCTCAGGAAAATAGATGGAACTAGAAAAGATCATCTTGAGTGAGGTAACCAAGAAGCAGAAAGAGATGAATGGTATATACTCACTCATAAGTAGATGTTAGCCATTTAATTAGGATAAACATACTAAGATCTATAATCTTAACTAAGCTAAATAACAAGGAGGACCCTAGAAAAAGGACTTTATCTTCATTCAGAAGGGCAAACAAGATAAACATCAGAAGCTGTAGAGGACAGGGAACAGGACAGGGGCCTTCCACAGGGGGCTGCTGAAAGACTCTATCAAGCAGGGTATTGAAGCAGATGTTGAGAAACTTAGCCAGACTTTGGGCAGAGTGCAAATACTTCAATGGAAGAAGGGGGAGATAGAAAGACCTGCAGAGGACAGGAGTTCCACAAGGAGACCAACAGAGCCAAAAAATCTGGGACCAGAGGAGCCTGCAGAGAGTGATGAATCAAACAAGGACCATGCATGGAGAGGGCCTAGACCCTCTGCTCAGATATAGCCCAAGACATTTTTGTCTCCATGTTGTTTCAAAAGAAAACGGGAAGTCATTGGCATAAGCCCAGTTGCCTGCTCTTTGATCACCTCCTCCTAGAAGGGTTCCCTTACAAGGCCACAGAGAAAGAGGATCCCAACAGTCCTGATGAGATCTAATAGACTAGGGTCAGATAGTAAGGGAAGGAGGATCTCTGCTATCATTGGTTAAGGAAAGGACATAGAGAGGGATGAGGGATGGAGGGTAGGACAGGAGATGAAGGTGGGGGTTATAGCAGGAATGCAATGTGACTAAATTATAAATAATAATAATAATAATAATAATAATAACAATAAAACATAACTTTTCACTGGTAAAACATTATATATGACTTATTTTGTAGGCTTCAGAATGCAAAGAAAACTTACTGCTTTGGTAAGAATGTTGATGTTTATGCAAAATTTCTGTGTGGAAATCTAATCCCTAGCTTGATGACATTTAAGGTACTACATTATCTACTATCCTAAGTCATGGAAGATGTGTATAGATCATAAGAATGATGCCCTTTTGTGTGCATATAGTCCTAATGGCCCCTCTATTAGAACACAATCAGCATACTAAAAGTAGCAAACAACCATTGCATTGTTTGCTGCTTCTAATATGGTAGTTGCTGCATGTGTTCCAACAGATCTTGAGTATTTTGGTACCTTGATATTGGGCTTTTCATCATACATCAAGGTATACATTTCTGTTTTTAATTACTAACTCTAAGTTTTTTTTATTGTTAACAACCAGGGCGGAATACGAGGGAAGGGGAGGAGGACCTCCCTTATCTGTGGACTGGGAGAGGAACACAGGTGGGGAAGAGGGAGGGTGGAATTGGGAGGGGAAGAGAGCGGTAGGTACAGGGGAGATACAAAGTGAATAAACTGTAATTAATAAAAATAAAAATAACAACATCAAACTGAACGGAGAGAAACTTAAAGCAATCCCACTGAAATCAGGGACAAGACAAGGCTGCCCATTCTTTCCATATCTCTTCAACATAGTGCTGGAAGTCCTTGCTAGAGCAATAAGACAGTTGAAGGAGATCAAGGGGATACAGATGGGAAAGGAAGAAGTCAAATTATCACTATTTGCAGATGATATGATAGTATATATGAGTGACCCCAAAAACTCTACCAGGGAACTCCTACAGCTGATAAACACCTTCAGCAAAGTGGCCGGATACAAAATTAACTCAAAAAAATCAGTAGCACTCCTGTATACAAAAGACAAAAGGGCTGAGAAAGAAATTAGAGAAACAACACCATTCACAATAGCCACAAATGACATAAAGTACCTTGGTGTAACCCTAACCAAGGAAGTCAAAAACTTGTATGAAAAAAATTTCAAGTCTCTGAAGAAAAAATTAGAGGAAGATATGAGAAGATGGAAAGATCTCCCATGCTCATGGCTTGGCAGGATTAACATAGTAAAAATGGCCATCTTACCAAAAGCAATCACCATCAAATTGCCAACACAATTCTTTACAGACCTGGAAAGAAAAATTCTCAACTTCATATGGACTAACAAGAAACCAAGAATTGCTAAAACAATCCTCTACAATAAAAGATCTTCTGGAGGTATCTCCATCCCTGATCTCAAGCTGTACTATAGAGCAACAGTTATAAAAAACTGCATGGTACTGGCATGAAACAGAATGGTGGATCAATGGAATCGAACAGAAGACCCAGAAATAAATCCACACACTTACGGACACCTGATTTTTTACAAAGATGCCAAAACCATACAATGGAAAAAAGATAGCATCTTCAACAAATGGTGCTGGTCCAACTGGATGTCTACATGTAGAAAAATGAAAATAGATCCATACTTATCACCATGTACAAAAGTGAAGTCCAAGTGGATCAAAGACCTCAACATAAAACCAGACACATTAAATCGGCTAGAAAAAAAAAGTGGGGAATATCCTGGAACTCATTGGTACAGGAGAAAACTTCCTGAACAGAACACCAACAGCACAGGCTCTAAGAGCAACAATCAATAAATGGGACCTCATGAAATTGAAAAGCTTCTGTAAAGCAAAGGACACCGTCATCAAAACAAAGCGACTGCCTACAGATTGGGAAAGAATCATCACCAACCCTTTATCTGACAGAGGACTCATATCCAATATATATAAAGAACTAAACAAGCTGAAAAGCAATAAACCAAGTAATCCACTTAAAAAATGGGGAACAGAGCTAAAGAGAGAATTCTCTGTAGAGGAATATCGGATGGCAGAGAAGCACTTAAAGAAATGCTCAACCTCATTAGCCATAAGGGAAATGCAAATCAAAACAACCCTGAGATTTCACCTTACACCCATCAGAATGGCCAAGATGAAAAACTCAAGGGACAACACATGCTGGAGAGGTTGTGGAGAAAGGGGAATCCTTCTCCACTGCTGGTGGGAATGTAAACTGGTACAACCACTCTGGAAATCAATCTTGTGCTTTCTCAGACAACTAGGAATAGCGCTTCCTCAAGATCCAGCCATACCACTCCTAGGCATATACCCAAAAGAGGCGCAAGTACACAACAAGGACATTTGCTCAACCATGTTTGTAGCAGCTTTATTTGTAATAGCCAGAAGCTGGAAATAACCCAGATGCCCCTCAACTGAAGAATGGATGCAGAAACTGTGGTACATCTATACAATGGAGTATTACTCAGCAATGAAAAATAAGGAAATCATGAAATTTGCAGGTAAATGGTGGGACCTGGAAAGGATCATCCTCAGTGAGTTGTCCCAGAAGCAAAAAGACAAACATAGTATATACTCACTCATATAAACATACAATATAGAATAAACCCACTAAAATCTGTACATCTAAACAAACTAAGCAAAAGAGAGGACCCTAACTAAAATGTTCAATCCCCATCCTGAAAGGCAAAGAGGGTGGACATCAGAAGAAAAAGAAAATAGGAAACAACCTCGGAACCTGCTACAGAGGGCCTCTGAAAGCCAGAAGAAAACAGGAAACAACCTTGAAACCTGCCACAGAGGGCCTCTGAAAGCTTCTGCAGTATAGACTGTCAAAGCAGATGCTGAGCCTGATGGCCAACTGATGGGCAGAGTGAATGGAATTCTATGTAAGAAGTGGGAAATAGTAAGAGCTGGAGGGGACGGGAACTCCACAAGGAGATCAACAGAACAAGATAATTTGAACACAGGGAACTTCCCAGAGACTCATACTCCAACTAAGGACTCTTCGCTGAGATGACCTGGAACCCCTGCACAGGTGTAGCCCATGGCAGTTCAGTGTCCAAGTGGGTTACATAGTAATGGGAAGAGGGACTGCCTCTGACATAATCTGATTGGCCTGCTCGTTGATCACTTCCCCCTGAGGGGGGAGCAGCCTTATCAGGCCACAGTAGAGGACAATGCAGCCACTTTTGATGAGAACTGATAGACTAAGATCAGAAAGAAGAGGAGAACCTCCCCTATCAGTGGACTTGTGGAGTGGCATGCATGCAGAAAGGGGAGGGAGGGTGGGATCGGCAGGGGAGGAGGGAGGGGCTTATGGGGGGATACAAGATGAATAAAATGTAATTAATAAAAAAATAATTAAATAAAAAATATAAGTTGAAAAAAAAGAAGAACACTGTTTTTAATTTCTGTCTTTTTTTTTTTTTTCATGACATGGTTTCTCTGTGTAGCCTTGATGGTCCTGGACCCACTATGTAGGTCAGGATGGCCTTGAACTCACAGTGATCCTTCTTCCTCTGACTCATGAGATGCTGGGATTACAGAAGTCCCTGGCTCGTTCCATTTCTTTTATGTAAGATCTCACAAATCCAGATCTGAACCACTGTAATGAAGGTAGTAGTGAAAGTATGAGAGGTGAGGGTACAGAAAGAAATTGAAGGGTGAGAGGTTATAGCAAGAACTACCCAAGATGACATAATAGTATTGCTAAAAATGTCACATAGAAAAGAGCAATTTAAAATGAAAAGTGCATAAGCTCACTATCACCGTTCTTTTGAGACAGTCACTTGAGAAACAGCCATGGTTAGCCAGAAAGTATTCTGGTTACAGGTTAATAACTTATTTGCTTAAAAAGAGTAGGTGCTACTCTTGATTGTAAGGGGATTGGATAAAAATGTAACATTTCAGTGCTGACCATCAGGATACAAAACTACAATGGGTGCATTACACGAAAAGGAAAATGGAAATCATGATTGAAGCTTTTAACTTAAGAGGTATGTGGGGGTCGTAGGCACAAAAAAATATTATAATAAAAATGTCATAATTTTAAGACCAAAGAATTCACTTCATGCTCACTCAACCAGAAAATACAACAACACCATAAACAAACAAACCACAACAGAAACAAACAAAAAAAAAAAAACCTGACAAAGAAAAGGGAGGACACCTCTTAATAGACTTCCATAGTGTAAGGAATTTCTTATTGCTTCTACATACTTTCTTGTGTTATCGTCTTTACATGTATATCATTCCTAACACACTATAAAATCTGTAAAAGAAAAGAAGCATGTACACATTATTTTCTGCTTTATTCTAGTCTAAAATTTATTTATTTATTTAAATTCATTCAGTTTGTATCCCAACTGTAGCCCCCTCCCTCATGACCTTCCAATCTCACCCTCTCTCCCTCTTTTCAGCCTATGCCACTACCCCAGTGGGGAGTGGTTCTCCTCCCTTCCATCTCACCCTCACCTATCAGGTCTCATCAGGACTGTCTGTATTGTTTTCCTCTATGGCCAGGTAATGCTGCTCTCCCTCTTAGGGGAAGGTGATCATAGAAGCAGCCACTGAGTTCAGGTCAGAGACAGCTCCTGTTTCCACTCCTAGGGAAACCACTTGGAGACTGAGCTTCCATGAGCTACTTCTGTGCAGGGGCACTAGCTCTCCATGCATGGTCCTTGGTTGGAGTATTAGACTCTGAAAGCTGTGCCCATATTTTTGGTTCTGTTGCTCTCCTTGTGGAACTCTTGTCTCCTCCAGGAGTTCATCTCTCTGTTTTTTCATAAGATTCCCTGCACTCTGCCCAAAGATTGGCTATGAGTCTCAATATCTGCTTTAATACTCTGCTGGGTACAATCTTTCTCAGGCCCGCTGGGGTAGGTTCCTGTACTATTCCCTGTTTTCATCCTTGTCCGATGTCTATCCCACTTGTCTTTCTGAATTAGGATTGATCATCTTAATCAGGGTCCTCTTTCTTGCTTAGCTGCTTTAAGTATACATATTTTAGTATGCTTATCCTATATTATATGTCTAATATCTACTTACAAGTGAGTATATACTATGTGTGCCTTCCTGATTCTGGAATACCTCACTCAGGATGATCTTTTTTAGTTCCCAGCAATTGCCTGCAAATTTCAGGTTTTCCTTGTTTTTAATTGCTGAGTAGTATTCCATTGTATAAATGTACCACAATTTCTGTACCCATTCTTCAGTTAAGAGACATCTGGGTTGTTTCCAGATTCTGGAAATTATGAATACTGCTACTACAAACATGATTGAGTAAATCAGCCAAATAAAAAATGAAAACGGGAATATAACAACAAGCACTGAGGAAATCCAAACAATCATTAGGTCTTACTACAAAAATCTTTATGCCAAAAAATTTGAAAATCAAATTAAATGGACAATTTTTTGATAGATTCCATTTACCAAAATTGAATCAAGATCAGGTAAATATATTAAATAATCCTATATCTCCCAAAGAAATAGAAGCTTTCATGAAAACTCTCCCTTAAAAAAAAAAAAAAAAAAAGGCCCAGGAACAGCAGATGGTATCGGCACAGGATTCTACCAGATCTTCTAAGAATGGCTAACTCCAATTCTCTTCAAATGATTCCACAAAATAGAAACAGAAGAAACATTAGTAATTTCATTCTATGAAGCCACAGTCAGCTTGATACTTAGACCACAAAAAGACCCAACCAAAAAAGAGAACTTCAAAACTCTCTCTCCATGAAAACTGATGGAAAAATATTCAATAAAATACTCACAAACTGAATCAAAGAACACATAAAAGGTATCATGCGCCATGACCAAGTAGGTTTCATCTCAGGCATGTAGGCGTGGTTCAATATACAGAAATCAATCAATGTGATCCACCACGTAAACCAACAGAAAAAAAAAAAAAAAAAAAAAGATCATCTTAGATGCTGAAAAAGCATTTGCCAAAATCCCATAACCGTTCATACTTAAAGTCTTGGAGAGATCAGGGCAACAAGGCACGTGCCTAAACATAGTAAATACATATACAGCAAGCGTATAGGCAATATCAAACTAAAAGGAGAGGAACTTCAATCAATCCCACTGAAACAACACTCTTTTCGATAGCCACTAATAACATAAAGTATCTTGATGTAACTTTAACCAAGCAAGTGAAAGACCTGTTTGAAAAAAAAAAAAAAAAAAAAAAAAAAAAAAAAAAAAAAAAAAAAAAAACCTCAAGTATTTCAAGTATTTATCTGAAGAAAGAAAGTGAAGAAGATATCAGAAGATAAAAAGATCTCTCATGCTCATGGATCGGTAAGATTTAACATAGTGAAAATGGCCACCCTTCCAAAAGCAATTTACAGATTCAATGCAATTCCCATCAAAATACCAAGACAAATCTTTACAGAACTCAAAAGAACAATTCTCAATTTCATTTGGAAAAACAAGCAAAAAAAAAAAAAAAAAAAAAAAAACAGAATTGCTAAAACAATCCCCCACAATAAAAGATCATCTGGAGTTATCTCCATCCCTGATCTTAAGCTGTACTATAAAGCAATAATAATAAAAACTGCATGTTACTGCAAGAGAATCAGAAGGGTGGATCAATAGAACCGAATAGAAGACCCAGAAATAAACCCACACACTTATGGACACCTGATCTTTGACAAAGATGCCAAAACCATACAATGGAAAAAAGATAGCATCTTCAACAAATGGTGCTGGTCTAAATGGATATCTACATGTAGAAAAATGCAAATAGATCCATACTTATCACTCTGCACAAAACTAAAGTCCGAGTGGATCAAAGACCTCAACATAAAACTAGACACGTTAAATCAGTTAGAAGAAAAAGTGGGGAGACCCTAGAACTCATTGTTACAGGAGATAACTTCCTGAACAGAACATCAACAGCACAGGCTCTAAGAGCAACAATCAATAAACGGGACCTCATGAAACTGAAAAGCATCTGTAAAGCAAAGGACACTGTCCTCAGAATGAAAGGACAGCCTACAGATGGGGAAAGGATCTTCACCAACCCTCTATCTGACAGAGGGCAAATATCCAGTATAATTAAATAACTCATGAAGTTAAAAGCAGTAAATTAAGTAATCTAATTTAAAAAATGGGGTAGTGAGCTCAACGTCCTTAGTCATTAGGGAAATGCAAATCAAAACAATGATGAGATTTCACCTTATACCAATCAGTTTGGCTAAGATCAAAAATTCAAGTGACAACATATGTTGGAGAGGATGTGGAGAAAGGGGAACCCTCTTCCATTGCTGGTAGGAATGTAAATTTATCCACTTTGTAAATCAATCTAGCCCTTTCTCAGGAAATTAGGAAAAGTGCTGCCTCAAGATTGAGCTATATCACTTCTACACATATATCCAAAATATGTTCAAGTATACAACCTGGACATTTGCTCTCCTTTTTACTTAATCTTTTCATGGTAGCTGGCATACAGTAAGATAAACATACCTTTGGTGAATTGAATGAGAATGTACATCACTGGCTCATACATTTGTATGTTTGGTCCCAAGTAGGTAGAACTTGTTGGGAAACTTAGGAAATGTGGCCTTCAAAAAGAGATGTACCACTGTGTCTTAACCACCAAGCTATCCTGCCTGATAATAATTCAACTTTTTGATGAATATTGGCTTTATATACAGCTGTTCATGAGGATATTCAAACATACCATTTACAAAATTAAGATATATTAATGAACTTTTTTTAAAAATTTACAATAATTGTCATTACAAAATCATATACATTACAAAGTCATCTACAAAATCATTTCTTCAAAATTCCAATCTCGACTTAGGCATTTTAACATCTATTACCACTCCCTGTGTCTTTGATAACAAAAAAAAATAATAATAGCAAACAATGAAATATATATATACAAGGTAAGGCATAATAAAGTGTATTCTGCTACTTTGTAATTATACATGGAAAATAATTATGTATAAAGGTAATAAGATATATGGAATGTAAAAAACTGCATGTTTATCGGAGGTAAAGTATTAGGTTATTTTATTACACTAGTATAAATATAAACAATCATTTATCTTGAGGTAATACAACAGAGCAATACAAAATACATACTCAAAGATAAATATAACATGTACATTTTCTTTAGTCTTGTTTTTAGAGCTAAAATATTCTTTAAAGATGAATAATTCTCAATGCCCTAATTTGATTTTATAAAATTTGTTATTCCTTTTAAAACTGAAAACAAAAGCATACTTATTAAGTAGACCATGTATCTTATCCAAGGACAGTGAAATAGTAAGAAACTTGAATAAAATTTGTATTAAAACGATACTGCCTTTAGACCTCTGTAATAGCTCCCTTGTCATTATAGATATGAAGAAATGTGCCTTGTGGCTTTCTCTTTTGACATTACAAGGGCAGATTTGTTATTATTTGTTCTATAGATACATAAAATAAGAATTTTTTCAGCTATATTTCACAAATTATTTGAAAAGAAAGAGGTAAACATAACAGATAATTATAAAAGAAATAATGTTAACAGAGACTAATTACTAAGGAAGAAAAATATTGCATGTTAATATTCCATAAATTTAATTGTATATGTTGAGTATTTAACATCACATATCTTGTGATTACGCATTTTAGGAAGCTTTGGTAAAAGGTCATATTTTTAAAGTTAATAGTAATTAGCAGAATAAGGAACAAAACCCTTGCTGTATTTAAAGGCAAAGGTATTTCACTTCTTTCTTCTTTTAGTGCACTGACACTCCAGGTCTGCTTTTTCCTTTGGGTTATCCACGTACCATTAAGCACCAGGCTGAACTGGAGGGAGTGATGCTAAGGAGAGGTGGGGTGGGTTAGTCAGGATCTTAAGTGCAGGAGAAACAGTCTTCCTCTGAAACAGTTTTCAGTGAAACAGCTCTTTTTACTGGGGGTATGGGAAAAGGCTGTATAAATATTGGGGAGTGGGTAGGGTTTTTTTTGGGGGGCGGGGGGTGGTGAGTGAACATCATTGGCTGGGGCTAATGTGCTGGAAATGTTTCATTTACATGAAGAGGAATTCCCTGAACACATCCTTATAAGCATGAGAAGAAGTATAACCAATAACTTGGCCACCAGACTACATGACTACCTAAATGGCTGCAAAGGAGGTAAGACTTGCATTTACTTGGACATACAGGCTCAGAGCAGGGAGGAAGTATTCCTATTCCTACTGTTTTCAGGATGATATTTTTGGGGTTGGGATACATCTCTATCTCATTCCTGCTCCAGACTGGCTTCCCAGTCTCACAGCATTCCTGGCCCCACAGTGATCATCACTAAAAAGTAAAAAAAAAAAAAAAAGAAAAGAAAAACAAGAGGAAAAAGAAAAAAATATGCTCATACTGCCTTTATCCAGCAAGTTTTTATATACACTTATCTAAAATTAAACTAAATGTTGTTCTTTAAACTAGTTTTCAAAGTAATTGTATTGTATTTATTGTTGATCAATTTCTAATTTGTAAGAAAGCATTGCAGCATACAGAACTTTTTGCTACTAACAGATGGGATTGAATGTCTTTATTAACAGCTAATTGAGAATATAGGAAATATATTCAAAGGAAGTAGAGTACTGACAAGTTAAAATGATTCAGTG
Source organism: Psammomys obesus (assembly GCF_907164565.1). Lineage (NCBI taxonomy): Eukaryota > Metazoa > Chordata > Mammalia > Rodentia > Muridae > Psammomys > Psammomys obesus. Next base: position 4,814,331 of record NW_026590677.1, read on the forward strand.
TAATTGGCACTATAGTTAAAGTAGGGATGTAGCTTTTAGATGTCAGAAAAAGCTTGTAACATGAGGACTTTCTGAAACCCCTTACTGCACCCTCTTTCCCCTTTCCCTTCTGTATCTTCACACAGCTCTATCCTTTTTAAAAGAGGTAGAAGGGAAATCACATAATATGTTGCTATAATAGATTAACTCACATTGGGCTTTTCTATTTTGAAATGCCTCCCTTAAAGAGGCCATATTGATGAAAATAAAATAACTTTCTTGTTGTTGTAATAAAAATCTCTTGACCAAAAGCAACTTATTTTAAAAAGTTACTTATTTTGGCTTTTTATTTTATTGAGTTAGAATCCATAATTGCAGTGTGAAAAAATGGATTTGGGAGAGTAACGGGGGTAGTGATCAGGTGTGGAGAGAGGGGGGATGTGGCATAAGGATAGTAAGGGAGAAAAGAAATTGGTAGAGTGGCATCTCTGGGACAAGGGAGGTTCCCAGGAATCTATGGGAAATGACCCAAGCTGAGACTCCTAGCAGGGATGAATATGTACCCTGAAGATGCTACCACCTGTAGCCAGGTGAAAATTACAGTGGAAGGAAGGGGACACCAAGCCAACCACAAAACCTGCAAATATTTAAAATTTGTTTTGTCTGGAAGTGTAGGCGTAAAGATGGAGTAGTGACTGAGGGAATGACCAACCAATGACTGGTCAAACTTGAGACTATTAAAGATGCCCTGCTATCTTGCAGATATGACACTATACTCTCATTGTAAAATATAAAAATAAATCATATCGGGGGGCGGAGCCAAGATGGCGACTAGCACACACAGTTTCCAAGCTGTGGAAGAGATAAAGTTCTGAGTTGATGAGTGGAAGAACTTCTGAAGCCAGGGAAACAACGGAGAGACTTTCTAAACAACAGGGAACATCGCAGGAGGTGAAAACCTTGGTCTCGGGTCACCCAGGGACTTGTTTGGGGAAGGTGAGAAACGATCCTTTAATCTCTCAGCACTCCCCTCCCCCAGACCTCCCTCCTCCTCGGCACAGCGGACTCGCTTTTCACAGAGCAGACCTAACTGCCTGGGGCCTGCAGCCACGGAGGCGGAGCCCCAAGCCCTTTATCGGCAAAGGCCAGCAGTACTGTGTCTCGGAGCCCCAGATTCACGCGCGGCAGCTGCACCATCCTCCCAGGGCCCCGAGTCTGCTAGACGCCATATTAGCTCCACAGGAGCGCCATCACTGACGGTACGGCCCGCCCAATCCCACAGTGACAGAGAATACGCTATATACTCACCAAAACCAGACAGAAACGCCATACAAGCTAGACACACCAGGCGCTGGGCCTCCGAAGCTTGGAGAGCACAGTAAAGAGACCCCAGGACTTCCCAGAAAGCATCTGGACTAGCAACCCAGTCTCCAGTTACAGCGGGACTTTCTAACCTGGCGGCGGAGCAGCACTGAGCTGGCGGGGCACATCAGCCCTCCAGTTTAAGACTAACCAGGGCCAAACCAGAGAACAGAAAGGCTGGTTACCCCGATTCCCACTGACGTGACCACCCTGAAATCTCCAGCTGCAGCAAGACCTCATAACCTGGCAGTGACAGCAGCACGGAACTGGCGGAGCACATCAAAGAAGCAGGGCCAAACCAGAGAACAGAGAGCCCAGATACGCCAATCTCTGCCAAGTGTCCTGCCTGTAAGTGAGTGCACTCTTGAGAATCTGCAGCTCCACTGATCCTGGGTTCTTCTAAAACAGAAGCCAGGCATCGAACCTCCTCCCACCCATATACCCACTTTGGGAAACAGAGGGGCACTTGGAATATTGAAGTTCTGCTCTGTGGGTCTAATTGAGGAATTAAGGCAGTTAATGCCAGAAATTGCGCTGCGATCATCACTAGCGCCTGCGACATATACATTGCAGAGCCCCTCCCACACACTCAAGGGTTCAACATTAGCCATCACTCTGTCCCTCGAGACACACGCCCACACCCACTTAAACACACACACACATATACACACGCACGCACGCTTGCATTTGCCTCTGTTTGTGCCTGCGTACTTTCCTCCCACAGGTACAGCTAGTCCTCAGCATACGCTAAGGACACGGGACCTCTCTCAACTTCCTGAAGAATTCTCCAGACTCGAGAGAGAGACAGTACCAGTCTGATCGGCAGAATCCAAAAACAAACAGGGAAGGTCTCAGATAAGCCAATGGCCAGGGGTAGGCGAAAGAACACTTCCAACATAAATCAGGACATCATGACTTCATCAGCAAACCCCAAAATCGATGGATACTCCAATTCATCAGAAGCACAGGAAAATGACCTTAAAGCCACGCTTGCTCAATTATTTGAGGCTCATAAGGAGGAAATGAACAAATCTTTCAAAGAGTTGGCCAGTCAATTGGAGGTAAAGAAAGAAGAAATAGACAAAACCCTTAAAGAAACACAGGCAAACATAGCTAAACAAATAGAGGCACAAGTAGAGAAAAAATTAGTGGCATACAAAAAGGAAATGAACAAAGAAATAGAGTCCATCGTAGAGAGACAGGAATCCAAATTCAAACACATAAAAGAAATGGTGCAAGGCATGAAAACAGAATTAGAATCAATAAAGAAAACACAAAATGAGAAAACTCTTGAGCTGGAGAACTTGGAGAAAAGATCAGGAACCACAAAAGTAAACATCACCAACAGAATACAAGAGATGGAAGAGAGAATCTCTGGAGCTGAAGACACACTTGCAGAAATTGATACTTCTCTCAAAGAAAAAGTAAAATCAGAAAAATTCCAATCACAAAATATCCAAGAAATCAAGGATGCTATGAAAAGACAAAATCTAAGAATAATAGGAATTGATGAAAAAGAAGACTCCAGGCTCCAAGGTCCAGAAAATATTTTCAAAAAAATCATAGAAGAAAAATTTCCCAACTTAAAGAAAGAGATGTCCATAAATATACAAGAGGCCTACAGAACACCAAATAGACTAGACCAGAAAAGAAACACATCACGTCACATCATAGTCAAAACACTAAATCTACAGAACAAGGAAAAGATATTAAAAGCAGCAAGGGAAAAAGGCCAAGTAAAATATGAAGGTAAACCTATCAGAATCACACCAGACTTCTCATCAGAAACTATGAAAGCCAGAAGGGCCTGGGCAAGCATCATGGAGACTCTAAGAGATCACAAATGTCAACCCAGACTACTATACCCTGCAAAGCTTTCAATCAACATAGATGGAGAAAACAAAATATTCCATGACAAAACTAAATTTACGCAATATCTATACAGCAAACCAACCCTACAGAAGATACTAGAAGGAAAACTCCAATCCAACAAAAACGAATTCACCCAAGAAAACAGGGCATACAGATAATATCCCAACAAAAATGAAAAGAAAACAAGCAATGAAATAAGGTAAGATCATCGACTCCATTACAAAAGGAACTAACATGCATTGGTCAATATTATCTATCAATATTAATGGACTCAACTCACCAATAAAAAGACACAGGCTAACAGAATGGTTACAGAAACAGGACCCAACATTCTGTTGCATTCAAGAAACACACCTATGCAACAAAGATAAACACTACCTCAGAGTAAAGGGCTGGAAAAATGTTTTTCAAGCAAATGGTTCCAGAAAACAAGCTGGAGTAGCCATCCTAATATCTAATAAAATAGACTTTCAACCCAAGTTAATCAAAAAAGATAAGGAGGGCCACTATATTCTCATCAAAGGAAAAATCCAACAAGAGGACATCACAATTTTGAATATCTATGCCCCAAATACAAGAGTACCTACATTCGTAAATGAAACAATATTAAAGCTTAAATCATACATTGATCCTAATACCTTAATAGTGGGAGACTTCAACACCCCACTCTCATCAAGGGACAGATCAACCAGACAGACACCAAATAGGGAAATAAAAGCACTCACAGAATCCCTAAATCAAATAGTCCTAATAGATGTCTACAGATCTTTTCACCCAAACTCAAAAGAGTACACCTTCTTTTCAGCACCACATGGAACCTTCTCCAAAATAGACCATATAGTTGGTCACAAAGCAAGCCTCAACAGATACAAAAGGATTGAAATAATCCCTTGTATACTATCTGACCACCATGGACTAAAGCTGGACATCAACAACAACAGAAACCACAAAAAGCCGACACGCACATGGAAACTGAACAACTTACTACTCAATGACAGCTGGGTCAAGGAAGAAATAAAGAAAGAAATTAAAGACTTTCTAGAATTCAATGAAAATGAAGGCACAACATACCCAAATTTATGGGACACATTGAAAGCAGTGCTCAGAGGAAAATTTATAGCACTAAGTGCCTACAAGAAGAAATCTGTAACATCACATACAAACAACTTAATGGCCCAACTGAAAACCCTAGAAAAAAAAGAAGCAGATACACCCAAGAGGAGCAGACGGCTGGAAATAATCAAACTAAGGGCAGAAATCAATCAATTAGAAACAAATAAAATTATCCAAAGAATCAATGAAACAAAAATCTGGTTCTTTGAGAAAATCAACAAGATAGACAAACCCTTAGCCAAACTAACTAAAAAGCAGAGAGAAACCATACAAATCAGCAAAATCAGAAAGGAAAATGGGGACATAACTACAGACACTGAGGAAATCCAAACAATTATTAGGTCATACTACAAAAGCCTATATGGCACAAAATTTGAAAAATCTAAATGAAATGGATAACTTTCTTGACAGATTCCATCTACCAAAATTAAGTCAAGATCAGGTAGAAAGACTGAATAGTCCTATATCTCCCAAGGAAATTGAAGCAGTTATTAACAGTCTCCCCTCCAAAAAAAGCCCTGGACCAGATGGCTTCAGTGCAGAATTCTACAAGACCTTCAAAGAAGTACTAACACCAATTCTCCTCAAACTATTCCATAAAATAGAAACAGAAGGAACACTACCAAACTCATTCTATGAAGCCACAGTCACTTTGATACCTAAACCACACAAAGATCCAACAAAAAAAGAAAACTTCAGACCTATCTCTCTTATGAACATTGATGCAAAAATACTCAATAAAATACTTGCAAACCGAATCCAAGAACACATCAAAGATATCATCCACCAAGACCAAGTAGGCTTCATCCCAGGCATGCAAGGGTGGTTCAACATACGGAAATGCATCAATGTAATCCACCACATAAACAAAATGAAGGAGAAAAACCACATGATCATCTCCTTAGATGCTGAAAAAGCATTTGACAAAGTCCAACACCCATTTATGTTTAAAGTCTTGGAGAGATCAGGGATACAAGGCACATACCTAAAGATAGTAAAGGCAATATACAGCAAGCCTATAGCCAACATCAAACTCAATGGAGAGAAACTTAAATCAATCCCACTGAAATCAGGGACAAGACAAGGCTGCCCACTCTCTCCATATCTTTTTAACATTGTACTTGAAGTCCTAGCCAGAGCAATAAGACAACTAAAGGAGATCAAGGGGATACAAATCGGAAAGGAAGAGGTCAAAGTGTCACTATTTGCAGATGATATGATAGTATACATGAGCGACCCCAAAGATTCAACCAGAGAACTTCTTCAGCTGATAAACACCTTCAGCAAAGTGGCAGGATACAAAATCAACTCAAAAAAATCAGAAGCCCTCTTGTATACCAAAGACAAAAAGGCTGAGAAAGAAATTAGGGAACAACACCCTTCACAATAGCCACTAATAACATAAAGTACCTTGGTGTGACTCTAACCAAGCAAGTGAAAGACCTGTTTGAGAAAAACTTCAAATCTTTGAAGAAAGAAATCGAAGAAGATCAGAAGATGGAAAGATCTCCCGTGCTCATGGATTGGTAGGATTAACATTGTGAAAATGGCGATCCTGCCAAAAGCAATCTACAGATTCAATGCAATTCCCATCAAAATACAAACTCAATTCTTTACAGACCTTGAAAAAAAGATTCTCAGCTTCATATGGAGAAACAAAAAACCCAGAATCTCCAAAAAGATCCTGTACAACAACAGATCATCTGGAGTTATCTCCATTCCCGATCTCAAGCTGTACTACAGGGCAACAGTAATAAAAACTGCATGGTATTGGCATAGAAACAGAAAGGAGGATCAATGGAATCGCATAGAAGACCCAGAAATGAACCCACACACCTATGAATAGTCAATATTTGACAAAGAAGCCAAATCCATTCAATGGAAAAAAGACAGCATCTTCAACAAATGGTGCTGGACCAACTGGATGTCTACATGCAGAAAAATGAAAATAGATCCATATTTATCACCCTGCACAAAACTAAAGTCCAAGTGGATCAAGGACCTCAACATAAAACCAGATACTCTAAATCAGCTGGAAAAAAAAGTGGGAAACAGCGTAGAACTCATTGGCACAGGAGACAACTTCCTGAACAGAACACCAACAGCACAGGCTCTAAGAGCAACAATCAATAAATGGGACCTCATGAAACTGAAAAGCTTCTGTAAAGCAAAAGACACTGTCATCAAAACAAATAGACAGCCTACAGATTGGGAAAGAATCTTCACCAACCCTTTATCTGACAGAGGGCTAATATCCAGTATATATAAAGAACTAAAGAAGCAGAAAAGCAACAAACCAAGTAATCCACTTAAAAAATGGGGAACAGAGCTAAACAGAGAATTCTCGAAAGAGGAACATCGAATGGCAGAGAAACACTTAAAGAAATGCTCAACCTCATTAGCCATTAGGGAAATGCAAATCAAAACGACCCTGAGATTTCACCTTACACCCATCAGAATGGCCAAGATGAAAAACTCAAGTGATAGCACATGCTGGAGAGGTTGTGGAGAAAAGGGAACATTCCTCCATTGCTGGTGGGAATGTAAACTGGTTCAACCACTCTGGAAGTCAATCTGGCGCTTTCTCAGACAACTAGGAATAGTGCTACCTCAAGACCCAGGTATATCACTCCTAGGTATATACCCAAAATTTGCTCAAGTACACAACAAGGACATTTATTCAACCATGTTCGTAGCAGCTTTATTTGTAATAGCCAGAACTTGGAAACAACCCAGATGTCCATCAACGGAGGAATGGATACAGAAATTGTGGTATTTTTACACAATGGAATACTACTCAGCAATCAAAAAGGAGGAAATCATGAAATTTGCAGGCAAGTGGTTGGATCTAGAAAAGATCATTCTGAGTGAAGTATCCCAGAAGGAGAAAGACAAACTTGGTATATACTCGCTTATATAGACCTACAAGACATGATAAACATAATGAAATCTACACACCTAAAGAAGATAATCAAGAAAGTGGACACAGGCGAAGGTGATTAATCCTCATTCAGAAAGACAAATGGGATGTGCATTGAACTTATGACAGGAGTCTACCACAAAAGGCATCTGAATGACTCTACCTAGCAGTGTTTCAAAGCAGACACTAAGACTCATAACCAAACCCTCGGCAGAGTGCAGGGAATCATATGAAAGAAGGGAAGTTAGTATGATATGGAAAGGATAGGAGCTCTGCAAGGACCAAATATATCTGGGCACAGGGTCTTTTCTGAGACTGACACTCAACCAAGGACCATCTATGGATATAACCTAGAACTTCTGCTCGGATGTGGCCTGTGGTAGCTCAGTAACCAAGTAGTTTTCCAAAGTAAGGGGAACACGGACTATTTCTAACAGGATCTCAAGGGCAGGCTGTTTGACCCCCCCCCCAGGGGAGGAGCAGTCTGTTAGGCCACAGAGGAGGACTTTGCAGCCAGCCCTGAAGATACCTGATAAAACAGGGTCAGATGAAAGGGGAGGAGGTCCTCCCCTATCAGTGGACTTGGAAAGGGGCAGGGAGGAGACCAGGGAGGGAGTGTGGGGTTGGGGAGGGAATGAGGGAGCGGGATACAGCTGGGACACAGAGTTAACAAAATGTAACTAAAAAGAAAAATTAAATAAATAAATAAATAAATAAATAAATAAATAAATAATATCTTCCTAAAAATTAACATGTGCTAGTTTAATTATTACTATATTTACAGCTTACATAGATGCTTTAGATGTTATTGATTAATGTGTCTGTTGCCAAAGCAACCATATGTTATGTGTTTTTTTCCCCTCATAAGTAAGTGAAGAATAAAACAAACAATGGTTTACTTTAATATTTATTTAGAAAGGGACAACTTGGCATTTATAAAGGTGATGTTTCACTCTATCTTTTCAAAAATCATTACCTGCCAAAATTGACTTCTTAATTAACTGAAGAAAAGATACAGAAATTGTGGTACATTTACACAATGGAATACCACTCAGCAATTTAAAACAAGGAAATCGTGAAATGTGCAGGGAAATGGTGAGATCTAGAAAAGATCATCTTGAGTGAGGTAACTAGAAGCAGAAAGACACATGCGATATATATTCATGTATAAGTGGATATTAGCCATATAACATAGGATAAACATACTAAAATCTATAGTTCTAAAGAAGCTAAAAAACAAGGAGGACCTTGGGAAAAGGCTAAAACCTCACTCAAAAGGGCAAACAGGATAGACTTTGGAAGTAGGAGAAGACAAGGAATAGGACAGAAGCCTTCCACAGAGGACCTCTGAAAGACTCTACCCATCAGGATATCGAAGGACATACTGAGTCTCATAGCCAAACTTTGGGCAGAGTGCCAGTAACATGGAAGAAGAGGGATACTGAAAGACCTAGAGGGAAAAAAAAAACTCCACAAGAAGATCAACAGAGCCACAAAATCCTTGGGCCATGGGGAGTGAAAGCTGCAGAGATCAGTACTCTTACCAAGGACCATGCAAAGAGAGAACCTAGTCCCGCTTCTCAGAGGAAGCTCATAAGCTTTTCAGTTTCCAAATGGGTTCCCTAGTAAGGGGGGCAGTGTCTCTTTGACATGAACTCAGTGGCTGGATCTTTGGTCACTTCCCCCGTGGGGTGAAGCCTTGCAAACCATAAGGATGACGATATAGCCAGCCCTGATGAGACCTGATAGACTAGGGTCTGATAGAAGAGTATGAGGTCCTCCCCTATCAGGCAACTAAGAAAAGGGGATGGGGGGGAAGGGAAGGGTAGGTGCAACTGGGAGGTGAAGAGTGAAGGAGCTATAGACTGGATATAAAGTGATAAATTGTAAGTAAGTGATTGATTGATTGATTGATTGATTGATTAATAAAAAAGAAAACTTGGAGAAAAGAAAATACATGAAAATTTGTTTAAATATGAGAGAAGAAACAAGGCAGAAAAAAAAAGTATCCTCTATATGTCAGAAGAGAAACGTTGTTTCAATCAAAGGTCATTATCTAGACAAGGAATAACATCACTTAAAACATTCATGTCCTGTTACTTGTTTTCTCCTACATCCAATGCCCATCCCATTTTTGTTTTTAAATAATGATTGATGATCTTACCCTGGGTCCTCCTTCTTGTTTATCATCTTTAGGTGTATAGATTTCAGTATGTTTATCCTATCTTATAGGTCTATATAAGTGAGTATATAACATGTGTGTCTTTCTGCTTTTGGGATACCTTATTCAGGATGATCTTTTCCAATTCATACCATTTACCTGCACATTTCATGATTTCTTTGTTTTTTTATCACTGAGTAATATTCCATTGTGTAGATGTACCACAATTTCTGTATCCATTCCTCAACTGAGGGGCATCTGGGTTGTTGCCAGCTTCTGGCTATTACAAATAAAGCTGCTACAAACATGGTTGAGCAAATGTCCTTGTTGTGTACTTGAGCATCTTTTGCTTATATGCCTAAGAGTGGTATAGCTGGATCTTGAGGAAGCACTATCCCTAATTGTCTGAAAAAGCACCAGATTGATTTCCAAAGTGGTTATACAAGTTTGCATTTCCACCAGCAATGGAGGAGGGTTCCCCTTTCTCCACAATCTCTCCAGCATGTGCTGTCACTTGAGTTTTTGATCTTAGCCATTCTGATGGGTGTCAGGTGAAATCTCAGGGTCGTTTTTATTTGCATCTCTCTGATGGTTAACACAGAGGGCCTCTGAAAGACTCTACCTAGCAGTGTATCAAAGCAGATACTAAGAGTCACAACCAAACCTTCTGCAGAGTGCAAGGAATCATATGAAAGAAGGGGGAGTTAATATGACCTGGAGAGGACAGGAGCTTCACAAGGACCAAATATATCTGGGCACAGGGGTCTTATATGAGACTGTTTCTCCAACCAAGGCCCATGCATGGATATAAACTAGACTGCTTGGATGTAGCCCATGGTATCTCAGTATCCAAGTGGTTACCCTAGTAAGGGGAACAGGGATTGTTTCTGACATGAACTCAATGGTGAGCTCTTTGACCTACTCCTCTCCCAAGGGAAGAACAGCCCTGCTAGGCCACAGAAGAGGACTTTGCAGCCATTCCTGAAGATACCTGTTAAAACTGGGTCAGATGAAAAGGGAGGAGGTCCTCCCCTATCAGTGGACTTGGAAACGGGCAGGGAGGAGATGAGGGAGGGAGGGTGGGATTGGGAGGGAATGAGCAAGAGTGATACAGCTGGGATACAAAGTTAATAAACTGTAACTAATATTAAAATAATTTAAAAAAGAAAAGACAGAAAAAAAAAACCCCTTTACTTTGTCCTTTGTGCTTATCTCTTACAATGAGATGAGATATGGTTATCATCTCTTTCAGGGATTGAATACTGATGTCATCTTGGCTAGGTGTACTAGCATGGATCTTAGTAATTTTGTTCCAAAAATCAAATGCAAAAACAGAACTGCTTTCACTCTGTGTGTTTCTTTCTGGGGTACTGCTTTTGTCCTTTGTTCTTCTCAGTCACAAAACAAAACAGAGGGACATGGTGTGTAAAGGACACTTAAAGTGAATATGGATGATAAAAGGGGAAGGGGGAGGATAACCGTGGCAGTAATCTGAATGCAGTGTGTGTGTTTGTTTGAAATAACTAACTTAATATTTTTTTCAGATTTTTTATTATTGTTTATTATTATTAGTTACATTTTATTAACTCTGTATCCTGCTCCCTTATTCCCTCCCAATCCCACCCTCCCTCCCTCAGCTTCTCCCTACCCCTTTCCAAGTCCACAGATTGGGAAGGACCTCCTCCCCTTTCATCTGGCCCTGTTTTATCAGGTATATTCAGGACTGGATGCAAAGTACTCTTCTGTGGCCTAGCAGGACTGCTCCTCCCTTGGGGCGATGGGGAGGTTAAAGAGCCTGCCATTGAGTTCCTGTCAGAGGTAGTCCCTGTTCCCCTTAATATGGGAAACCAATTGGTTATTGAGCTACCATGAGCTTCATCCGAGCAAAGGTTCTAGGTTATATCCATACATGGTCCTTGGTTGGAGAAACAGAAAAAATACTGAGATATAGCTCAGAACGTAGAGTGCCAGGCATGTAGGAAGCTCGTAGTTTCATCCTCAGCATCACATATACCAGATGCAGTCATGTAAGCCTGTAATCCAACATGCACACACAAATGAATAGAACTTCAATGTTATATTTTCCTTCATAGTCAATTTAAGTTCATCCTGTTTCATAAAACCTTTTCAAATAGAAACTTTTCAAAGAGTAAGGGAAAGAGGGAATAAGAAAAAGAAATTCAGTTGCAACTGCAGACAATTCAGATCCATAAAGAGAAATCAAAGGAATAAAAGAAAGCATACCAAGGTTTTCAATCTTTTGTCTCAAATAGTCAAGACTGGTATAACTGGGTCTTGAGATAGAACTATTCCTAATTTTCGGAGAAAGCACCAGATTGATTTACAAAATGGTTGTACAAGTTTTCACTCCCACCAGCAACATAGGATTGTTTCCTTTTCTCCACATCCTCACCAGCATGTGATGTCACTAGAATTTTTGATCTTAGCTATTGTAATGTAGGTGAAGGGAGATAGGGAGAAGAGGGTGGAAGGGTGGGTCCAGACAGAGAGGAGAGGAGGAGGGGGACTATTATCATGGTGTAGGATTAAGAAATAAATATTTTAAAAGTCAAGACTAATAGGAGGAATGGACTAAGGCTTGCTCTCATAATTAACATTTTCCACTTTTAACTTAAGGAATTTCTTACTATAGAAATAAAAGCTAACAGTGTTCTCAAAAATACCAAGGAAATAAATATTCACCACTGAAGAACATATATATAGAGAGAGTCTTTTCTAGGCAGAGTTTATTTTTTTAAAAGCAAGTGACAGCCTTTAATCTCTTTCATAATACTCATGTGTGTCTAATGGGCACATATATGCATTCATGTAGTTTGTGAACACAAACACCTTTGCCTTTTGCCCCACAAACGTAGTTCTCTCTTCTTGCACTTCATTTTACTGAATCCCATCACATAGTTCTTTGGAGTCTGAAAAGTATGTTTGGGAAAGGGGATTCACAGATGACAAGATTATACCTTACTTGTTTTATAAAATGAGATGCATGAGCTTCTAACCCCGTGTGCAAAACATACTTTTTCCTAAGAAATGAAAGAATCCTATCATTCTGGGTACTTTGTAGAAGTGTTTTAAAGGAAAAAACTTTTCCTTTTGGAAGTGTTCAGATTCATACTGTAATGTCAAAGCTATTTTTGATGTTTGCTTGAGTGTATTACATTTGGAAGCATCCTAAAGATGCTATACCCTAATATAGATTATTATCTGGAATAAACTAAGAGTTATTAAATTTTTCTGAAGGACACATGTAGACAGTAATCCAGCAATTGCTCCAAATGGAAGTAACTAGCTCAAAATAATGAAAAACACTTCAAGCTGAAAAGTAAATTTCCCAAGCCTGAAAGTATTTTCAAACATTTACAGATGTAGCCATGATACAACTGTACAAATGAAATGGGCTTTAACATTAAGCCATCTGATAACTAAAGTTGCTGATATTTCATCTATGCAACTTGCAGAGAAATAACTAGACAGTGATCATAAGAATGAGATTTCCTGTATTTGCTACCTAATCAACAAACATCCTGATGTATGCATTGTCTGGGACTGTTTCTCGGTACATCATCTTCTCTACTAGTAACTTACATTTACTATATCAGCATAATGTTCTGTAGCAGTCTTCCAGCATTCTAACCTCACCTCACACAAATAGAAATATAAACCACTAGATAGAGTCATATTTCATTTGAAAGAGGTTTCATTTTTTCTGTTCCCTAAAACAATTTTTAAAGGGATAACATGTCTTCATCATCAAGCACTTGACACTTCAGAAATGCATATTTTCCTCATACTATCACATACAATGTCTCCAGCTGCTCTGCTTTTATCTCAAAAGCTCAGCCTGCCTTCCCTGAAGTGGAGGTGGGGAAAAGCCACACATTTGTCAGGAGTGTCTTTGTGTTTGATTTTAGACATCCCTCAAGCTTGCAAGACAACATGCTGTCAAATGTGAGAAGCTCAGTGCCTGTAACATAAAGAGTTCAAGGGCTGATTGCTGAATCCAATCTAAGTGCCAGATGCCAAAAATGTTTCATACCTGATTTTTGCTGAAGGGCTCAGAACTATAGTTCAACTGTCCTTTCTAATGTATGTACAGTAGCAGTTGGGACTTTGTAATTTTCCTGCTTCTAGAAAGGTATTGATTACTCAGAAGTTATTGTCAGCATTTTAAAATAAAATATGCTTTACTTTTATCATCACAGGGAGTATATTGTAATTTACTGATGTGAAGTCTGGATCTGCAGGTTTGTTGCTTCAGTGATTTAGTGGATTCTCAATGGATAGTTTGTTACATCTCTAATTTGAACATCTATCTGCAGCATGTGTTTAATGTTATGCAATTTCAGTGAGGCATGAAGGGGGTTGGCACTACAAAGCAGAAAGATGCAAGGACTGTGGGGCTCCAGGGACTGGTTATAAGGTAAATAACTGTGTTAGCTGGAAAATCAGATCTCAGTTGCACCAATACAGAGGTCATAGAAAGAGAAGATGACTGCATAGAAATCAGGTGTAATACAAGTGGGAAAACAAAATATCTCTCATTATTAGAAGGTAGATAAATTTTATTCCCACATGCAAATTATGTGTTGAGAAAGTGAAATGTCTTTCTGTCTTGAAGCCTCAGCATGGCCTCTTTAGTGCTGGAAGAATGTTGGTTACATGCAGATGTCACTTCATTTTCTTGGATTCAAGGTCAGTTTGTTTTTAAAGCAACGATCTAGGGATTGGAGGCTTCTCTTCAGACAGGCACATTTTCAGCATTCTAAGAAAAACAGAATAAGAAAAGAAAAAGACTCTTCAACTATATCTGAATAATAGAAATATTATAGAGACAAAATTTAAAAAGGCAGATGTTGAAACTGAAAATGCAAAAATAAGATCAAAGCAGACAATTATGAATGGGAAATAATAAATCTCAGTCTTTGGAGATATCTTTTGTTTTTTGAATCTCTTGTTTTGCTTCAGTCTTCACCCCAGGGTTTAAGATGAATCAGTAAAGTATAACTTTTTTTTAATTATTTTCAAATCATTATATTATGTTAAAAAGACTGCTGTTTATTGTTTCAGTATGTTCTTCAGGTTACTGAGGTTGTGCAAAAAGCAAATTCTTGCTTTCCCCTCTCTTCTTCAAATCATTTTTTTCAAAACTAACACTCTATGCCAGAGACTCTCTCAGTCCATCGATTAACCACAAAGTGCTTTTGATCCAAATGCAAATTGTTCTGAGGCATGGTTCATTTATCATGTGAAAAGCTATTGTATATATACAAAACCTGATGTTGTTGCCAGCATATTCATAGAAATAAATAATGAAATTCTCAGGCTGAGGGATACATGTCTTTTGAAGACAGAAACACCTGTGCTAGAGAGGCTGCAGCTCACACTAGGGTGAAACAATAACAAGATAGATACTAACCCACAGGGAGTTTGCACTGTTTGGTTTTCTGATATTTTCAATAAACTGCTTCCCACTTCTAATTATTTCTAAGGAATAAAAAATAATTTCTCAAATCCGTTTATATTTTAAAACAGACTCACTTTATGAAGCTATTTATTCAAAATATCTTTCTCAACTTAGGTTGCCCTAAAGTATTCCAGTTCTAAACCACAGAAGATTCCAACAGAACTGTCAAATCTCACTTACTCTTTCTTTTTTCTTTTTTTTTTGAATTTTATTTTTTTTCTTATCAGTTACATTTTATTAACTCTGTATCCCAGCCATGTCCCGATCCCTCATTCCCTCCCAGTCCCTCCCTCCCTCCCTCATCTCCACTGTGCCCCTTGCCAAGTCCACTAATAGGGGGGGACCTCCTCCCCATTCATCTGATCCTGTTTTATCAGGTATCTTCAGGACTGGCTGTAAAGCCCTCCTCTGTGGCCTAACAGGACTGCTCCTCCCTTGGGGGTTGGGGAGGCCAAAGAGCCAGTCATTGAGTTCCTGTTAGAAACAGTCCTTGTTCCCCTCACTATGGGAAACCAATTGGTTACTGAGCTACCACAAGCTACATCTGAGCAGAGGTTCTAGGTTACATTCATACATGGTCCTTGGTTGAATGTCAGTCTCAGAAAAGACCCTGTGCCCAGATATATTTGGTAACAGCCCCTAATCTGCTACTCTGTATGCCTGCATGCACAGCTCTGAAAGCCAATACATTAATATTTGAGATGTTTAGCATTCTGCTCGGTTGCAGCTCTTATATCATTGAGGACACAATATACAGTAAGATTTTATTTATTTTTTATTTTTTTATATTAATCACACGTTATTTATTTTGTATCCCAGCTGTAGCCCCCTCCCTCGTTCCCTCCCAATCCCATCTTCCCTCATCTCCTCCCTTCCCCTTTCCAAGTCCACTGATAGGAGAGGACCTCTGCCCCTTCTATCTGACCCTAGCATTGAGAGACCAAAAAGATTAAAAATTAGCAGCTATTGTTAATTAAGGCCTGAACTGTGTGGGTGGAGAAGTCTAGTAATGCCCTGAGGGGAAGGACCGCTTACTGCATTCTTTCCCCACCCACTAGAGATAACAGGTGCTAGGAAACTGGCCCATCCCCCTAGGGAGGAACACCAGGTCATTATGGTCTGGGAACCTTCCTCTAGCCAACCAATTCAAAATGTAGCATTTTGACCAATAGATGCTTGCCAGATAGGAATTGCCCCTGCCTTGGGCATGCTGAGAGGGACCAAAATCTATATATCACCCAACTAACCTGGGCGTGGCACGCTCGGCTCACACCGCTTCAGCAGTGGGGGTGTGTGGGCTCAAGCTGCAGCTTGTAATTTACAGTAAAAAGAACCTCATGTATTTACAGCAGAGTCTAGTTATTCCTGGTCTTTTGGGGTTCATGAACTGGGCAGAACAGCTTATCAGGTCTCTTCAGGACTGGCTGCAATGTCCTCTTCTGTGGGCTAACAAAGCTGCTCATCCCTTTGAGGGGGATTTCAAAGAGCTCATCATTAATTTCATGTCAGAAATAGTTCCTGTTCCTCTTACTAGAGAACCCACTTGGATACTGAGCTACCATGGGCTATATCTGAGCAGGATTCTAGGTTATATCCATACATAGTCTTTGGTTGGAGAAACAGTCTCATGAAAGACCCCTGTGTCCTGGTATATTTGGTACTTGTGGAGTTCCTGACCTCTCCAGGTCTTACTAACTACTCCTTCTTTCATATGATTCCCTGCACTCTGCCAAAGGTTTGGTTATGAGTCTTAATATCTGCTTTGATACACTGCTAGGTAGAGTCTTTCAGATGCCCTCTGTAGTAGGCTCCAGTCCTGTTAATTGTTTTCTCCTACATCCAATGTCCATCCCATTTTTCTTTCTAAGTGAAGATTGATCATCTTACCCTGGGTCCTCTTTCTTGTTTATCTTCTTTAGGTGTATAGATTTCAGTATATTTACACTGTCTTATAGGTATATATAAGCGAGTATATATCATGTGTGTCTTTGTGCTTTTGGGATATCTCACTCAGGATGATCATTTCTAGGTCCCACCATTTGCCTGCAAATTTCATGATTTTCTCGATTTTAATTGCTGAGTAGTATTCCATTGTGTAAAAGTACCACAATTTCTGTATCATTCCTCAACTGAGGGACATCTGGGTTGTTTCTAGGTTCTGGCTATGAAAAATAAAGCTGCCACAAATATGGTTGAGCAGATGTCCTTGTTGTGTACTTGAGCTTCTTTTGGATATATGCCTAGGAGTGGTATAGCTGGATCTTGAGGAAGCACTATTCATAATTGTCTGAGAAAGGGCCAGATTGATTTCCAAAGTGTTTGTACAAGTTTACATTACCACCTGCAATGGAGAAGAGTTCCCCTTTCTCTACAACCTATCCAGCATGTGTTGTCACTTGAGTTTTTAATCTTAGCCATTCTGGCAGGTTTCAGGTGAAATCTCAGGGTCGTTTTGATTTGCATCTCCCTGATGGCTAAGGACATTGAGCATTTCTCTAAGTGTTTTTCTGCCATTCTACAATCCTCTACAGAGAGTTCTCTGTTTAAACCCCATGCCCCATTTTTTAAATTGATTGCTTGATTTGTTTTTTTTTTTTTTTTTAACTTCTTGAGTTCTTTATATATACTGGATATTAGCTCTCTGTCAGACGTAGGGTTGGTGAAGATCCTTTCCCAGTCTGTAAGCTGTCGTTTTGTAAACTCCATGGTATTGGCATAGAAACTGAAAGGAGGATCAATTGAACCGAATAGAAGACCCAGTAATAAACCCACACATCTATGAATACTTAATTTTTGACAAAGACGCCAAAACCATTCAATGGATAAAAGACAGCATCTACAACAAATGGTGCTAGTCCAACTGGATGTCTATATGCAGAAAAATGAAAATAGATCCATATTTATCACCCTGCACAAAACTAAAGTTCAAGTGGATCCAAGACCTCAACATAAAACCAAACACATTAAATTGATTAGAAGAAAAATTAGGGAATACCCTAGAACTCATCAGCACAGGAGACAACTTCCTGAACAGAACACCAACAGCACAGACTCTAAGATCAACAATAAATAAATGGGACCTCATGAAACCGAAAAGCTTCTGTAATACAGTAAGATTTTATATGGGGAATAAACACTCTTTGTGGTAGATGATTTCAAAGCTTGAGTGCTTTAATTCCTTACTGATTGCAGTAAATTTTAGGTAGATTTTAATCCCATTCATACTTTAACTTTTTAGAATGGCTAATAATTTGCAATAACTACAAATCAGTAGGCAAATGCAAGAGAATACAGTTTTCACAGAAAACTCTTATTATTTTCATTTTAAAGAGTGTATGTATTTCTGTAGGTTAGCCATAAATATATAGCTGAAAATTATGCTTTCACCTATGCTAGCACCCAAAACTTCACTGTGTTAATTTATTTGTTATGTATGACAATTGTAGCTTAATCCAAACATATTCAAATGGCATATAGTCCATTCGAAAAGATTCATTGGCTTCTTTAAAAGCTTTTATACCATCATCCCACTAGATATATTAAAAATAAAAAATCAGTTTAGTGTAACTATAAATCAGCCATTTAATAAGATTTGAAAATACTACATACAGAAGCAGTGATTATAAAATGCTTTTTCTCAACATTAAAAGGTTTCTGATTAGGTTTATAAAAGAATCAATTGCTATGAAGAAACAGAACCAGGGCATTATGGGTCAAACTCATTTAAATGCATTTTTAAACATCTTCTTTTTGCCTGCTGTTTATACTAAAGTAATATAGATGCATATTGAATATGTGGAAATAAAACACATTTTACAAGATGGGATATTTTCACCTCTAAACAGGTTCAATAATTCAGTTGAGATGTATGAAAAAATCTACGACACTGTTCCTTTGCTAAGAGCCATAAGGGAAGAGACTCACACACACTCTTCTTTATCTCTTATTTCATGCTGTCATAATTTCCATAATCTAAAATTAAACCATGCTTGGCTGATTAATATATATTGAAAAGGATTTGGGAGGTTTTTGCTTGATTTAAACAGTTTGGTAGAATTTACACGTAGTACTAAAACTAAGGGTTTTCTTTGTGTTTGCAGTTTTTAATATCTTTCAGTCAATGAACTATATTGCATTGAATTTTGAGGAAAGAAATGTGCCAAATATACTCACAATAACAGTGATATTTGAGAGGGGTTTGATGCAAATATTAGTGGCAAAAATTCAAGAGGAGTTCGTCACTTTTTTCTATTCATTACATGGCTAAGTGAAATTCATTTATCCTCAATTTAACTCCAGTAATGTGAGTTTCACACTAAGAAACATTTTTGCAAATGCTTCAAGTTCTTATAATCATAGCCAAAATATAAGGGTTTTTTTGTCTGTTTATTTGTTTAATGATGTTGTGACTCTCTTAAGGCCACCATATTCAGTTATCAAATCTTTAAATTTTCATTTACATATTTTTCTATTATCATTATTTTTTACTCTTGTTAACTGTATGACCACTAAGGTCTCTTTTACTCTGTTTCCCATAACAAATACAACATTTAGCCAGACTCTAATCCTAAAATGTGCATGACAGTTGAATTTTGGTATTTATTATGAGCTGTTCTTGAAAGAAGCAATAGCAAATGATCTTTTATTCTAATTAATTAATTAATTAATTAATTAATTAATTGTCATTATCATTTATTACACTTTTTTTCAAATTGTAATCCCAGCTGTGGTACACTCATCTCTTCTCAATACAACCCTTTCTCCCTCTTCTCCCCCTATACCCCTTCCCTAGTCCACTGATACTGGAGGTCCTTGTTCCTTTTTCTTTGACCCTACCCAGTCAGTTCTCATCAGGGCTGCTTTCATTGTTTTCCTCTGTGGCCAGGCAAGGCTACTCACCCAAAGGAGAGCTGATCATAGAGCCTGTCCCTGAGTTGTTGCCAGACAAAGCCCCTGCTTCCCTTGCTAAGAATCCACTTGGCAGAGAAATGCTCAACCTCATTAGCCATCAGGGAAATGCAAATCAAAACAACCCTAATATTTCACCTTACACCCATCAGAATGGCTAAGATCAAAAACTCAAAAAAAAAAAACAAAAACAAAAAAAACCTCAAGAGACAACACATGCTGGAGAGGTTGTGGAGAAAGGGGAACCCTTCTCCACTTCTAGTGGGAATGTAAACTTGTACAACCATTCTGGAAACAACCTGGCACTTTCTCAGACAACTAGGAATAGCACTTCCTCAAGATCCAGCTATAACACTCCTAGGCATATATTCAAAAGATTCTCAAGTACACAATAAGGATATTTGCTCAACCATGTTTGTGGCAGCCTTATTTGTAATAGCCAGAAGCTGGAAACAGCCCAGATGCCCATCAGTGGAGGGACAGATGCACAAATTGTGGTATATCTACACAATGGAATATTACTCAGCAATTAAAAACAAGGAAATCATGAAATTTGCAAGTAAATGGTGGGATCTGGAAAAGATCATACTGAATGAGCTATCCCAGAAGCAAAAAGACACACATGGTATATACCCACTCATATAGACATATAATATAAGATAAACCTACTAAAATCTGTACACCTAAAGAAAATATTGAAGCGGGAGGACTCTTCCTAAAATGCTCAATTCCTATCCAGAAAGGCAAACAGGATGGACATGAGAAGAAGGAGAAAAGAGGGAACAAATCAGCAGCCTGACATAGAGGACCTCTGAAAAGCTCTGCCCTGCAGACTATCAATGCAGATGCTGAGACTCATGGGCAACCTTTGGGCAAAGTGCAGGGAATCTTATGAAAGAAGTGGAAAACAGTAATATCTGGAGAGGACAGGAACTGCACAAGGAGAGCAACAGAACCAAAAAATCTGAGCACAAGGGTCTTTCCTCAGACTGATACTCCAGCCAAGAACTATGCATGGAGATAACCTAAGAACCCTGCACAGATGTAGCCCATGGCAGTTCAGTATCCAAGTGGGTTCCATTGTAATAGGAACAGGGACTGTCTCTGACATGAACTGATTGGCCTGTTCTTTAATTACCTCCCCCTGAAGGGGAAGCAGCATTACCAGGCCACAGAGGAAGATAATGCACTCTCCCCTGATGAGACCTAATTGACTAGGATCAGAAGGAAGGAAAAGAAGACCTCCCCTATCAGTGGAGTTGGGGAGGGGCATGCATGCAGAGGGTGGAGGAAGGAAAGGATTGGGATGGGAGGAGGGAGGGAACAACAGGGAGGATACAAAGTGAATAAAGTGTAATTAATAAAGAAAAAATGTAACTAATATTAAAAATTAAAAAAAATACTATAAAAAAGAATCCACTTGGATATTAAATATATGGGTTACATCTGAGCAGGGGTATTAGGTACTCTCCATTCACTGTAATTAGATGGGGTATCAATCTATGCAGGGCACCTAGGTCTCTGTTGTTTTGGCTCTCTTGGATTCCTTTTGGAGCTTCTGTACCTTCCAGGTCTTTCTATCTCCCCCTTCTTTCATAGGATTGCCTGCACTCTGCCCTAAGTTTGACTGAATCTCAGCCTCTGCTTCAATACCTCCAACAGTAGCTTATTTCACAGGCTGTCTGTGGTAGGCTCCTATCTTTTTACCTGTCTTCTCCTGCTTCCAAAGTCTATTGGGTTTGTCCTTATTCTTTTATTTTTATTTTTTGAGTTAAATTTTATTAACTTTGTATCCCAGCTGTATCACTCTCCCTTATTCCCTCCCAAACCCACCCTTTTTCCTTCATCTCCTCCCTGCCCCTTTCCCAGTCCACTGATAGGGGAGGAACTCCTCCCCTTTCATCTGACCTTGTTTTATCAGGTATCTTCAGGACTGGCTGCAAAGTCCTCCTCTGTGGCCTAGCAAGGCTGCTCTTCCCTTGGGTGGTGGGGAAGTCAAAGAACCTGCCATTGAGATCATGTCATAAATAGTCCCTATTCCCCTTACTAGGGTACTCACTTGGATACTAAGCTACCACGGGCTATGTGTGAGCAGGGGTTCTAGGTTATATCCATACAAGGTCCTTGGTTAGAGAAACAGTCTTATATAAGACCCTTGAGCCCAGATATATTTGGTCCTTGTAGAGCTCCTGTCCTCTTCAGGTCATATTAACTCCCCCTTCTTTCATGTGATTCCCTGCACTCTGCAGAAGGCTTGGTTATGAGTCTTAGTATCTGCTTTGATACACTGCTAGTTAGAGCCATTCTGAGGCCCTCTGTGGTAGGCTTCTGTCCTGTTACTTGTTTTCTCCTACATCCAATGCTCATCCCATTTGTCTTTCTAAATGCGGATTGATCATCTCACCCAGGGTCCTCTTTCTTGTTTATCTTCTTTGGCAGTATAGATTTCATTATGTTTATCTTATAGGTCTAAATGAATGAGTATATACCATGTGTGTCTTTCTCCTACTGGGATACCTCACTCAGAATGATCTTTTCTAAATCCTAACATTTGCCTGCAAATTTCATGTTTTCCTTGTTTTTAAGTGCTGCGTAGTATTCCATTGTGTAAAAATACCACAAGTTCTGTATCCATTCCTCAGTTGATGGACACCCAGGTTGTTTCCAGGTTCTGGCTATTACAAACAAAGCTGCTACACGTTTGTCTTTTTTATTTAGGATTGAGCATCTTACCTAGGGTCTTTCTTGTGATTAGCTTTTTTAGGAGTATAAATTTTAGTATGTTTATTCTATATCATATGGCTAACATCCACTTATGAGTGAGTATATACTATGTGTGTCTTTCACTTCTGGGTAACCTCACTCAAGATGATCTTTTCTACTTCTCACCATTTCCCTGCAAATTTCATGATGTCCTTGTTTTTATTACCTGAGCAATATTCCATTGTGTAAATGTACTACAATATCTGTATACATTCCTCAGATGAGGGACATCTAGTTTGTTTTCAGCTAACAGCATTTATGAACACAGCTGCTACCTATACGGTTGGGCACATGTCCTAATTGTATAGTTGAACATATTGGATATAAGCCTAGGAGTGGTATAGCTGGATCTTGAGGTAGCACTATTCCTAATTATCTGAGAAAGAGCCAGATTAATTTCCAAAGTGGTTCTACAAGTTTATCTTCCCACCAAAGATGGATGGAGGAGTGTTCCCTTATCTTCATATACTCTCTATAATCCACACTTGAGTTTTTATTTTATTTTTATCTTAGCAATGCTGATAGGTATAAGGTGAAATCTCAGGGTTTCTTTGATTCACATCTTCCTGAGGACTAAGAATGCTGAACATTTCTTTAACTGTTTCTCTGCCATTAGATATTGCTCTATTGAGAACTCTCTATTTAGCCCTGTACCCCATTTTTAATTGTATTACTTACGTGCAGAGTGAGAAATATGAATATGTTTGTATTTTTCTATATGTAGACATTCAATTAGACCAGCATCTTTTGCTATCTTTTTCCCATTATATTGTTTTGTCTCTTTGTCAAAAAGCAAGTATATGTAGCTGTGTGAATTTATTTCTGTTTTTTTTTTTTTTCCAGACTGATCCACCATCCAGTACCATGCAGTTTTTACTACTGTTGCTCTATAGTACAGCTTGAAATCAGTGATGGAGATACCTCCAGAAGATCTGTTATTGTACAAGATTGTTTTTAGCAATTATGTTTTTTTTTCCTATATGATATTGATAATTATTCTTGCAAATTCTTTAAAGAATTGTGTTGGTATTTTGGTGAGAATGACATTGAATTTGTAGATTCCTTTTTGTAGGATGGCCATTTTTATTACTATGTTAATCCTACAGATCCATGAGCATAGGAGATTTTTCCATCTTCTGATATCTTCTTCAATTTCTTTCTTCAGAAATTTGAATTTTTTAATACATGTCTTTCACGTGCTTTATTAGAGTCACACCAACATACCTTATATTATTTGTGGCTTTTGCAAAGGGTGCTGTTACCTTAATTTCTTTCTCAAAACTTTGGACTTTTGTATACAGAATGGCTACTTATTTATTTGAGTTAATTTTGTATCCAGCCACATTGCTGAAGGCGTTTACCAACTGAAGGAGTTCTCTGGTAAAATTTTGGGGGTCACTCATGTATACGATCATACCTGTGAATAGCGACACTGACTTTTTCTTTTCCAATGTGTTTTCTCCTTTAGCTGTCTTATTGCTCTAGCTAGGTCTTCAAGTACTATGTTGAAGAGATACAGAGAGAGTGGGCAGCCTTGTTTTGTCCCTGCTTTCAGTGGGAATGATTTAAGTTTTTCTCCATTTAGTTTGATGTTGGCTGTAGACTTGCTCTATGTTGTTTTTACTATGTTTAAGTTATGTGCCTTGTGTCCCTGATCTCTCCAAATCTTTAAACATGAATGGGTGTTGGATTTTATCAAATGCTTTTTCAGCATTTAAGAAATGATCATGTTTTTTTCTGGTTTTTTTTTTTTTTTTTTTTTATGTTGTGGAACACACTGATGGTATTCAGTGTATTGATCCACCTCTGCATGCCTGAGATGGAGGCTAATTAGTCATAGTGGATGATATCTATTAGATGTTTTTGGATTCAGTTTATTGAGTATTTTGGGGTAAATGATCATAAGAGAGATAAGTCTGAAATTCTTTTTTGTTGGACCTTTTTGTGGTTTAGGTATCAAGGTTATTGTGGCCTCATAAAATGACTTTGGTAATTTCTCTTCTGTTGTGTGTGTGTGTGTGTGTGTGTGTGTGTGTGTGTGTGTGTGTGTGTG
>NW_026590677.1:4838953-4937510 GCF_907164565.1 Psammomys obesus
GTGTGTGTGTGTGTGTGTGTGTGTGTGTGTGTGTGTGTGTGTGTGTGAATAGTTTAAGAGAATTGGCATCAGCTCTTCTTTTAAGGTGTGGTAGAATTCTGTGCTGAGAGCATCAGACCCCAGGCTTTTTTGGAAGGGAGAATTTTGATGACTGCCTCTATTTCATTGGGGATGTAGGACTATTTAATCTATTTACCTAATGTTGGTTTTGCTTTGGTAAATGACATCTATCAAGAAAATTGTCCATTGCATTTAGATTTTCAAAGTTTGTGTCATATAGGCTTTTGAAGTAAGACTTAGTGTTTCTTTCAATTTCCTCATTGTCTGTCATTATGTCCCTGTTTTTGTTGATTTTGATAGTTACTCTTTATCTTTCAGTTAGTTAAGCTAAGGGTTTGTCTATCCTGTTGATTTTCTCAAAGAAAAAGCTTGTGGTTTCATTGATTAATTGAATTATTTTATTTGTTTCTAATGTATTTATTTCAGAACTGAGTTTCATTATTTCCAATCATATACTCCTCTTGGGTGTGTCTGCTTATGTGTGTTTTTTTTTTTTTCCTTCCTTTGGGCGTTCAGGTGTGCCGTTAAGTTGCTTGAATGTGATGTCTCAAATCTTCCTGAAGGCACTTAGTGCTATAAACTTTTCTCTTAATATTTCTTATATTGTGTCCCTTAAATTTGTGGAAGGTTTGCCTTCATTTTCGTTGAATTGTAGGAAATCTCTAATTTCTCTCTCTCTCTCTTTCTCTCTCTCTCTCTCTCTCTCTCTCTTTATTTCTTCCCTTATCCATCTGTCATTGAGTAGAAAGTTGTTTATTTTCCATGCATGTGTAGGCTTTTTGTATTTTCTGTTCTTGTTGAGGTCTAGTTTTAGTCCATGGTGGTCGGATAGGATACAAGGGATTATTTTAATTTTCTTGTATCTGTTGAGGATTGCTTGTACCTGACTATATGGTCAATTTTGGAGAAGGTTCTGTGGGATGCTGAGAAAAAGGTGTACAGTTTTGACTTTGGCAGAAAGGTTCTGTAGACATCTATTAAGTCCATTTGATTTAGGCCAAATGTAATTGTCATTATTTTCCTATTTAACATCTGTCTTGATGATCTGTCTTAGTGAGAGTGGAGTGTTGAAGTCTCCCACTATTAAGGTGTTGAGATTGATGAGTGATTTAAGCTTTAATAATGTGTCATTTTTACAAATGCAGGTGCTCCTATATTTGGGGCATAGATGTTAAGGATTACGATGTCCTCATAGTTGATTTTTTCTTTGATGAGAATGAGTGTCCCTTCTCTTCATTCTGATTAATTTTTGTTGAAAGTCTATTTTATTAGATATTAGGATAGCTACGCTAACTTCTTTTTTGGGTCCATTTGCTTGAAAAACCTTTTCCATTCCTTTACCCTAAGGTAGTGTCTGTCAGTGTTGCAAATGTGTGTTTCTTGGATGTAGCAGATTGTTAGATCCTGTTTTCCCAATCATTTTGCTAGTCTGTGTCTTTTTGTTGGAGATTTGAGTCCATTGATGTTGACAGATAATAGTAACAAATGTATGTTAGCTCCTTTTATTGTGGAGTTGGTAGTGACAGTGTGTTTGTATGCTTTTTGTCTTTTGATTTTTTGTTGTTATGTTATCTTTGTTCTTTTTTTTTCTTATTGTAGCTGATTTCATTAAATTGAAGTTTTCTTTCTAGTATCTTCTGTAGGTCTGTGTAGATATTCTTTATGTTGTATTTTGTCATGGACTATTTTGTTTTCTCTACCTATGTTGATTGAAATTTTGCTGGGTATAGTAGTCAGGTTTTGACATCTGTTTTCTCTTAGAGTCTGCATGACATCTGTCCAGGTCTGTCTGGCATTCGTGGTTTCTGTTGAGAAGTCTGGTGTGATTCTGATAGGTCTACTTTTGTATGTTACTTGGCCTTTATCCCTTGCTGCTTTTTCCTTGATCCTGTTCTTGATTTAGTGTTTGAGTATTATGTGATGTGAGAAGTTTCTTTAGTGTTCTAGTCTATTTGGTGTTCTGTAAGCCTCTTGCTTGCTTAAGGACTTCTCTTTCTTTAAGTTGGAAAATTTTTCTTCTATAATTTTTTGAGCATATTTTCTGGACCTTGGAACCTGGAATCTTCTTTTTCATCTATTCCTATTATTCTTAGTTTTTTTATTTTTTTATTTTTATTTTTATTTAATTTTATTTTTTCTTATCAGTTACATTTTATTAACTCTGTATCCCAGCCGTGGTCCTGCTCCCTCATTCCCTCCCAATCCCTCCCTCCCTCCCTCATCTCCACCATGCCCCTTTCCAAGTCCACTGATGGGGGAGCACCTCCTCCCCATTCATCCGATCCTATTTTATCAGGTATCTTCAGGACTGGCTGCAAAGCCCTCCACTGTGGCCTAACAGGACTGCTTCTCCCTTGGGGGGTGGGGAGGTCAAAGAGCCAATCATTGAGTTCCTGTTAGAAATAGTCCTTGTTCCCCTCACTATGGGAAACCAATTGGTTACTGAGCTACCACAGGCTACATCTGAGCAGAGGTTCTAGGTTATATCCATACATGGAGGTACCCAGTATCTGGGGCTATGCACTCCTTGCAGCTGCTGTGCAGTGGCAAGGGGAGAAAAGGATGGTGCAGCTGAAAGTCCAGTGGGTAGATATTTCGCAACTCTCAGACCTGGCAGACGTCCACAGGTGGCCTGCATCCAATTTGCCCCAGCTCACAGGTTGTCCTCTCTACCCTGGGAAGCTCAAAGTCAATGCTTTGGCTTCAGCTGCCCATCCACTCAACAGCTTCAAAGTTACAGACCCTCTGCCACAGAGAAAGTGTACATTGGTTGCCATCATCTTTGAGGTGTGTTTGTTTGATTTTTTTTTATTTTTCATTCACTTTACATCTCGGTGTAGCCATATCCCTTCTTTCCTCCCCTCTACTCTCACTTTTCTCAGCCAAGAGGAGCTCCCTTTCCCATCCACCGCAAGTCATCAAGTTGCATCAGGACTGAACATGTCCTCTTCTGCTGTGGCCTGGCAAGGCAATTCCTCCAGGAGGAAATGATTAAAAAGCAGGCAAGTGGTTCTATGGCCAATACACACCCTAATTCCCTTAGTAGGGAACCCACATGGATCCTAACCTGCCCATCTGCTACACCTTTTCGGGGGCCCTGATTCATTTTATGTGTGGACGCTCGTTGATGATTCAGTCTCAGCAAGCCCCTCTAGGCTCTGGTTAGTTGGCTCTGTTGGTCATCTTTTATTTTTTTCAATTATTTATTTTTGTTACTAATTACAGTTTATTCTCTTTGTATTCCAGCTGTATCCCCCTCCCTCTCCCCCTCCCAATCCCACCCTCTCTCCCTCTTCTTCTCCTATGCCCCTCCTCCAGTCCATTGATATGGGAGGTCTTCCTCCCCTTCTATCTGACCATAGTCTATCAGGTCTCATCAGGACTGGCTTCTTTGTCTTCCTCTGTGGCCTGGCATGGATGCTCCCCCCTCAGGTGGAGGTAGTCCATGAGCCAGCCCATGAGTTCATGTCGGAGATGGTCCTTGGTCCTATTATTGTGGAACCTTCTTGGATACTGAGCTGCCTTGGGCTGCTTCTGTGCAGGGGTTCTAAGTTATCTCCATGCATGGTTTGGAGTATCTCTTAGAAAAGACCTCTGTGTCCAGATTTTTTGGTTCTTTTGCTCCATTTGTGGAACTCCTGTTCCCTCCAGGTCTTTCTATCCCTCCTTCTTTCATAAGATTCCATGCACTCTGCCCAAAGTTTGGTTATGCATCTCAGCATATGTTTTAATACCCTGCTGGGTGAAGTTTTTCAGAGGCCATCTGTGATAGGCTCTTGTCCTGTTCCCTGTTTTCTCCCTCTTTCGATGGCTGTCTCATTTGCCTTTCTGAATGAAGATTAAGCATCTTACTCTGGGTTCTCCTTCTTGCTTAGCTTCCTTAGGTGTACATATTTTAGCATGATTACATGACATATCCAGTTAAAAGTGATTATATACCATGTGGTCTTCTTGTAGAGCTCCTGTCACCTCCAAGTCCGATTCACTTTCCTCCCACTTTTCCACAGGATTCCCTATGCATAGCATTATGTTTGGCTGTGAGTCACAGTATCTGTTTTGAGGTTCTGCTGGATAGAATCTCTCAGATGACAACTCTGACAGGCTTCTGTCTGCCATCTTAGTGGACAGGTCATGGTGGCAGGGGTTGGTGCTCTTTGATAGAGTGAGTCCTTGTTTGGATCTTGCATTCGTAATCTTTCAGTTTCTGCTCTATTTGCTCTATCTTCATCCTTGCACATCTTGTAGGCAAAGTAAATTTGAGATTAAAGTTTTGTAGATGGGTTGGTGATCCTTTCCCTCTACTAGGAGACTAGTCTAATTAGTGGATGTCCTCTTCAGTCTCTGTGGCCTCTGATACTAGGAGTATTTACAAGAATCCCCCTCATATACTCTCAGGAGCCTACCCTGACTTAGGTGTCCAACATGTCACCCTCAGTTTCTCTTTTCTCTACAGGACTCTTTCTTCTGGCCTTCACTCTTTGCAGATCTGATTTCCACTCTCTTAACTCTCTGCACACCCTCACCTACCTTGTTCCCTCTCTTCAACCACTACCCTTGTCTATTCTGTCTCCCCTTCCAAGTGAAATTTATGCATCCTCCATTGGATCTTTTTGGAGTGAATTCTCTTGGATCATGTAAGTTGAGGGATGAACACAAGTGGCAAGCAGCCCTATTAGCAAACTGTCTCACAGGCCCTTTCCTTTACATCTTAACTTCAAGCTGATCCCATGTGTTGTAATTTACAGTATATATTCTGTTATAGTAAACAAGATTGTTGACTTGGGTTTGACATATAATTTAACTTCATAAATGCACATTTAACATTTTGTGTACTTTTTCTGAACATTAGAAATATGTATACATACAAAGACTTACTCTGGGGTATTCCTTGTTGATTAGATTCTTTAAGACTATAGATTTTAGTATGTTTATCCTATATTATATGTCTAATATCCACTTATAAGTGAGTATATACCATGCGTGTCTTTCTGCTTCTGGGATACCTCATGCAGGATGATCTTTTGTAGTTCCCACCATTTGCCTGCAAATTTCATGATTTCCTTATTTTAATCGCTGAATAGTATTCCACTGTGTAAATGTGCCTTAATATCTGTATCCATTCTCCAGCTGAGGGATATCTAGGTTGTTTCCAGATTCTGGTTATTATGAATAAAGCAGCCATAAACATAGTTGAATAAATGTCCTTCTTGGTTTAACATTGTTCAAATATATGCCCAGGATTGGTACAGCATCACAGAGAAGGGCAAACAAGATAGACACTGGAAGTAGGAGAAGACAAGAAAGCGGACAGAAGCATTCTACATGGGGCCTCTGAAAGACTCTACCCATCAGGTTATCTAAGGAGATGCTGAGACTCTTTGCCAAACTTTTGGCAGAGTTCATGAAACCTTATGGAAGAAAAAGGAGATAGAAACACCTGGAGGGGACAGGAACTCCACAAAGAGAACAACAGAACCATAAAACTTGGGACCAGGGCATCTGAAAAGACTGATACCCCAACCAAGGACCATGCATGAAGAGAACCTAGAACACCTGCTCAGATGAAACCCAGAGGTTGCTCAATTTCCAAATGAATTCCCTAGTAAGAGGGGAGGCAGAGTATGTCTCTGACATGAACTCAGTGGCTGGCTCTTTGGTCACCTTCTCTTGTGGGGTACAGCCTTGTCAGACACAGAGGAAGATGATGCAGCCAACACCAATGAGATCTGATAGGCTACGGTCAAATAGAAAAGTATGAGGTCGTCCTCTATGAGTGTGCTAGGGAAGGGGCATAGGGTGAGAAGAAGGAGTGTGGGTGGCACTGGGAGAAGATAAGGGAAGGGGATATATCCAGGATACAAAGTGAATAAATTATAATAAAAAAAGACTGACTCAGCTCTATTAGGTTGGTCCTGAGATTTATGACAGTTTCATAATTTGAAATTTCAAAATGAATAATAGAATCAAGCAACGTAAAAGTTAAATTAATATCTAATTACAAACACCCATTACAATTTATATGACAAATTGTTTACAGCCATACCCTATATTGCTATCTAAACCCATGCTTATGTGTACGAATAAGATCTTTATGACATGTCTTTGACACTTGAAAGAGCCTATAATCATCCTTGAAATGTTTGCAGGAAGCAGGTCCCTGCCAGACAGTTGAAGTGCATGATCAGACATCAGAGAAAGAGGAACCTGGCTTTATTGACATATCACATAGCTTAGAAAGAAAATTGAAGCATGAACCTCTGGAATTCTCTCGAATTGCACATCCAGAATACTGATATTATCACCTGTAGGAACAGATGACTCTTTTGACCTCTATAGAAGGCACCATCACCTTCTTGGAATGATTTACTGATTCCAAGTACAAGACTTTCTTTTTTAACCACGTCTTCCCCCCCCCCTTTTTTTTTACTATCCATCCCATTCTTTATCCCTTTTCTCACTTTGCTGTGTTTCCTTCTGTCCATTCTTTCTTCTCTTTAGTACTTGTTCCTTTCCTCCTCCTCCTAACACACTTGTTTGAATTCTGCCTTTTTTTTCTTCTTAATTATTTTCTGTGTCCCACTCTCTTTCTATTATGTTCTTCTCCTCTTCTTTCCTTTGAATGAACAGGAATCCTAAGTTAATACACAAAAGCTATACTGTTGTGAAAAGATAAAACAAATGCTTTTGGGCATGAACAAATATTGGCAAAGGAATCATATAATTCAATATTCTGTAATAAAATGACTTCTTTGAAATGAAAAATAGTAAATCTTTTTATTTGATAGGGGCATCTTGATTGTATTAAAACAGTCTCTATAGTGAATGGTATTTTAGAATAGTCCTTATGATCTCTGCCTCTTGATATGGATATATGTGTATAAACTCTCACTTTGAGTGAGGACTATCTGATGAGTTTCTTTCTTTTGATCATTAAAAAACTAAAGGACAGCAGGATCTATATGATGGCATCCACACAATTATAGGATTGTCTAAGATTGCCAAATATTGCTTCCAGCCTGGCAAGGAAGTGCACACCTGTAATCCCAGCACTGGGATTCTCCATTTTCTCTGGCTCCAAGGAAGCAAACAGTCATGTTTGTAAGTACAGCATGGCAAGAAACTCTGGGTGCCTTCCAAAAATTGACTGTGTCCTCCAGCTGACAGCTGACAAGGGTTTGTAGCCAACAGCCATAAAGAGAATGAATCTCTCATTCTACAACCACAAAACCTGGAGTCTGTCAACAAACTGAATAAACTTGGAATTGAGTCCTTTTTTCATTAATTCTCACATGACTCTTTTCCCATCTGATACCTAGAATGCAGTCTTAGAGCTACAGAAGCAGAGAACATTGCTAAGCTGTGCCTGAATTCCTAGCCCACAGAAAGCAATAACAAATGAATACATATTTAAAGCCCCTACATTTGTGAAAGAAAGTTTAAGCATTAAATTAATTTATCTTTATTCACCAGGCCATGTATTGAAACATACACATACCCAAATAACTGTATGAAACATATTGTCTGTTTATGGGGATCTGGTGCACCATCTCCCAGTCTCAGCTTCCCAAAATTTATGAGTGCACTAACTACACTACCAGTTCCAGCTTCTTCTTTTTTCTTTTTTGTATTTTTGTGTTTTAAATAAAAAGTGATTGCATTTACATGGTACAAAGTGTTTTTTTTTTAATTGTGCCAACCTTAGAGATAAGTAATAATCCCAGCACCAAAAGATGTTAAAACAAAAGTATTTAAGAAGAAAAAAAAAGACAAAAGAATTCTTGACAAATCCTTATTCCTAGATAACATAAATGTAATTGGTGGTAGTACCTAATGATTCATTATTTTCCAGTCATTTCTAAGTGTTCAGTACCCATATTCTTAAATCATTTTATATATAAATTTATTCTTATATAGGCGCTTATACATTTATATAATTATCACAAAACTATACAGAGCAGGTTAAAAAAATCTGTTCAGTGTGTGTGTGTGTGGGGGGGGATACTGAACATGGGTGTGCCAAAGAACACACTGTCTGAAGAGCAGGATAGTTGTGATTGTATCATGACCAACAGACCAAATTCTGGGCCCTAAAACACCAGCGATTTTGTTTTCCAGATGAGAGGAAACCCCATGGTGTGGGAAACAATCAGGTCCATTTTCAGATTACCAAGATAAACCCCAGAAGAATTACTGGGTCCAGCAGATGCTTTGTCGCCAGCCCAGACTCACATGCCTCTATGCTCTGATCACATACCAGACCTAACTGTGGGCCCCACAGCACCAGATACTGGGTTTTCCAGTTGAGTGAAAATACCTCAGGAAAGGAAGAAATCAGGAAAGATTGTCCTCCAGTCACCCATACACTTGAAAAAGTGCCAAGGTACTCAGCCTCCAGCTCACGGCCACAGACCTGCACACCCAACAGAACTGTCTCAGACAGAACTGTGTGACTCAAAACAACAGAGATTCTGTTTCCTTGTCAGGAGTTAAAAACGGTAAAGGAAACATCAGGTCCCAGGTCCGATCTCAGGACATCCAGCTGAATCCCATCCCCTACCAGGAAAGTTTCCTGGTTCCTACAGGTACCCAGTTGCCAGCACAGAGGCACTTACCTGCTCATGCATGCTCTACTCATCATCCCAATTGATCTCTGGTCTCCAAAATACCAAACACTGGCTCTCCCTGTCAAGAAGAAACCAAGCGGTGGTGCCTCAAGACATCCAGCTAATCCCCAAAAAAGTTCCTAGGTTCCTGCAGGGTCCTCACTCTAGCCTCTTGCCACACACCTCACTGCTGAGCATACTTGTCCCTGATTACCTCTTGGATACTGGGAGCAGAGTTCCAAACTCAGACCTACAGAAGCCCAGGACCCAAGGAATCGGCCTCCAGACACTGCTCCAAGGCACAACCTTTCTCCCTAGCTAAACTGACAAAACCTCAGGGCTTCCCTGGTTCTTCAAGAATGCTGCACCCGGCAAACATAGTATAAGAGCAGCAGAAGCAGCTTACTAAATTCAGAGCAAGAAACCCAGTGGAAGGGCAGCTATCTACAGGTTTTCTCCTGGTGAGAGGAGAGGCCCCCTCTCTACCAACGACTACAGTAACCAAACAGCCATACACCTAAGGTGAACGATGGCAATTCCTGAGAAGCCCTGGCTATTTGGTAACCATACCCAAAAAGCTGAGAAGGCCACCTTCAGAAACAACCATCTTCCTGCCAAGTGGATTCTCCCCATCACAGGATTCCATCAGGCACCAGGAACTAACAGCCAACAACTGAGACAACTGGATGGGTAGAAGCCAGACTGATAGCACAACCAAAAAAAGCCAAAACAATATGACATTAATATAAACCAGGTATCGAGCGCAAGTAGCTCTGAACACCCTATCATAAATTAAATTCAACAAAAGAGAAATTAATCAAAAAACCAAGGACTCTAACAGATGTCATGAATCAAGTGGACATAGCAGACATCTACAGAACCCTTCACCCAAACAGAAAAGAATTTAACTTCTTTTCAGCCCCTCATGGAACCTTCTACAAAATAAACAATATAGTTGGTCACTAAGCAAGCCTCAACAGATACAAGAAGACTTAAATAATCTCTTGTATTCTATCAGACCACTATGGAGTAAACCTGGACCTCAAGAACAACAGAAATAGCAAAAAGCCTATATACACATGAAAACTGAACAACTAGCTATACAATAACAGATAGGTCAGGGAAGAAATAAAAAGATAAATTAAAGAATTCCTAGCATTCAATAAAAATGAAGGCACAACATACCCAAACTTATGGGACACAATGAAAGCAGTGCTAGGAGAGAAGTTCATAGCACTAAGTGCCTTCATTAAAAAAAAAAAAAAATCAAAGCATCTCACACAAGCAACTTAACGTCTTACATGCAAACTCCAGGGTGGAAGGGGGTGGAGAAGCAGATACCCCCAAGAGGAACAGACAGTTGGAAATAATCAAACTCAGGGCTGAAATCACTAAAGTAGAAACAAAGAGAACAATTGAAAGAATCAATAAAATCAAGAGCTGGTTCTTTGAGAAAATCAACAATATAGACCAACCCTTAGTCAAGGTAACTAAAAGGCAGAGACACTATCCAAATTAACAAAATCAGAAATGAAAAGGTGAAAAGGGAGCCATAACAACAGACACTGAGGAAATCCAAACAATCATTCGGTCTTCCTTCAAAACACTTTATGCTACAAAATTTGAAAATCTAAATGAAATGGACAATTTTCTTGATTGAGTCTACTTACCAAAGCTGAATTTAGACCAGGTAAATAAATTAAATATTTCTATATCCCTTAAGGAAATAGAAGCTGTCATCAAAAGTTCTCCACTCAAAAAAAAGCCCAGGGACAGATGGCTTCAACACAGAATACTTCCAGACTTTCAAAGAAGAGCTAATACCAATACTCTTCAAACTATTCCTCAAAATAGAAACAGAAAGAACATTACCAAACTCATTCAATGAAGCCACAGTCACCTTGATACATAAATCTCACAAAGACCCAACAATGAAATTGAATCTCAAGCCAGTCTTCCTTATAAACGTTGCTGCAAAAATACTCAACAAAATACTCACAATTTGAATCCAAGAATACTTCAAAGATATCATCAACTATGACAAATAGAAAGAAAAAATAAACACATGATCATTTCCATAGATGTTAAAAAAGCAGTTGATAAAATACAGCACTCATTCATGTTTAAATTTTGGAGAGATCAGTGATACGAGGCACATACCTAAACATAGTAAAAGCAATATATAGCAAGCCTATAGCCAATATCAAGCTAAATGGAAAGAAATCTGGGACAAGGCAAAGCTGCCCCACTCTCTCCATATCTCTCAAACATAGTTATTGAATTTCTTGCTTGAGCAATAAACCAATTTACGAGATCAAGGGAATTCAAATTGGAAAGGAAGAATTCAACGTTTCAGTATTTGCAGATAATATGATAGTATAAGTGAGCTACTCCAAAAATTCTACCAGCTGTTAAATATCTTTAGCAAAGTAGCTGGATACAAAATAAACTCAAAAAATCAGTAGCCCTTCTGTGTACAAAATACAAATGGGCTGAGAAGTAAATTAGGGAAACAACACCCTCACAATAGACACAAAAGACAGAAAGTACTTTGGTATAACTATAAGCAAGTCAAAGACTTGTATTAAAAAAAGGTCAATTTTCTGAAGAAAGGAATAGAAGATATCAGAAGATGAAAAGATCTCCCATGTTCAAAGCTGAACAGGATTAACATAGCTAAAATGGCCATCTTATCAAAAGCAATGTACAGATTCAATGTAATTCCCATCAAATTACCAACACAATTCTTCACAGACTTTAAAAAATTCTCAACTTCCTGACCTCCCCTATCAGTGGACTTGGGGAGGGGCATGCATGCAGAAAGGGAGGGGGGGACCGGGAGGGGAGGAGGGAGCAGCTTATGGGGGAATACAAAATGAATAAAGTGTAATTAGTAAAAGTTAAAAAAAAACACAGAAAAAAAAATTCTCAACTTCCTAAGGAATAACAAGAAACCTTGAATAGCTAAAAAAAAAAAAAAAAGATCTTCTGGAGGTACCTGTATTTCTGATCTCAAGCTGTACTATAGAGCAAAAATAATAAAATGAAATGGTACTGGCATTGAAACAAACTCTAGATCAATGGAATTGAATAGAAGAAACAGAAATAAAGCCATACTCCTATGGACATGAAATTTTTTACAAAGATTCCAAACTCATACAATGGTGCTGGTCCACAGAAGAGCTACATGTAGAAAAATGCATATAAATCCATACTTATCACCCTGCACAAAACTAAAATCCAGTGGCTGAAAGACATCTATATAAAACCAGACACAATAAACCTGTTAAAAGAAAGAGTGTGGAAGAGCCTTATATTCATTGGCACTGATGACAACTTTCTGAACAAAACAACAACAGCACAGGCTCTAAGATAAGCAATCAATAAATGAGACCTCATGAAAGTGAAACTCTGTAAAGCAATGGACATTGTTGTCAAAACAAAATGACAACCTACAGTTTGGGAAAGGATCTTCAGTAATCCTGTATCTGACAGAGGACTAATATGCAGAATATATGAAGAACTCAAGAAGTTAAACTGCGTCTAATCAAATAATCCAATTAAAAGTGAGGAACAGAGCTAAACAGAGAATTCTCAATACAAGAATATTGAATGGCAGAGAAACACTTAAAGAAATGCTCAATATCCTTAGTCATCATGGAGATGCAAATTAAACCATCCCTTAGATTTTACCATATGCCCATTAGAAAGGCTAAGGTCAAAAACTCAAGTGACAATACATACTGGAGAGGATGTGGAGAAAGAGGAACCCTCCTCTATTTCTGGTGGGAATGTAAATGTGTACACCAACTTTAGAAATCAATCTGGTGCTTTCTCAGTCAATTAGGAATAGTGCTACCTCAAGGTCCAGATACAACACTCCTAGGCATATATCCAAAAGTTGCTCAACTATACAACAAGTACATTTGCTCATCCATGTTCATAGCAGCTTTATTTGTAATAGGCAGAAGCTGGCAACAACCCAGATGTCATTCACCTGAGGAATGGATATAGAAATTGTGGTACATTTACACAATGGAATACTACTCCACTATTAACAAGAAAATCATGAAATTCGCAGTTAAATGGTGGGAACTAGAAAAAAATCATCCTGAGTGAGGTATCCCAGAAACAGAAAGACACACATGGTATATACTCATTTATAAGTGGATATTAGATAAATAATATAGGAAAAACCTACTAAAATATGTATGCCTAAAACAGTTAGACAATGTGAGGACCCTGGGTAATATGCTCAATCCTTATTCAAAACGGCAAACAAGATAGATATGCTAAGAGGGAGAAAACAGGAAATAGGTCTGGATCCTACCACTGAGGGCCTCTGTAAGACACTACCCAGCAGGGTATTAAAGCAGATGCTGAGATTCATAGCCAAATTTTGGGCAGAATGCAGGGAATTTTATGAAAGAAGTGGGAGATAAGAAGACCTGGAGATGAAGGAGCTCCACAAGGAGAGCAAAGAACTAAAAAGTCTAGGTCCAGGGGTCTTTTCTGAAATGGATACTCCAACCATGGACCATGAATGGAAATATCCTAGAACCCCTGCAAAGATGTAACCCATGGCATCTCGGTCTTTAAGGGAGTTCCATAGTATGGGGAACAGGGGCTGTCTCTGACATGAAGTCCAGGGCTGGTTCTTGTTCACATCCCCTTTAGGGGTAGCCGATTTTCCTGGCCACAGAAGAAGACAATGCAACCAGTCTTGTTGAGACCTAATAGGCTAGGGTCAGATAGAAGGGGAGAAAGACCTCCCCTATCAGTAGACTGGGGGAGGGGCATGAGAGGATAAGAGGCAGGGAGGGTGGTATTGGGATGGGAAGAGCAAGGGGACAACAGCTAGGATACAAAGTGAATAATTTGTAATAAATAAAATAATAAAAGATGCAAATAAAAATCTTTTAAGTATTACTTAATTTGTATTATTTCTGAATTTATGCATAAATCCATACATGGAATGTGCTTTGCAAATCTATTAAAACTGATCACTAGAATTGCAATCATTTCATTTTTACAAATTTTAATTAGATTTCATTAAATTTAAAAATGTGGATGTTTTAGTTGAAATAAAAATTTAAAACACTATTTACCATTATAATTTACATTACTTATTATTATATTCATTACTTTGAGTTATTTAGAGCTAACGTTCAGAGTACAAATGGGGAAATTATACAAATTTTTCAAAATTTTGAATGTCTTATTTTCTATGTGCTTTAAATCTTTATTCCTCAGAATCAATAAATTTTAGATTTTTGTTCTTTGGGTAAGAGGTCAACAAATTACAGACTGCAGAACAAATTCATTCTGTCACTTGTTGTTTTTTTTAATTTATTTATTTTTCTTAATTACAGATTATTCCATGTGTGAAGAAGGAGGCAGGGCCTTATGGGGGATACAAAGTGAATACAAAGTGAATACTTTGTATCCCCCATAAGGATACAAAGTGAATACAAAGTGAATACTTTGTATCCCCCATAAGGCCCTGCCTCCTTCTTCACACATGGCCCTCCCCAAGTCCACTGATAGGGGAGGTGCTCCTCTCTTTCCTTCTGATCTTAGTCTATCAGATCACATCAGGAATGACTGCATTGTCAACATCTGTGGCCTGGTAATGCTGCTCTTCCCTCAGGGGGAGGTGATCAAAGAGCAGGCCAATCAGATAATGTCAGAGGCAGTCCCTCTTCTCATTACTAAGTAACCCACTTGGACACTAAGCTGCCATGGACTACATCTGTGCAGGGGTTCTAAGTTATCTCCTACCTGGTACTTGGCTGGAGTATGAGTCTCTGGGAAGTTCCCTGAAGTTCAAATCTTCTAGTTCTGTTGCTCTCCTTGTGGGGTTCCTGTCCTCTCCAGATATTACTATTTCCCACTTCTTACCTAAGATTCCATGCACGTTTCCCAACAGTTGGCCATAAGTCTCAGCGTCTGCTTTGATAGTCTGCAGGGTAGAACCTTGCAGAGGCCCTCTGTGGCAGGTTCCTAGGTTGTTTCCCATTTTCTTCTTCTGATGTCCATCCTCTTTGCCTTTCGGGATGGGGATTGAGCATTTTAGTTAGGGTCCTCTCTCTTGATTAGTTTCTTTTTTTTTATTTTTATTTTATTTAAGACCTCAACATAAAACCAAACACATTAAATTGATTAGAAGAAAAATTAGGGAATGCTCTAGAACTCATTGGCACAGGAGAGTACTTCCTGAACAGAACACCAACAGCGCAGGCTCTAAGAGCAACAATCAATAAATGGGACCTCATGAAACTGAAAAGTTTCTATAAAGCAAAGGACACCATCATCAAAACAAAACGCCTGCCTACAGATTGGTAAAGAATATTCACCAACCCTTTATCTGACAGAGGGTTAATATCCAGTATATATAAAGAACTAAAGAAACTGAAAAGTAGCAAACCAAGTAATCCAATTAAAAAATGGGGAACAGAGCTAAACAGAGAACTTTCTGTAGAGGAATATCGAATGGCAGAATAACACTGTCACTTGTTTTTAAACATCCCATTGGAGGAACATAACTTTTATATTTTTAGAATGCAAAAAAAGCAGAGGAAGAACAGTTTTGTGGCATATAAATTTAGTTATTAACATTAATAAAGTTGTACTGAAAGTTGAGTTATTGTAGTCACAACAAAAGGTCGGCATTTAAAAAATTGTGTCAGAGCCAGAAGTTCCAGAAAGCTGGTCCTTTGTATGAAAAATTTGTTGTCTCTTAACATATTTCTTCTAAAATGTTATTGGTGTTGTACAGAGTGAAACTCTTTTACAGTGAAGTTTCTTTGTCCAAATGTGTCTTGTTTTGTTTTTTTTTTTTTTTTTTGTTTTTTTTTTTTTGTGTGTGTGTGTGTGTGTGAGTGTGTGCATATGAGAGTCATATAGTTTGACCATTTATTTTCCCCTGTTCTCTCCTCCCACCAATATTCTTCCTTTTACTCTTCCCAAATAACACCCCCATCTCCTTTAAAGTTTTGGGTACATGTAAAACATGAGAAAACTATACAATATTTGTGATTGTCTTTCCAAATATGGCCTATATCATGTAATATGATGATTTACAATTCCAGCAGTTTTCCCACAATGTGGGACACTATGTGTCTGAGTAAACTTTGTTGTGCCTATGTTTCATATTTTTTCTAATCATCCATATATTGACAGACATCTTGACTAGTTTCTGTCTTAGCTAGCTACTGTGGACAGTGAAGCAGTAAACTTCAGTGTGTAATTATCTTTGAGTTAGGACAAAGTATAGTCCTTCAGGTTTCCTCCCAGGAATAATGTAGTTGAATCACAATGTAGTAATACTTTTAGTATTTTAGAAAACCTACATAGTAATTTACATAGTGGCTACATAAATTTAAACTCTTGTTTTAAATAAAATTTTAATTTATTTAATTGTTCATCATATTTTTAAAACATAATATAGAATGGTCAAATATTTCTTGAATTTAATTTCAAAAATTAAGTGTTTAATGTTCCAGAATAAATGAAAAATATTATATATAAAATGGTCTCTTTTTGTCATATACTTTATAAAACCTTCAAGTATGTTTTCTAATGTGTGTAAGTAAAGTCACTATAAACTTTTTTACTCATCATATAGTTTTCATACAGTGCCTTAGTCTTTTGTGATTACAATCAGCTCTTCTGTTAAAAAACTAGTCAGTTTGTTTATTTATTTATTTAATTATTTATTCATTCATCCATTTATTTATCTATCTATCTATCTATCTATCTATCTATCTATCTATCTATCTATCTATTTATTCGCCAGGAGGAGAGAAGAGTCCTTTTGCTTTTCATCTTCACCACAGTTTGCTTTCCTGATGATAGCAATGGAGGAGCTGGTAGTTTTTATTTTAATTTCTTTGATACCTAAGAATATTGAATAGTTTTTCATGTGTTTCTTGGCCATTCAATCTTCCATTTACACTTTTTTTTTTTTTTTGGCTGGGTTTGGTTGATTCAGTTTTGTTGATTGATTTTCTTTGTTATATAAATTTCTGCATTCTTGATACATCCTAGATATGAATCCTCTGGCAGAGATGTTACTTTCCTTGTACAGACTTGCCCTTCTCTGGGCTAATTGTTTGCTTTACCTCTGAAGTACATTAATTTGAAACAATCCTATTTGTTAGTGCTTGCTATATATCCTGAGTTGGAGTTGTTTTCATCTATGCCTAAATCATGAAGTGCTTTCCTCAATTAGGAAACAGTAGAGAGAAATTTTTAAAGGGAACAGATTATTTACTGTATTATCTATTTTAACCAATTCTAGTGCTATTATTTTCTCAAATTTATGTTACTATACAGATATGGCCAAAGTATGTCTACCCTCTATACTTAGCTTTTGCAAAATTAGATTTGGAGCAAGAGATTCTCAGTTCAACCATGATGTTCTGAACACATTTTGTATTATTAGATTTTAATTTTTGAGCAGCTTTTGTCTGAGAAAATCAGAGTTATGAATATATAAAGCTCTGATGTACTCTCTCACTAGCACCACCAACATCTTCAGACTACCTTACTCTGTTTTGTATTGTTTCTAGTTTTGAGATTAATATAATTACAGTATTTCTTCCTTCCTTCTCCTCCTTCCAAACCCTCTCATGTACCTTTTCTTTCTATCGTTTGAATTTATGGCCTCTTTTTTTTCATTATTTTTATTGCATGCCTATGTGTATTAAATATACGCACAGAGACAAACAGGCACACACACACACACACACACACACACATATCTTTTTAGTCTGTACAATATTATTCTTATTTGTGGTTTGAGAGCTGACCATCTGTTATTGGATAACGAGTTCATATGCCCTTCCTTGGGAAAGACTATGTTCCCAACTCCCAGCATTATTTCAGTTGCTTGTCATCTTTGTGTAGGGTTGTGGCATCTTGGGCTTTTCCCTGTCCACTTTAGCCATCCCTTAATCTTAAAACTGGGTTAAGTGTGTTTTATTTGTTACAATTAATAGCCGTATGGGGTTTTGCCTTGGGCTGTGGGTGTAGTTCATTTTGTAAAATATTAGCCTTGAATTCATGAAAGCCTGGATTGGATTCCCAGTATCACATGTTAGTGTGTGCCTTCGTTCCAAGTACTTGGAATGAATAGAAAGAAGAATGAATAGAAAAAAGAAAGAGGATAAAATATCCAAAGTCACCCTCCACTGCAGGGCTTTTTGCAAATTGTGTTGTATGAGACTTTGTCTAAGCATT
Organism: Psammomys obesus; assembly: GCF_907164565.1. NCBI lineage: Eukaryota > Metazoa > Chordata > Mammalia > Rodentia > Muridae > Psammomys > Psammomys obesus. The sequence continues at coordinate 4,856,860 of NW_026590677.1, forward strand.
TTCTATATTGGCATACGCCCCATAGAAATACATAGTTCCCTCTTTTCTCCATCTTCTGATGTTCAGCCTCTTTGCCTTTCTGAATAGTAATTGAGCATTTTAGCAAGAGTCCTCCCACTTGATTAGTTTCTTTAGGTGTACAGATTTTAGTAGGTTTATCCTATATTATATGGCTGTATGAGTGAGTATATACCGTGTGCGTCTTTCTGCTAATGGGATAGCTCACTCAGGATGATCTGACACAGAGGACCTCTGAAAAGCTCTGCCCTGCAGACTATCAATGCAGGTGCTGAGACTCATGGGCAACCTTTGGGCAGAGTTCAGGGAATCTTATGAAAGAAGTGGGAAAGAGTAAGGTCTGGACAGGACAGGAACTCCACAAGGAGAACAACAGAACAAAAATCTGAGCACAGGAGTCTTTCCTGAGACTGATACTCCAACCAAGGACTATGCATGGAGATAACCTAAGAACCCTGCACAGATGTAGCCCATGGCAGTTCAGTATCTAAGTGGGTTCCATTGTAATAAGAACAGGGACTGCCTCTGACATGAACTGATTGGCCTGCTCTTTAATTACCTCCCCCTGAGGGGGAAGCAACATTACCAGGCCACAGAAGAAGACAATGCAGCCACTCCTGATGAGACCTAATTGACTAGAATCAGAAGGAAGGAAAAGAAGACCTCCCCTATCAGTGGACTTGGGGAGGGTCATGCATGCAGAGGGTGGAAGAAGGAAGGGATTGGGATGGGAGGAGGGAGGAAGCCACAGGGGGATACAAAGTGAATAAAGTGTAATTAATAAAGAAATAAAAAGAAATACGTAGTTAATTTTCTTTTGCTTTTTACAGTTTTTAGAATTACTTATTATGTGTGTGCACATCAACACATATGTAGACGTCAGAGGACAACTTGTGGGAATGAATTCTTTCCTTCCAGGTATTAAATTCAGATTGTCAGGCTTGGAAACAATTTCCTTTACTGGCTACTTGATCATCTTGCCCACAGTTCTTCATATCTTTTCATGATTTCATTTATTTTGACTATGGAGTAATATTCTATCAGTTTGATGCCCTACTGATTGTTTATCTTTTCATCTTTGGAATGATATCTTGGTTATTTTAATTTGACTTTTGTAAATAAAATTGCTTTCGATACTATGTGCAAGTATGGGGGTTAATGTAAGTTTTTAACAAAAGTAAGTAAATTCTAAGAAGTGTACTGCTGGGCTTATAAGATACAAATATACATTTAATTTTCTAGGAAACCACCAAATTGTCTCCCAATGTGACTTCTGCATTTCACAGAGACAACCCCTGCTCTGATTGTTAGGAGACCCACATGGATACCAAACTGCACATCTGCTACATATATGTAGTGGGGCCTAGGTTCAGCTCATGCACATTCTTTGGTTGATGGTTTACTCTCTTTGATCTTGACTCTTCCTGAAGCCTCCATTCTTCCTCCCACTCCTACACAAGACTCCTGAGCTCTACCTATTATTTAGTGGTGGGTCTCTCTGTTCGTTTCCATCAGGTAGTGGATGAAGCCTTTCAGAAGACAATTATTCTAGGCTCCTGTCTGCAAGGATTGGCTGTCTTCCATGGGTGGGATGTCATGTTGGGCTAGAAATTGGTTGGCCATTCCCTCAATCTCTGCTTCATCTTTAACCCTGACATAAAAGGCAAGAAAAATTTTGGGATAAAAGCTTTTGTGGGAGGGCTGGTGCCCCCTCCCTCCATTGGAAGCTCCATCTACCTACAAGAAGTGGCCACTTCAGCCTCTCTATCCCTAGCTGCTAAGATTCTCATTTTGGGGCACCCTCATAGACTCCAAGGATCTGTCCCAGCCAGGTCTCTGGCTCATCCAAGAAATGCTACCCACTGATTTTCTTTTGTTCTCTGTCTTTCAGGCAGCTTGGCTCTGTCTTCTGCTTTCTCTCTCCATACCTGATCCTCACTCTCATTGCCCTCCCCACCACCACTCCTGCCCACTTCCCTTCATTCACCTCCAATGTCTATTTTATTTCCCCTTCTCAGTGATATGTAAACATCCTCCCTTGTTACTTACTTCCTTGGGGTCTGTGGATTGTAGCATTGCTATCCTGTGCTATATGGGTAAGATCCATTTATAAGTGAGTACATACTCTGTGTGTCTTTCTCAGTCTGGGTTACCTCCCTCAGGATTTTTTTTTTTAGTTCCATCCATTTGCCTGCAAATTCCATGATGTCTTTGTTTTTAATAGCTGAGTAATATTCCATTTTGTAAATGTACCAATATATTTTATAAATACATTCTTTGTTTGAGGACATCTAGGTTTTTGTTGTTGTTGTTTTGTTTTGTATTGTTTTTTCCGAGTTTCTGCCTATGAGGAATAAAACTTCTATGGACATAGTTGAGCAAGTGGCCTTGTGGTATGGTAGAGCATCTTTTGGCTATATGCCCAAGAGTGGGTCTTGAAGAAATTGTTATTTTATTAGCAGCCAGAAAAGACATTTAGAAGCTTTCCCTTTTAAATGCAGGGTTCCTATCAATGTGAAGCTATCTCTTAGAATTGGATAAACAAGGAGATATAAGACTATTGAAATGTTAAAATTGTTCAGTATTTTTTTAACAATAAAAGGTCTTACTTAAATCAATAGTTATTGTGGGAAGAGAGTTCACTTCTACATCTGTCAGTTATTTCCTTCATTGCCACATTTTCTGATGATAAACAATATCTAATGAATGTGAAAGGTCCAACTTCACTGAGATGGGCCTCCTTTATAGGTAGTAACACTGATAGGGATTTTTATTCATTTCTCTTACATTCTTTTTATCATCATTTAAAAACATTCATCATTTCAGCTAAAATTATGTCCTCTTGAATTTACAACACAGTTTTATTATTGAAGTTGCAAATATTCCCTTCAAAACTCAATGAGCCCTTGGAAAGGCCCTCCTTGGCCTTACTTTTCTCACATTATTCAAAGGCCCTCTGGTTAGAGCAGTATGTTGACATTTATCGGAACCTGTGCATAGTTATGCTTTTCACGGCATCTTTCCTTTCCTTGCAGTTCTTAGAGTTTACCTGTGAAATTTGAGTGTTTGTGAACTTAGAAATGTCATCATGTCTTTCTGATGTAATGTCAAAAACTATACTGAATGCTTGAGCAAAGCTTGTCAAGCTGGTTTGCCACCCACTAAGAAGGAGTATGAAGCTTTTTATTAAAGGTTTCAGAGCAGATTCGCTTATTCATTTCAGCTCACAACACCTTTTTTCTGTAGGTGTGTTATCACATGTCCTTTTCTAAGGTCACAGCACACCTATATTCTCTGTTATTTAGTGAGCTAAACTCCATTGTAATTAATGGTGTGAAAGCTCACTTTTTTAGAATTCAGGTGAGATGCTAGGTAAATGTTCTCTATTTCTTTATATTCTTGTAAAGTATATAATAAAATAATAGACTAATTAGTAAGGCAAGGAAAACAAAACCAACAAGTTGATAAACATTGCTATGCTGTGTAATGTTTACTTGTTACTTCAGAGGTGATGAACTTATTTCAAGGAGTAAACATGCAAGAAAGATGAAGGAAACACATGTATATCTCAAATCCAATTTCACTTCTATCACGGTCTGCTAGACATATAAAGTACCTTAATGCTTGTGTCAAATGTGTTATCTTCATAAGATTTTTATAAACTTAAAAGACTTTTTCCTAGTTTTAATAATAATACAGTTGAAACACTTTATGATAATATGCATGGGTTTTAACTCTAAAAGAGAAAAGTAATTAATTAAATATCTAGGGATACAGAATGCTGCTATTCTCATGGTAACAGTATTGCTTGCAACCTTGTCCCATTAAAATTCATCCTCACATAGGGGTTGTTTAATGTAGACATATCTCAACCCCATGAAGAATGTTCCTCTGTTAGAAAAAGTGGCTTGCTCTTTCTCCATTTTAGAACATTGGATGAGGCTTATGCTATGACTAGAAGAGTAAACTGCTTTTGCAAATGTTTAAATCTCTTGTTATAAGCATAGATAAGAAAAAGAAATGCCATTAAACACAGTTAGCAGCCTCTAAGAATGCTAAAATTATAAGCCTCTAAACCTCATTGAAATTATGTACCATTCTTTTGGTTTTGAACAAGAGGTAATATTAAATTTTTAATGCCATACATATGCTAAATTACCACAATGTACACAGTTGCTGTTTTAAATACTAAATGTTATGGGCAGGGAATCTGTATTTTCATATCTAACATCATTGTTTGATTTAATCTAGCCAGTAGGTACTACAAACAAAGTCTGAAGTTTCTGTGAAGTGAAAGTTTGATTTAGATGCCAACTCCTAGCTTAGCCAGTAGTACACCTCAACCAAGCCAATAAAAAGCTACACAACTCTTGATTCCAGCTTTGTAAGTTTAAAAAGAAGGGAGTTTTCATTGCCTTTCATTCTTCAAATATTACAGGATATGTAAAATTAAAGTGATCAAAGCTTTGCCGTGTAAAGGTTACAGGCTGTGTATGCTCAGAAGAAGGGAATGTTGGCATTTGTTCTAGGACTAAAATTAGAAACTTGGGCAGGAATTGCAAGTATATCCTGACTTTAGAATTGGTCTTCTATTTCTCAGTTTGCACTATCTTTTATCCTAAATACATTCTTCCTTTAAACTTCATATGGGGTGGAGAGTTTACATTTTAATCTATAAAATAAATAGGAGATTGCTTAAATTTAGAAACGATAACTCAAATTTTAGGATTTGCATCAAGTTGCACATACTGTGCACATTATAAAATTAGGTGAAATTACTTTCTATGCTTGAATATTGATAACCTCAGTGGAAATGAATAACAAGTCAATATAATTTTTTCAAATAAATCCTCAGCCAAGAATTGGACTTAGAGCAGCAATTCTCAAACTACAGGTCATGACAATTTTGGCAAACCTTTGTCTCCAAAAATATTTACATTATGATTCATGCTAGCAGCAAAATTATAGTTATGAAGTAGCAATGAAAATAATTTTATGCTTGGCGGTCACCACGAAGAACTGTATTAAAGGGTCACAGTATTAGGAAGGTTGAGAACAACTAAACTAGAGGAAGAGCATCATATTCAACTCTATTTCTTCTTGAGGCATAAACAATCATTTGGTGCTTATATCATGTTCTGAATTGGTAAGACCCTAATATTAACCTGTAGAATAAAAACATACACATAATGTTTCACATACCCTAAAGCTAATCCTCTGGTTAGATTATAATTATTCAACTATATAGTTATCAACAACTTATTTTGGGAATATTAACTTATTAATTAATGCCTTTCACAAAACCACATTACTAGTGTTTACTCAAAATGTTACTTCTTTATTGTATCTGAGAAATTAAAATTTTCATTTTTATTATATTTTTAAATTTTGTCTTTATTATTTTTTATATTTTATAATTTATTCACTTTGTATCGTGGTTGTAGCTACCTCCCTCTTCTCCTCCTGGCCCCACCCACCCTCCCTTCCTCTCCACCACTATGACCCTCCCTTAGTCCACTGATAGGGAGGTCCTCCTACACTACTATCTGACCCTAGCCTATCAGGTCTCATTGGTACTGTCTGGATCCTCTTTCTCTGTGGCTTAGTTAGGCCACCTCATCAGAGGGAGGTGATCAAAGAGCCGGGCACTGAGTCCATGTCAGAGACAGTCCCTGATCTCCATACTAGGAAAAACACATGGAGACTGAGCTTCCCATAGGCTACACCTGAGCAGGGGGTCTAGGTCCTCTCCATGCATGATCCTTAATTGATTCATCAGCCTCTGCAGGACCCACCAAGCCCAGAATTTTTGGCTCTGTTTGTCTCCTTGTGGAGCTCCTGTCCCCTTAAGGTACAACCACTTTGGAAATCATTTTGGCACTGTCTCAGAAAATTAGGAATAGTATTACCTCAAGATCCAGCTATACCATTCCTGAGCATATAGCCAAAAGATACTCAACCATACAACAGAACATTTGCTCCACTATGTCCATAGAATATTTATTCATAATAGCAAGAATCTGGAAACAACCTATCTGTCCATCAACAGAAAGATGGATACAGAAATCATGCTACTTTAACACAATGGGATACTACAAAGCAACTAAAAACAAGAAAATCATGAAATATGCAGGCAAATTGTGGGAACTAGAAAATATCATCCTGAGTGAGGTAACCCAAAAGCAGAAGGACACACATGGTATATACTCACTTATAAGTGGATATTAGCCATATAATACAGGATAAACATATTAAAATCTATAGTCCTAAGGAAGTTAAAAAACAAAGAGTACCCTAGGGAACAGGCTGTAACATCATTCCAAAGAGCAGACAGTATAGACATCAGAAGTAGGAGAACACGGGTAACAGGACAGAATCCTTCCACAGGGTTCCTCTAAAAGACTACCCATCAGGGTATTGAAGCAGATTCTAAGACTCATAGCCAAACATTGGGCAGAGTGCAGGGAATCTTAAGGAAGAATGGGGAGATAGAAAGACAATTTCTTGCTTTTGAGCTTAATCTGCAGTAAATTACAAAGAAAATAGACTGTCCTGAATGGTTCATCAGCTTTTACTGAAAAAAAAAAACTATAAATCACATAGAAACAGTATTATAATAAACTTTAAAACATTTATTTTAAATGACCTGCATTTTGTTTCACTTTCACATATTTCCAGAAGGTAACAGGATCCTAGAATACAAACAAAAATTTCCAAGTAGGTGGACTGAGGTTTGTCCTGAACCTACTAGCTTTGTAATTTAAGCAATATGCTTAAAATTCAAAGAATTTCATTTTCTTTAACATGGAAGGAGAAATTTAATAATATCTAAAGCTCATGGCTGCTGTTATGTTTTAATTAAGTTCATGTAGAATAGGTAGTATAATAAACAATAAAAAGTCAGTTTTGTTAACTGTTACTTCTGTCTCACTTGTACTACCTATTGACAGGAAGAATAAACAATTCCAAAATAATTTACATCATTAACCTGGATGACCAATAAACCTTCAGAGCATGCTTGATTCAAACTTCTTTTGTTTCCACTTTTATGGATTTCTAGATGGTTAACATGATATTGAAGAATGTACAATGGTTATTGTCAGTTATTTTTCTAACAAAATGTGCATAATTACAAAGTAGCAGGATCTAAATACATGGTCAATTTTTTATGAAAATATTACTAGTACCACACATCATTTGATTTCCTAAATCTATGAGAGGCTAAATATTTTCTGTTATAGCCTTCCAACAGAAGGTTTCTGAATGCATAATGTTATAAAATACCTAAGATTATTAGTTTTTCTGAGGTGCATAAAATAAACTCTCATGTGATCTAAAGTTTCTACTTTTTGATTTTGAGCAGGGAACATATGTCGCTATAGTTACCAGCAGAATTGTTATAATTTGACAGAATTTGTATATAGCTAAAATTAGTTATGCTAAATAGATTAAATGAATACAAAGTGACCCAGGAAGGAAATGTGAAGATTAAATAGCATTGCATTAGAAATGACACCACATCCAGACCTTCAATTAGATAGGTCCAAAGTAGAGTTCATACAGGATATGGAATACTAATTGTGAAATAAACAGCATCAATTTTTTTTTTTTTACATTCAGGCAGCTAAAATCCAAATGCCAGTAACCTCCTACTCAAATAAGAATTTAATTTTTTTAAGGCTGAATGATGTAAAAGTAACTGGGCTGTACTTATGCCAGCAGATGGGCACTAAGAAAGAGTTAAGGGCTCAGATTTTGGTGAAGTGAATCACTGATGGGAAGAATAAAACTAGAAACTAAAAGGTAACAAATACTGGCAACACAGATTTGTAAATACCACTAGGAAACAAACCATCAGCAGCATTTTAATTGAGTATTCCTTTCTTATGTATTATGTCTTTGGATATTTATAGCAATTCAGTAAGAACTCAGATAGCTAGATATGACTTTCTTAAATTTGTACACTTTAGAACTTTGACTACAATAGGAAAAGAGTCATTATATTTCAAGGAGAGATTTCTGGATTTAGAAAGCCACGGGTGTAAGGCAATGGTATATATCTCAAATTGAGAAAACATGATTCCCGTGGTTTCTCCCTCTTACAATGCCTGTCCTCTTTGCCTTTCTCAATGAGGATTGAGCATCTTACCCTGCGTCATCCTTCTTGCTTGGCTTCTTTAGGTGAAGGGATTTTAGTAGGTTTATCCTCTATTATATGGCTAATATCCACTTACATGTGAGTATACACCATGCACCTCTTCCTGCTTCTGGGATACATCACTCAGGATGATCTTTTCTAGTTCCCACAATTTGCCTGCAAATTTCATGATTTCCTTGTTTTAATTGCTGAGGAATATTCCATTGTGTATATTTACCACACTTGCTGTATCCATTCCTCAGGTGAAGGACATCTGGGTTGTTTCCAGATTCTGACTATTATGAAAAAAGCTGTTAGGAACATGTTTGAACAAATGTCTGGGTTCTATACTTGAGCATCTTTTGGATATATATCCAGGAGTGGTATAGTTGTATCTTGAGGTAGCACTATTCCTAATTGTCTGAGAAAGTGCCAGGTTGATTTACAAAGTGGTTGTACAAGTTTACATTCCCACCGACAAAGGAGGAGGGTTTCCCTTTCTCCATATCTTCTCCATCATGTGAGGTCACCTGTGTTTTTGATCTTAGCCATTCTGATGGGTGTAAGGTGAAATCTCAGGGTCGTTTTGGTTTGCATTTCCCTGATTACTAAGGATGTTGAACATTTCTTTAAGTGTTTCTCTGCCCTTCAATATTCCTCTATTGTAAGTCTTCTGTTTAACTCAGTACTCCATTTTTAATTGGATTACTTGATTTGTTCTCTTCGATTTCTTGATGTCTTCATATATCCTGGATACTAGCTCTCTGTCAGATAGAGGGCTGGTGAAGATCCTTTCCCAAACTGTAGGCTGTGGTTTTGTTCTGACAGCAGTGTCCTTTTCTGTACAGAAGCTTTTCAGTTTCATGAGGTCTAATTAGTGATTGTTGATCTTAGAGGCTGTGCTGTTGGTGTTCTGTTCAGGAAGTTGTCTTCTGTGCCAATTAGTTCAAGACTCTTCCTCTCTTTTTCTTCTAACAGGTTTAGTGTGTCTGGTTTTATACTGAGGTCTTTGATCCACTTGGGCTTTAGTGTTGTACAGGGTGCTTAATACAGATATATTTCTTTTTTTTTTCTTTTTTTTTTTGTATATGTAGTTGTCCAGTTAGACCAGCACCATTTGTTGAAGATGCTATCTTTTTTCAATTGTATGGTTTTGGCTTCTATGTCAAAAATCAAGCATTCATATGTGTGTCGGTTTTTTTCCGGGTCTTCTATTCAATTACATTGATCAACCATTCTGTTTTTCTGCCAGAATCATGAAATTTTTATTATACTTGCTCTGTAACACAGCTTGATATCAGGGATGGAGATACCTCCAGTAGATCTGTTGTTGAACAGGATTGTTTCAGAAGTACTGGGGTTTTTTGTTTGTTTTGTTTTGTTTTTCCATATGAAATTGAAAATTGTTCTTTCAAGTTGTGTAAAGAATATGTTGGTATCTTGATGAAAACTGCATTGAATTTGTAGATAGCTTTTGGTAGGATAACCTTTTTCATTATGTTAATTCCATGAACATAGGAGATCTTTCCATCCTTTGATGTCTTCGTCAATTTCTTTCTTCAGAGATGAAGTTTTTCCAAAAGGTCTTTCACTTGCTTGGTTAGAGTCACACCAAGGTACTTGATGTTTTTAGTGGCATTTGTGAAGGATCAGTTTCCATAGTTGTTTCTTTCTCAGCCCTTGTGTCTTTCATATGCAGGAGGGATACAGAATTTTAATTTTGTACCCAGCCACTTTGCTGACGGTGTTTATCACCTTTTAAAAAGAGTTCTCTGGTAGAATTTTTGGCCTCAGTCATGTATAGTATTATATCATCTGCAAATAGTAAAACTTTGAATTCTTCCTTTCCCATTTGTATCCCCTTGATCTCCCTTAGTGGTCTTATTGTTTTAGCAAGCACTTCAAGAATTATGTTCAAGAGATATGGATACAGTCGGCAGCCTTCCTTGTTCCTTATTTCAGTGGGATTGATTTAAGTTTCTCTCCATTTAGATTGATGTTGGCTATAGGCTTGCTGTATATTGCCTTTACTATGTTTATGTATGTCCCTTGTATTCCTGATTCTCCAAGACTATAAACATGAATGTGTATTGGATTTTGTCAAATGCTTTTCAGCATCTAAGGAGATGATCAAGTTGTTTTTCCCCTTTAGTTTGTCTATGAGGTGGATTACATTGATGGATTTCCACATATTGAACCACCCGTGCATGCCTGGGATGAAACTTACTTGGTCATGGTAGATGATATCTTTTATGTGTTCTTGGTTATGGTTTGCAAGTATTTTATTGAGTAATTTTGCATCAATGTTCATAAGAAAGATAGGTCTGAAGTTCTTTTTTTGTTGGGCCTTTGTCTTGTTTAGGTATCAAGGTGACTGTGGTTTTGAAAAGTGAGTTTGGTAATATTCCTTCTGTTTATATTTTGTGGAGTAGTTTGAAGAGAATTGGAGTTAGCTCTGGTAGAATTCTGCACTGAAACCATCTGGCTGTGGTCTTATTTTTGAAGGGAGATTTTGATGACTGCTTCTATTTACTTAGGGGATATAGGACTATTTAATCAATTTAACTGTTCTTGGTTTAGCTTTGGTAAATGAAATCTATCGAGAAAATTGTCCATTTCATTTAGATTTTAAAATTTTTTGGTGTATACACTTTTGAAGTAAGACCAAATGATTCTTTGAATTTCCTCAGAGTTTGTTCTTATGTACCCCTTTTCATTTCTGATTTTGTTGATTTGGATAGTTTTTCTCAGACTTTTAGTTTGGCTAAGGGCTTGTCTATCTTGTTGATTTTCACAAAGAACCAGAACTTGATCTAATTGAGTCTTTGAATTATTTTCTTTTTTTTTTCTAATGCATTTATTTGAGGTCTGAGTTTGATTATTTCCAATCATCTATTACTCTTGGGTGTGTCTGCTTCATTTTTTTTCCTACAGCTTTTAGGTGTGCCATTGTGTTGCTTGCATGATATGTCTCAAACTTCTTTCTTGAGGCACTTAATGTTATGAACTTTCCTATTAGTACAGCTTTCATTGTGTCCCATAAGTTTAGATAAGTCATGCCTTCATTTTCATTGAGTTTTAATAAATCTATAATTTCTTTTTTCATTTCTTCCTTAACCAAGCTATCATTGATTAGAGAGTTGATTAGTTTCCCTGTTTATGTAGATTTTTTTGTTATTTCTGTTTTTGCTGAGGTCTAGTTTTAGGTCTGATAGAATACAAGAGATTATTTTGATCTTGTATTTGTTGAGGTTTGCTTTGTACCCCATTATATGGTCAATTTTGGAGAAGGTTCCATGAAGTGCAGAAAAGAAGGTATATTCTTTTGATTTGTGTTGAAATGTTCTGTACACATCTATTAGGTCCATTTGATTGAGAACATCTGTAAGCGCCTTAATTCCCCTATTTAGTATTTGACTGGGTGATCTATCCCTTGGTAAGTGTGGAGTATTTGAAGTCTCCCATTATTAAGGTGTTGGAATCAATATGTGATATAAACTTTAAACTGTTTCAATTACAAATGCAGGCTCTCTTATATTTGAGGCCTAGATGTTCAGGATTGTGATGTCCTCATGGTGGATTTTTCTTTTGATGAGAATGAAGTGTACATCCTCATCTTTTTTGATTAATGTTGGTTGAAAGTCTATTTTATTAGATATTAGTATAGCTCCCCCAGCTTGTTTTGGGGGTCCATTTGCTTGAAAAACATTTTTCCTGCTTTTTACTCTGAGGTATTATTTATTTTTGTTGTAGAGGTGTATTTCTTGGATGCAGCAGAAGGCTGGACCCTGTTTCCACAACCATTCGGTTCTTTTTTGTCTTTTTATTGGAGAGTTGAAACCACTGATGTTGGTAGATATCAGTGACCAATGATTGTTCTTTCCTTTTATTGTGGAATTGGATGTGTTATAGTGTTTGTATGCTCATTTTTTTTTGCTTTTATGTTGTAAAGGTGTCTTTATCCTCTGATTTCCTGGGTGTACTTGATCTTGTTGGGATGGAGTTTTCCTTCTAGTATCTTCTGTAGGGCTGGGTAGCTGTGTATATTTGTTTAAATTTAATTATGTCATGGAGTATTTTGTTTTCTTCATCTATGTTGATTGAAATTTTTACTGGATATAGTAGTCTGTGTTGTCATCTGTGGTCTCTTAGTGTCTGTGTGACATCTGCCCAGTCCCTTCAGGCTTTCATGGTCTCTTTTGAGAAGTCTGGTGTGTTTCTGATAGGTCTGTCTTCATATGTTACTTGGCCTTTTTCCCTTGCTGCTTTTAATATTTTTCTTTGTTCTGTAGATTTCGTGTTTTTAATATTATGTGATACGAGGAGTTTTTTTCTGATAAAAATGTGGAATGTGTCATGAATTCATGTGTCATCCTTGTACAGGGGCCATGCTAATTTTCTCTGTATCATTCCAGTTTTAGTGTATGTGCTGCCAAAGTGAGCACTGATTGAATGTTTTAACCAATAAGAAGAAGTCTATTTTTCAGGGGTAATATTAGCCTATAGTTTACTTAATTATATTTCAAGAATGGTAAAAGTTGCTCATTTCAAATAAAAAGTTCTTCTGAGAAATTATTGTTTCCTGTTTTCTATGGAGAGAATAATTCAGGTGCCATGTTCTAATATGCAAGTGGGAGTGTTTGTGGTCTGAGATTGTCTGTATGGGTAGCAGTTTAATCATAGAGTTAGGAGATTCGGTTGGAAACTTAAATATTTTAAGTCATCATTTGTTACCTTCTTCAGGGGTTTCCGATATTTATGACTCCTAGAACAATTCTGCTGTTGATACAGTTGCAAAGCAATATAGTTAGACATAATCAGAAGATAATTTGAACGCAAGGACAACAAATAGAATGTCAAGAAGTAGTAAGTTGGCAGGAATAAAGGGATTCTTGACTTTGAATACCCACAGATAACATATTCTTGACCTTTAATTTAATCCTTCCATGTTGCATTATAGGAAGCTTGCCTGAAGTCTTTTTCATGAGGAAATCATTCCTGGATGAGGTTGTGAAGAAACATTTTAATTTGCCCAACTTTTCTTTCATAAGGCAATATTGTAAAGTTAATATGTTAATGGTGGTCATGGATTACTTTCTGGCTTTTACAATGATTCCAATACTTTGTAAATGGATATTTAAGTTGTAAATTCTGAGCTTTCTTTTTTAAAAAGCAAGCAACAGCATTCTGTCAAAATACTCTTTTGTACTTGCTTCATTACATTTATTTTTCTCTTATTCTAAATTAACCTCCTTTTTGTTACCCATAGGTACTAGCAATCATTTCCATTTTAAAAAGAGATGGACTTCAAAATTTAGACCTGAAAATAAGCCTGGAAGGAATTATCTTCAAATGGCAATAATCATTCTCTTTGAAGGATGAAATTTTATATGCTTTCTTTAAATTTTTTATTTAACTTTTATTAATTACACTTTATTCATTTTGTATCCCTCCATAAGCCCCTCCCTCCTCCCCTCCCGATCCCACCCTCCCTCACCTTTCTGCATGCATGCCCCTCCCCAAGTCCACTGATAGGGGAGGTACTCCTCTCCTTCTTTCTGATCTTAGTCTATTAGTTCTCATCAGAAGTGGCTGCATTGTCATCTTCTGTGGCCTGGTAAGGCTGCTCCCCCCTCAGGGGGAGGTATACCTCTTCATTTTTACATTTCAAATATAATCACACATGAACCTGTATTCCTTTATAACAGAAAACTAAGAATCATACCTCAATATAAAATAAAAACAGCCTTATCATTCTAATAACTCCTGAAAAAGAGCTCTGAAAAGGGAAAGATTTGCTACCTAGACAAGAAGGGAGGTCCTAAGATTTGTTTCAAGTACATTCCAAACACCTTCTTTATTGTTATAATATTTCTTCCCCTTAATCCAGATTTTCTTGATGCAATTGTATGTTTTCTTTCTCTTTCTTCCTTTCTTCTTTCCATTTACAAATTATTTTCACAAACTTATTTGCTGTTAGATGACAAATTTTTTCTCAACACAACTAATGTTTTATGTGAAATAGAATATAAAGCTTTCTTTCTAAAAAGATCTCAGTTAAGGTCGATAATTATGTATTTTATAAATATTTAAAATGAAAGATTTCAAAAACTGTCAGAAAAACCTGCATGCTATTGGTAATTATCTGAAGCTTTCCAAATTCTGTGTCATGTTGCACATGTTCAAGAAACACCAGGGAGCTGTTTCTTGTTCCCTGGGGGAAAAGGTATAAAACATTCAGGAAGATTTTTTAATTTTTCCTAAGTTATCATTGCGATGAAGGGAGAGTTGATAATTTTATTTGTAGAAGAGGTAGAGTTATAAAGATGAAAGTTAATATTAACATATAATCCATGTTTATAAATGGGTAAAATATGTTACATTTTAAACCCAGGTAGTGAGATATTGATAAAGAATATGCTGTTTTTCACAGTGATATAGCTATTATTTTCACACAGTGAAGATCCTAGAAATATCTTCAGGTGGAGAGCGAAGAATGCCTATTTAAATGTACATTATTATATAGGGGTCATAAGAGCAGTTGACCCCGGAGATGTGAAAGACTCCATAACCATGTTACAAGGCAACAAAATATTGTAAGAAGCCAGATAGATTCAAAGGGAATTTATTAGTCAGAAAACTATTTGTGAATATTTTTTTCTGAGAGGTCTGCGAAAAATCAGTTGTCATCAAGAAAGAATCCAAGGAGGAGAAAATGAGAACTTTAAGTAGGGTATAGAGTAATTAGGACTAGAAATCAAAAAGATGGATTAGGTCATATCTGTGAATGCGATTTCAGCTATAGATTTATCAGAGATTATTTGTATAAAAGAAATGAATTAGTACTTCCTTACCCATTGCTAGGTTCATGGTTTGGAACTCTAATAAAAATAAGATTAACAGAAGAAAAGCATAAACATTTATTTGATTTAACTATTATGTCATTTTCGGGATGTTTCAAACTACAGACCCAAACAAACAAACAAACAAACAAACAAACAATTAAGCTTGGACATTTCATGCTTATGTCTGGTAGGCGAGAGTTTGACGTGAGGGCACAAGTATATGATCTAATGGCAATAAAGAGGACAGCCACAACAAGGCTTTTTTCAGCTTCTTTGTACATCTATCTCATCGTTCAGTTTGTCTCCTATCCTCTGAGTAAAAAGAAGAAATCTGAATGAGGACTCCGTGACTTGATTCAAGGAAGAAAAGAACAATGAGCTTAGAAGTAACCTTGCAAGGTTTAAATATTCTATTCAGAGATGGGCAAAGGCCATTAAAAGTGATTTTCCTTCCTTTGCTGTTTTCATAAATACTAACATGTCATAATTTGTGTATCAGGGCATATAGGTCATCATGAACATGATATTTAGGGATGAGAGTAAAAGATAAGCCTAAGGAACCGCTTAAAATAGCTGAGATAACCTTCACTTGTGGATATAAGAAAATACAAAGCTATATTTGGAGAAAGATAAAATATTTTGCTTTGAATATACTGATTTTTTAAAGTTGGCAGAAATATAAGATACTACCAGTAGTTGGTATAATTGACATATTGACACTATGTTCGCAAGAAACTCTGATTTTCCAAATAAAACAAAATATATGACTATGAGGATCAAGGCAGTACTGATGAGACTATGAGCAGATATCAATGGTAAAGAACTCCTTCTTTCAACGGACTATAAGAAGGGGATAGGGTGGAAGAGGGAGGGAGGGTGAAACTTTGGGGAGTTTAGGGAGGAGGTTTCAATCATGATATATAAATGAATAAATTGTGAAGAAAAATTTAAAATGTTTTCTTAAAAAAGAATGTGGTAAATGAATATTAATTACCTAACTTCTTTTTTTAATTTTATTTATTCATTACTATTTTTTCTACTGTTTATCCTCTCTGCAGCCACTTCCCTTATGTCCTTCTAATCCCACCACCCTCCCTCTTCTCCCCCTATACTCTTTCCCTAGATCGCTGATAGGGGAGGACCTCCTCCTCTTCTATCTGACCGTAGCTTATCAGGTCTCATCAAAGCTGGCTACATCATCTTTCTCTGTGGCCTGTCAAGACTTACTCCCCCCCTAGTGGGAGGTGATCAAAGAGCCAGCGACTGAGTTCATGTCTGAGATAGCTCCTGTAACCCCTTACTAGAGAACCCACTTGGAAACTGAGCAGCCTATGGACTTCCTTTGAACAGGGGGTCTTGCTCCTCTCCATGCATGATCTTTGCTTGGAGCATCAGTCTCTTGGGCGTAGGCAGAAAAAAACTCTGAGGTTAGAGCTGCTCCAGTGTCCCACAGGCTTCCTTAAGAAAGTGGAGGATGGGATTTCGGTCCCAGGCCTGGGTCAGCTCAGCTCTGCATGGTTCACTGGCTGTGCTGGCCACAGTGTTTCTGACCCAGGAGGGCTAGGCTGCCGTGGAACATGCAGAAAGATTTCAGAGCCTAGAACAGCTAGAGTGCCCCCACAAACCTCCTTGGGGAGGAGGACAATGGAACTTGGGTCAGGTGCCTAATTCAGCTTCACTGGGTTCTCTGTCTGTGCTGGGCTCACTGATTTTGGCCTATGTGAGCCAGGCTGCTGAGGCACTGACGGATAGATCTCTTTGCCTAGAGATGCTCCAGTGTTCCAAGGGCTTGCCTTAGATAGTGGAGAATGGAACCTGGGTCCCAGGCCTAGCTCAGCTCTGCTGTGTTCACTGTTCTGTGCTGGCTGATTCTGATCTGGGTGAGCCAGGCAGGTGGGAAGTAGGCAGAGTAGAGCTATGCCTCCCTGCACAGTACCAGAATGTACCACCTCCACTGGGCAGTGAGAGTGAGAGCCACTAGCTGTTGAAGCGAGGAAGGAGTCCACAAGATGTTGAGTGTGATCTCCAGGGTTTGGGAACAGGAGCCTCTAGTACCCAGACGGTGGCCACAGGACTGTGAGATTGGGCACCCTGGTTAGGAGTCTCACCCACAGTACAGGAAGGTATTAACTCTATAGGCAGTGAGAGTGAGTGCCCAAGGTCAGAGAACCAGGCTCTGGTTCCAGGAAGAAATCCACAGAAGTGGGCTTAGGCAGTGGGTGTCCTAAAGCTGTGGGGTCACAACCCTGCATGCCCCGCTGCTGCCTGTCCCAGAAGGTATCATGGTGTGTTTGGGCGGGTGGGTGTCTTAAGGCTGTAGGTTAGAATCCCTGCATGCATGCTGCCTGTCACAGGAAAATATCCACTGATGGTGTTTTCAATGGGTGGCCTAGGGCTGCGGGGTCAGATCCAATCAAACTGCACCACTGTTCCCAGGAATGTATCCACATATTTTGAATTTGGGCTAGTAGCCTAGGCTTCAGGGTCAGTGCGCTGTGAACTGCCGCTGGTCCCAGGAAGGTAACCACAGATGATGGGATTAGGCAGGTGGCCTAGGACTGCTGCAGAGATGTGCCCAGGTGGGAGTCCAGGGAATTTACCCGTTATTAGCAGTGTGGGCTGGAGATGGACCTTCAAGCATCCCCATGGATTCACCTGTCACTTGAGAAACTGTCGTCGGGCTTTTGCGGTCCACAGTACAGCCTGCTGGTCACGCTGTTCTCACTAATGAGCAACTGTTCAGATACCCTGCTTGGTCGGTGCAGCAATCTTGAATTCCCTCTCATAATTATCTAATTTCTAAGAGTGAATTTTTCCAGCTTTCCTAGAAATGTCTGGTATATGCAGTGAATACAAAATTTATATTATTCAGGACCAAGTAAAATTTGTTACATTTCTTTACCTTTTTTGTTTGTTTCCTGTATTTCTTTCGGTGATTAATTTATTTCCTCTCTAAAAGTCTCAGTCTGTTTGACTCTATCTTCCTGTATTTCTTTATGAATTTTAATTATTTTCTTCATTATCATAAGCATAGATTTAAGATCATTTTATCGTGTTTTAGTTGTGTTAGGGTATACAGGGATGCTTGTCTTATGATAACTGGATTCTGGGGATGCCATATTGTTCTGGCTTTTGTTCATTGTATTTTTATGCTGCCCTTTAGGCATCTGGTTGTTTCTGATGTTGTCTGTTAGATCCTGTTGCTTATTGGAGTTCTCACAGATTCAGGAAGAACCTTGGGCAGGAAGTTAAATGTTCCTGCAGGAGCCCTCCTCAGCTTGGTGGGAATAATCTCCAACTTTCAGATAGATCTCAGGGACTTGCTCTCATCAGAGTTATGATCCTTGGGAAACAAGTGGATTCCTCAGGAGCTCGGTGATCCTCCTTTTGACAAGGGAAATCCTGGAGTCAGGTGCTCAGCCACTGGCTTCCTTGCTTCAAGGTTACTGAGCCCAGATGCTGTGCTCAGACTCTGCTTTCTGGGTACTGCCTTTTTAGAGAACCCATAAGGTACAGGGTCCTGTTGGTCTCCTTTTAGAGATGGTTTGAGCTTTGTAGTAGTGTCTGGGTTTGCTTCCAGATGTCCTCATCATCAGGAGGCCTTCTGCTGGATCCTTAAGCCCTGGACAGTGAGAGTGGGCACCAGAGATTGGAGCTGATAGCTGCAGGTACTTGGAAGGTATCAACTCCACAGGATGATGAGAGTTCGTGCCCAAGATTCAAGCCTCACTCCAGGTACCAAAATGTATTCACAATGAGTGGCAGGTGGCTTAGGGTTGTGGCAGGGCCTTGCTGGAGCACAGGAACTTTTCCTGAGCTTAAACTGGTATCTTGAAGTTGAACCTTCATGTTTCCTCATGAGAAACAGAGATGTCAGGGTTTTGGGGTCTACAGTACTGCCTATGGCTGCTCTCATTGCTGAGTTGCTTTTCAGGCACCATGCTTGGTTGGCACATTGGATATCCTATTTCTTCTTTTTTAATTAAAATAAAATTATATCACTTCTCTCCCTCCTGTCTCTCCCTCAAACCTCTATCATGCAACCCAGTCTCCTGATACGTTTCTTTTTACACAATACATATATGTATGTGTTATTATGCACAACTATATATAAATACAACCTGCTGAGTCTTTTTTGTGTTACGTGCCTTCAAGGTTGACTACTCTATATTGGATAACAAATAAGTGGGCTAATTCATGTAAGAGGCTAATTCTTCTTCAAATAGTCAATAATTGTCTATCATTCTTTATCAAGGGTGTGGACACACAAAATTTTACCCTTCAATGTTATCATATTCCTTGATACTGATACTATTCTGGTTTGTTTACATAGCCAGTTCTAAGACAGACTTTCTCCCAGAATAATTTTTAAAATTCTGACTGTCATAGTCTTTCTACCCACTCTTCTGTGATGGTCCCTGATTCATTTATGTAAGAGCTGGTTTGTAGATGTTTTCATTGTTGCTGTTCTCCCCAGGATCTATTGATCTCTGGCATTGGGTCAAGTTGTGGTTTTCTGTGATGGACTCCATTTGTTATATATATAAAAAAAAACATTTATTTAAAGAGTAGTTCTAGCTACACCTATCTATGGGTATAAGAATAAGATTTAGAATATAGTAAGTAATTTTACTGATATAGGAAATTGCTGGTAGTAGATGCTTTTCTAAGTTCCATCACATCATTAGTCACAGGAAGATGGCTAAGTTTCAAGTGATGAGCAGGATTTACCTCTGATTGGGTATATTTGTATATATACACTATAAAGAAAAATGCATGTATAGTAAATGTGAATTCATCTGCTTGGGTATGTATAGACAAATATGTTATTCTTCAATATGTAGATAAGTGGTCACCTATGTAGCATATTGGATCATATCAGAAACATATAATAATTCTCTTTGTTAAGGTGATTGGAACTAAGCTCAGGTGAAAGCTTCTAATGACTGGTTGCTTGTGGAAGGCAAGTACAACATTGGTTGAGAGAGTGAATATGTGGACCACAAAATCTTACTGACAGCCCATAATGTGTAAATCTGAGAAGTACCCTCTGCATTTTGCTTTCATACTTTGTTCAAGGAGAAAATTTATGTATACAAAGTAGTATGTAGAAGAACCAGTACCTTCCAATAATCCCACTTAGTAAACATGCTGCCTTATTTTTGTATTTTAAGTGACTGTCATCACAATTTCATTCAAAGAATAAAAGTATTCAAACCAGAGGAGCTTATTGTTTTTAATTTCCATGATCAGATCAAATTGATGGACCTCCCTAATTAAAAACACCCACCTACCTGTAACCAGGTATAATTTTTATAAAAATGAAAGATATTTAAAAAGAAACTCACTGTGTTAATATCTGTCTGATATTGTCTGTCATTGTATAATGTTAATGGAAAGTTTAGTATTAATGTGACAATGTTAGAAAACAGTCTTGATTTGAAAGATTCATGATGGATCAGGTAGACAAAAAAATAATATTACTGAACCCATCACACATTATTACAAAGAATTTACAATGCACATCCCAGTTCATTTTTTTCATTTAATTCTTCTTGAGGTGCATGCAAGTGTTTGTTTCCATAATGATCCAATTATCCAATGCTAATTAACCAATATTTTTGCCAATTTATTACTTGTATAAAATGAAGCCATCTTATTTAGCAATGCCAATGCTCTGAAATTTAAGCTTTACCAGCTCTTTGAGCCATTAAAGGCTGAAAAGTTATTTAATTGATATATTTGAAATGTAATTTATTTTAAAGTTATTAAGAAAAGTACTACACATTTCAAATAGGTTATTGTGTATAGGAACAAATAGAAATGTGCTTGTTATATGAAAATCTAAGGCTTACAAACTTCTCAGCATTGATCTGATTTTACCCAACACTAAAAATCTGAGGATCCATATTTAGATGATTCTGTCAAAAATGGGCATAAACAATCAAAAGAAAGTACTTTGTTGTGGGTGTCACTTGGGAGAGGTAGGAAATGTCCAGAGAATTACCTAGAAAGGCCAGTCTGGAGAAGGCCTCCTAGTAATAATAATCCTCCTCAAATTTACACTCTTCATATAGACTTCAAACATTGGCAATCATGTGACAGGTTGTTTTTGAATGTTATTAATATGGTTGATGTAAACATTTTGAAGAAGTGGAATGCATATAAAGGCTTGCAAAACAATAGGGAAATTTTTGAACTCTATCAAGTCAGGAAATTAGATAAAGATATAAACTGACATGGGGTTGTGATGTTAATTAGAAAACCCTCCCCTCATAGGCTAATATATTTAAAGGTTGGCTCTCTAGTTGGTGGACTGTCTAGGAAGGTTTAGGTGTTATTTTACTGAGAGAGATGTCACACAACAGTGGGCACTGAAAATTCAAAAGCCCCCTTTTGATTCACCTCTCTCTCTTTCTCTCTCTCTCACACACAGATACATATGCTCACCCTTTTTTCCCTCTCTGAGATTCTATCTTTTATACAAATGAAAGGCTAAGATAAAAAACTCAAGTGGAAACACATGCTGGAGAGGATGTTGAGAAAGGGGAACCCTTCTTGCTGGTGGGAAGGTAAACTTGCATAACCACTTTGGAAATCAATCTGGCACTTTCTCAGAAAAGCAGAAATAGTCATACTTCAAAACCCAGCAATACCACTTCTAGGCATACACCTGAAAGATGCTTGACCATACAACAAGTATATGTGCTCAACCATGTTAATAGCAGCTTTATTTGTAACAGTCAGAAAGTGGAAACAAACTAGATGTCCCTCAACTGAAGAATGGATAAAGAAAGTGTGGTGCATTTACACAATGGAATACTACTTAGCCATTAAAAACAAAGAAATAATGAAATTTTCAGGCAAATGGTATGAACTAGAAATGATCATCCTCAGTTAGGTACCACAGGCTCAGAAAATCACACATGATATATACTCACAAATAAGTGGATTCTAGTCGTATTATAAAGGGTAGACATACTACAATGCAGAGACCCCAAGAACATAAATAACAAGGAGGACCCAAGGTAGGACATGTAAATCTCACTTAGGAGAGGAAATAGAATTGACAGAGGTAGTGGTTGAAGAGTGGCAACAAAGTAGAAGAGGGAGTGCAGACACAATCAAGGGTGGATATCAGACCAGGAGAGAGTAGGAGTAGGATTGCAGAAGGCCCACAGAGAGAAGAGAAATGGTGGGGCATCTCTGAGATGCCACCAACAAAAAATACAATCCAAAACTTACCTTACCTATAAGACCTGAAAGAATAAAGATAGAACAGACAGAGCAGAGATTGAGAGAATGTCCATCCAATGCCAAGCCCAACCCTAAGACCCATCCCATGGGAGAAAGCCAACCCCTATCACTATTAATGATACTCTGATATGTTTGCAGACAGAAGCCTAACAGAGTTGTCCTCTTAGAGGCTCTACCCAGCAAGGGCTTGAAACATATATTGATATTCACAGTCAAACATTTTGTGAAGTATAGGGAATTTACTGGAAAAAAAACAGGGTGGGGATGATAAAAAGACTTAGAGGTGACAAAAGCTCTACGAGAATACTGTCAGATCGAATCAACCAGGGCCCATAGGGGACCTATGGAGTCTGAAGGACCAACCAAGGACAATGCATGGTCTGGACCTAGGTCCTCTACTTATAATTAGCTGATGGGCACACTATTTAGGTGAGTGGAAGATATTTTTGATATGGACTATGTTGCATGATTTTTAATCACTTCTTCCTGATGCAACTGTCTTACCAGGCCACAGGGGAGGAAGATGAACTCAGTCCTCACATGAATAGATGAGCGAGGGTGTCTAGGTAGGGGGCTCCCCTATTCTGAGGAATAGGGTCTGGGGATGCAGGGACTGGAAAGAGAGGAGGGAAGGAATATGATCTAGATGTAAATTAAATTAACTAATAAAAATACAAATAATTCAATAAGCAAACAAACAAACAAACAAACAAACAAACAAAAACCCTTAAACTACCATATAAAACATTGGAGGTTTCTGGGCTTTTTCTTTCCTTATCCTTTTCCTTCTCCTTTTATTTTTATTTTTTCTTTTTGCAACATACTCTCATGTATTCTCAGACCAGCTACACAACAGAAGATTACCTCATACTCCAGATATTCTTGTATATACCTCTCATCTATCAAACCAAGCTGAGGGTTCCTCTTAAGAGGCTTTCTTACTTATGTTGGATTCTATTACATCTTGATACATTTATTTTGTTAAAAACTTCCACCAAAAGTGTGTAATATGACTAATGAATAGTGATGTCAAACATGTGTTTGGTAAATAAATGAGAGGGTGAAGACCTCCATTTTCTAATTTTTTACCATTGACAAATGAAGTGGAAATTTCTGGTTTCTTTGAAGACTGAATTTTGTCACGTGATGTTTTGCTGCAACCTGGGCATGTGATATTTTGCCCAAGTTGGCTTGTGAGAGGGCATGTTTTGCTGTGACACCTCATGTGCGAGCAGCATGACTTTGGTCAGCTGAGAACATCTGTAGGTAGACTTTGAGGAGAGGACATATATAGAGGTCCACATAGAGTGAGATACTGCTTTTTTTGATCAACATTGCTGTGCTTATCTTAGTGCTTCAACACTTGACTTAACAGAGAGAAACATTCCAAGCTGATTTCATGTTGCTATGAACTGTTTGCCTTTGGACTGGACTGCTGGTATCCTGATGCCTGAGTCTGGTTTTCTCCATGATCGGCAGGAAATAGATAAAAGAGGACTATAGCCCTTTTCCTTACTAATCTCCTACATAAGGTTGTACAGGGTTGGGAAGGAGGTAAAGGTGCTTAAGAACCCTAAATAAATTAGGTTTGGTGAAAATCTAAGTCTACAGGCAAATGCTAGGTTTATCAAAGTTTTTTGAGAAACTGATATATTGAGCTAAACAATAACAGCAACAAAGAAAAAGAAAAGAAATAAATCATTAAACAATTAACTTTTATCCCCTGGTAGCAGAGAAAGAGAGTTTAAATAATTCACGTGATTTGGGAACCATCTAAACTAGTACTGGTGTTCTCCAATTCACTTAATTCATGTTTAATTCCTCATTTCATTTTGTCAGAAAGAACATTTACTGTTGTGAGATGAATTATTTCCTCAAATCACATTTAGAAAGCCATTCTTAATGCTGTCAGACAGCTAGAAGTAAAAGGACTCTCCAGCACAATATTCTGTTACAATGAATAAGCTGGAAAAGATTCTATTGTACAATAACTAAACTTAGAAATATGGCATGGACAATAGGAAGAGCTTATTTTGTAGACAGTCTGGAAACCCTATAAGACCACATAAGCATTCTTAGAATGGGGGTGGTCTCTAACAATCATGGTCCATTTTAATTAGAAGTCATTCATGTTTTTGGTAAAAAATAATAATATTTTACTAACCAATGTTACTAAATATAACTAAGAGCGTTTATGACATATATATTTTCAGGACATATGAAAATAGATGTTTAAATATCTATCTAATACCCTTTCCCATGTCCATAAGCATTACTAGACATTCTAGGATTCAATTCTTCAACTGCAAACTTTGAGTACTTTTGCTATATGCAGCAAAGAGGGTTTTATAAATGTGGATTTTATTTAACATTTTTTCATTCCTCATGTTACACTCTAGCACTGCATTCTTGCAAAGAGTTTTAGAATTCAGTCCAGAGCACCTACTGCATTTTCGCTGAAGGTCTCCTACTTAATCTTGATTGCCCTATTCAGTTGTTTATGTTCCTCAAAGGAATTAGTTGGCTTTTATCTCTCAGTTGCAGACAGAAGCTGAAAGCAGTGACTTCACAAGTTAGGATTTTGGCATAAAAGCAATTGCCTGGGGTAAGGAAACTCAGGCTATTTCAACACAGAGAGTGTTTTGACAATGGCTCAAACTATCATGGAGCACTGATTAGGAAACATTGCCAAGATCATAGACTTTCAAAAAATTCATGGCAAAACTGGCTTGTCAAACTCTGCTTAGTAGAATAAGTAAATTGCTTCAGGTATTTTTATCCTTTGAAGAACTGAATAGTAATTATCATGTGAATATATCTTCCTCAAATTTTTAGGTTTATAGCCAAGGATGATAAACAGCTACAATTAGCACCTAAATGGTGCTCACACATTCAAAACACTAGCAGACACTAACTGGAACCTAGGGATTCTTGTGTGCAACCCCAGTGGAGGTTGCTCTGACTAGACTACATACAACAAGGAATTGATACTTGACATCTGTCCAATACCTTTTCTTGAATATTTAACAGACTGCTCAGTTCCCAGGAAAGATTGCCATTAATGACATCGATTACTTTTGTTACTGATTTTCTTAAGTTCAGAGCCAGAATTGACTTGACCATGTCTACTATCCTATTTCCCCAATATGCCAATAGCCAACATTTTGGCATTATCAATAAGCCGCAAATAGGAAAATGGAAAACACTTTCAAAACTGAAGCTGAGCAAAGGTGCTCTTTAATCTATACACTCACATCTTCTGAAATTCTCACCTTCAACTTCCTGAATGTTGCTCTTTCTTACAAATGCAACTTTCTTTATAGAAATAAGAAAGCCAAGCTGAGTACAGTGGTATATGCCTGTAAACCCAGAACCCAGGCAGGGGGATCTATGTGAATTCAAGGCTAGTCTGCGTTACAAAGCAGGTACAGGACAGCCAAGGTTACACAGAAGAAACCCTGTCTCAAAAAAAAAAAAAAATTAAGCCGCTCCACAGTATCTGAAGAAGGCAGTTTCAAAGGTACAAATGTGCCTGAGATTCATTTTCTCATACTAAAATACCTATCATTTAACATTAACTGGGATTTTTGTAAACAACATATTTAGTTAATATTAAAACTTTATATCTATGGTCATTTCTAAATTATCAGTAAGACTGATAACACAGAAGGAAATCTACCTCAGTTTCTCAAATAATAATTCTCTCAATCATGTTTCTTTTTTTCCATTTTTTATTTTTTTAGTCATTTTAATGCATTTTTTCCTGTGCACAAGAGAAATAACTGATAGAGCCAAAAGTTACACTTTCCTTTATACATAGCAGTTAAAAGTAATGCAAACATCACATGACACTTCCAGTAAAAGTTACATTTCCAATTAAAAATCAAAATGCATATTAGGGTCTCTTCATGAGAGAAGCTGAGGAAATCTTAGGTCAAAAGCACTTTCCTGGCATTACTACACTGATCCTTCAGGCTGCACAAAGATTAAGGTCATATACAATCAATCTGCAACTGTTGACACAATGTTACACTGTAAGTTTTCTGTACAATTAATGTATACTTAGAGAAACCAGGATAAACATCTCTACTATATTTTAACTGAACTTGCCTAGCCAACATTTTCACTGAGAAATTTATCAAATATGCTGTAAGATTCTACAAAGTTGTGAGACATACCTAGCTTCAGGAATGTTTCTTATATTCTTTCTTATTTTGGTTACACATATTCTGCTCAGATTCTACAGTAATACTTCTAGATGTACAATTCCAATTGTGCTTACTGTACTGTGTACAAATAATAGCAAAACGATCAATGAATGGTATAAATCTTACAGCATTTGCTAGCAAAAATACATGCCAAAGTCACAATAAGCAATATTTTACCACAAATTAGAGAGCTTCAAATAATTTGCTTCTGTTTTTATTATCTTCATTCTACCTTTAAATTACTATCATAGGCTAATGTTTAAAATGCAAATAAACTGGACATCTGTAGGACAAAACTTGTTCGCCCCACTGTGAAGGCTGATACCTGTTTCCAAAAATCACAATAAATGCAGAATAAAGAGAAGTGTTTGCATGCAACACCTTTGAGTGAAACAATATTGATTCCCACCATTCAAACAAGAAAAGGAAGGAAATCAAAAGAAGAAAAGGAAGGAATGAAGCAGGGAAGGAAACAAAGAGGGGAGAGGGCAGGCTGGAAGGGAATGGAGAGGGTGGGTGGGAGGGTGGCGGGAGGAGGAGCAGGAAGGGAAGGGAGGGACTCCACCTTAAAATGCATCTTATTAGATTTATAAGTAGACAGTCAATCATGTTTCTTTAAAGCGGCCCAAAGAAGTCTTTATTGATTGAAGCGACCAGATGATTCTTAGAAGGTGATCATTTCTTTTCCAGGGTTCAACTTTGCTCTCATGTATAATTCAGTTTATGTTCTGATAAAAGGGTTGTCTATCTTGCAAGGTTCTGAAGTTCCTAGGATTATTAGGGATTTGGAGTTTCCTTTTGGAAGTTGTTAATCTATTAAATTAAACAAATTAAAATCTAACTCAAAATAAAATCATATATTTTATTAAAAATTAAGAGAAAACAAGACATGCAAGCTGCAAGTGTTGGCAGCTACTGGGAGGAGGGAACTGAATAAGAAGAAAAGAGAAAGTACTGCATTTTTAGTTAGGGCCCAACACAGTAGGTAGGTTCAGCAAATAGCTGTATAGGAAGTAGGAGATTCAGAGAAACAGAGAGGAGCCTCAGAGTATCAGGGAAGAATGTAGGAGGTTTTCTTCAGCATTTTCCTCTTTACCCAACATACCTGGATATCAACATATCCATTTCCCAGATGAGTTAGGACTCATCTTAGGTAGCTAGTTAGAAGTTACAGGATCATTGAGAATGTGTCTTTCCCATACAAACAATTTTGGACCCTGCCTTCTGTGTTAATACATTGTCTGGAAGGTTTGGGGAAGCAAGGTGATCCTTCCTCAGAATTTAAATAACACATGAAAAGAGAAAGAACCACAATTAACGCCTCTTTAATATTTAAAATACCATATGAGAGGAAGATGGAGATAGAAGAGTACTCTGGAGGCCAATTAAGGAAAGCATCTTGATAAAGTATGGCTTTTCTTATAGTTAAAAGTTAGTTATTTTTATTTAACCTACTTTTTAAAATGATATTTGTACAACACAATAGGATATGAATCAGATGTCAGAGGCTGGCTAGAGATATAACTGTCTAAACTGCCAAGAAGTTTATGCTATTGCTTCCTTCTCTAAGCAATAATTCTTTTTTTTTTTTTTTTTCTTTTTTTTTTTTTATTTTATTTTTTCTTTTTAGTTACATTTTCTTAACTCCGTGTCCCAGCTGTATCCCGCTCCCTCATTCCCTCCCCAACCCCACACTCCCTCCCTGGTCTCCTCCCTGCCCCTTTCCAAGTCCCCTGATAGGGGAGGACCTCCTCCCCTTTCATCTGTCCCTGTTTTATCAGGTATCTTCAGGGCTGGCTGCAAAGTCCTCCTCTGTGGCCTAACAGACTGCTCCTCCCCTGGGGGGAGGTGTCAAACAGCCTGCCCTTGAGATCCTGTTAGAAATAGTCCGTGTCCCCCTTACTTTGGAAAACTACTTGGTTACTGAGCTACCACAGGCCACATCCGAGCAGAAGTTCTAGGTTATATCCATAGATGGTCCTTGGTTGAGTTTCAGTCTCAGAAAAGACCCTGTGCCCAGATATATTTGGTCCTTGTAGAGCTCCTATCCTTTCCATATCATACTAACTTCCCTTCTTTCATATGATTCCCTGCACTCTGCCGAGGGTTTGGTTATGAGTCTTAGTGTCTGCTTTGAAACACTGCTAGGTAGAGTCTTTCAGATGCCTTTTGTGGTAGACTCCTGTCATAAGTTCAAGGCACATCCCATTTGTCTTTCTAAATGAGGATTAATCACCTTCGCCTGTGTCCACTTTCTTGATTATCTTCTTTAGGTGTGTAGATTTCATTATGTTTATCATGTCTTGTAGGTCTATATAAGCGAGTATATACCAAGTTTGTCTTTCTCCTTCTGGGATACTTCACTCAGAATGATCTTTTCTAGATCCCACCACTTGCCTGCAAATTTCATGATTTCCTCCTTTTTGATTGCTGAGTAGTATTCCATTGTGTAAAAATACCACAATTTCTGTATCCATTCCTCCGTTGATGGACATCTGGGTTGTTTCCAAGTTCTGGCTATTACAAATAAAGCTGCTACGAACATGGTTGAACAAATGTCCTTGTTGTGTACTTGAGCAAATTTTGGGTATATACCTAGGAGTGGTATAGCTGGGTCTTGAGGTAGCACTACTCCTAGTTGTCTGAGAAAGCGCCAGATTGACTTCCAGAGTGGTTGAACCAGTTTACATTGCCACCAGCAATGGAGGAGGGTTCCCTTTTCTCCACAACCTCTCCAGCATGTGCTATCACTTGAGTTTTTCATCTTGGCCATTCTGATGGGTGTAAGGTGAAATCTCAGGGTCGTTTTGATTTGCATTTCCCTAATGGCTAATGAGGTTGAGCATTTCTTTAAGTGTTTCTCTGCCATTCGATGTTCCTCTTTCGAGAATTCTCTGTTTAGCTCTGTTCCCCATTTTTTAAGTGGATTACTTGGTTTGTTGCTTTTCTGCTTCTTTAGTTCTTTATATATACTTGATATTAGCCCTCTGTCAGATAAAGGGTTGGTGAAGATTCTTTCCCAATCTGTAGGCTGTCTATTTGTTTTGATGACAGTGTCTTTTGCTTTACAGAAGCTTTTCAGTTTCATGAGGTCCCATTTATTGATTGTTGCTCTTAGAGCCTGTGCTGTTGGTGTTCTGTTCAGGAAGTTGTCTCCTGTGCCAATGAGTTCTAGGCTGTTTCCCACTTTTTTTTCCAGCTGATGTAGAGTATCTGGTTTTATGTTGAGGTCCTTGATCCACTTGGACTTTAGTTTTGTGCAGGGTGATAAATATGGGTCTATTTTCATTTTTCTGCATGTAGACATCCAGTTGGTCCAGCACCATTTGTTGAAGATGCTGTCTTTTTTCCATTGAATGGATTTGGCTTCTTTGTCAAATATTGAGAATTCATAGGTGTGTGGGTTTATTTCTGGGTCTTCTATGCGATTCCATTGATCCTCCTTTCTGTTTCTATGCCAATACCATGCAGTTTTTATTACTGTTGCCCTGTAGTACAGCTTGAGATCGGGAATGGAGATACCTCCAGATGATCTGTTGTTGTACAGAATTGTTTTGGAGATTCTGGGTTTTTTGTTTCTCCATATGAAGCTGAGAATCTTTTTTTCAAGGTCTGTAAAGAATTGAGTTGGTATTTTGATGGGAATTGCATTGAATCTGTAAATTGCTTTTGGCAGGATGGCCATTTTCACAATGTTAATCCTACCAATCCATGAGCACGGGAGATCTTTCCATCTTCTGAGATCTTCTTCAATTTCTTTCTTCAATGACTTGAAGTTTTTCTCAAACAGGTCTTTCACTTGCTTGGTTAGAGTCACACCAAGGTACTTTATGTTATTAGTGGCTATTGTGAAGGGTGTTGTTTCCCTAATTTCTTTCTCGGCCTTTTTGTCTTTGGTATACAAGAGGGCTTCTGATTTTTTTGAGTTGATTTTGTATCCTGCCACTTTGCTGAAGGTGTTTATCAGCTGAAGAAGTTCTCTGGTTGAATCTTTGGGTTCGCTCATGTATACTATCATATCATCTGCAAATAGTGACACTTTGACCTCTTCCTTTCCGATTTGTATCCCCTTGATCTCCTTTAGTTGTCTTATTGCTCTGGCTAGGACTTCAAGTACAATGTTAAAGAGATATGGAGAGAGTGGGCAGCCTTGTCTTGTCCCTGATTTCAGTGGGATTGCTTTAAGTTTCTCTCCATTGAGTTTGATGTTGGCTATAGGCTTGCTGTATATTGCCTTTACTATCTTTAGGTATGTGCCTTGTATCCCTGATCTCTCCAAGACTTTAAACATAAATGGGTGTTGGACTTTGTCAAATGCTTTTTCAGCATCTAAGGAGATGATCATGTGGTTTTTCTCCTTCATTTTGTTTATGTGGTGGATTACATTGATGGATTTCCGTATGTTGAACCACCCTTGCATTCCTGGGATGAAGCCTACTTGATCATGGTGGATGATATCTTTGATGTGTTCTTGGATTCGGTTTGCAATAATTCTAATAAGCCTGTCTTTCTCCTGGAGAGGAACAATGACAAAATCCACATGAAAGTTAAACATTTATTCTAGAAAACATGGAAAATAACATGCAATCAACTTAAGCATGTAGGCAAACAAGATTTTCTTTCCCTTAGTGAATTCTCACTCTATGCAAGACTTATTCTGCAACAATCCCACTGGCTATTATCTGTTCTCGTTCCTTAAGAGAACTGTATTTTACACTGTAATCTACTCTGTTTTTTTCTGCTACATTTTTTCTCTTCTAAATTCTTTCTTGGAGAATACAAGATCCTGTAAAAGGCCAGAACAAGATTTGAAGAAAAAAAAAAAAAAGATTTGCAAAGAGATCTATATGATTCCTCAGCCTACACTTACAACTACCATGTATGTTGCCTCACCAAAAAGAGCAATATGTTCATGATTGACTTACAGGCCAAAGATAGAAGGTCTTAGCCCTGGAAATAGGTTTTGTGGGTAAAAGCTAATACCTAGTTTTAGATTTTCACTATTCCATCACAAGTGAAAGGGAGAAAAATTTTGACTATTCGGTAGAAGAGGTTGGTTTTGAGCTATGAGAACAAAGAACAGAAATTACAATCAAGCAGGTATTAGCTAAATGCGAAAAACATAATAAAAAGCAAAAGCTAATTAATATCTTTTCAACGGACAAGCCTGATGTAAGACATCAAAGCTTAAAAAGATAAAACACTTTACTAAAGATATTAGAAGCAATTTAAGACACCATTTTTCCTTCTGAAGGTCTCACCAATCAAGATTTTCTCTTCTACTGAGATTCATGCTATTGGATTTTAGATAAAATGTTGCCAATAAAATAATGACATTCTTGAGTACTAACTAACATGACACAGTTGTTTCCAGAATTCTATCACAGCAGCTGTAGTTATCTACCTACACAAGATCAAGTTAGTCTATATTCCAGCATGAATATTCAGGGAAGGGACCCCTGAAATTCACCTGTGTCAGAGGAGGATCTATTGTAGTTGATGGCTGCTGAGAGGAGAGTAAATCTCCTCCTTTAGGGTTACTGGTAGGTTGATCAGGCCCAAGTGGATTGCCAGATGCTGATGTGCATATGGACAACACTAATTGGATACATGGAGATTAATAAAAAAATTAAAAATAAAAAAATAAATCAAACCAGGATGAAATTAACATAGGTCACAGTAGAGGAAGTTATACTGAGGTAGTTTTGGATGAAGTTATAGTGAGGTAGTTTTGGATAGATTTATTATATATATATATATGAATAATATAAATATGAATATTTCAAAGAGAGAAAAATGTTACAGAAATGTTATTTCTGATTTAAATTAAATGTTTTATAACAAAGCTGGACCATTAGAATTTGGAAAATAATGTATATCATAACTTCATAGCAGCTTACAAAAGATTACTCTTGGAAGTTGTGCATGGTAGCTCATGCATATAATCCTAATACTTGTGAGGTTACAGCAGAAGGGTAACCATGCATTGATGGTGAGTCAGTGCTACACACCAGACCTCTCTTTCAAAAAAACAACAAGTAACAGTTGTCTATGGTATACCCTAGGATATGAAGACATCATATATATATATATATATATATACATATGTGTGTAAGGATTTATATATAAGGATATATATATATATATATATATATATATATATATATATACTACTTGTCATAATTTTCTATAATTCTAAAATCACTTTTCATACCCCTCATAAGGGACTTTTTGGAAAAAAAAATATGTGAAATCCAGCTCCATTGTTTAAGGTAGTTAATGCTGTAGAAATTTGAGGTTTTCTCTCATCTGGACTTGGACACATTTTTCCACCCCTTGTCAAAGAAATGGATGTGATATTAAATAAGGGATTGTATATGTGGTTTGGTATCTCAGTGTCATGTGCATTTTTTTTCTCTTAGAAGACAGTGGTTGAGAGAGAGAAAAAAAGGATTAATAATAACAATATTTTTTGTTTACCTTTCTCCCAATATACCAAGAATGTTTAATCTGATTACTACATGCAAATCTGAGGACAGGGGAAGGTAGACGTCCTAGAATATAATAAGAACTCAAAGTGCTCGTGAGCAACCTGGGGCTTCCAGCATCAGATAACAGTTATATATTTTTTAGAAAAAAAAATTTATTAGGCATGAAAGGGTGACAGCTTTAGAAAAGTTACTACACTTATGCTCAATTCTGCACAGGAAGTCACTCTTGTTATCAATTTTCATGAATATCTAGTTGCTTTTTTTGAAGATTATGAACATGCAATGAAATCAAGTATTTTGCTTTTCAACTCTAGTGAAAAACTTCATCTTAAAAATAAACATTTTGTAAAGGGAAACAACTCATCTATTCAGACTTACAGATGGACACCAGAATGAAGATCAAGAAAGCCCTCATGTTTCCAAAATGATTTCAAAGAATAGGATTTCCTCTACCTGTCCTGAAAATACATAACTTCTCCCACAAGGAAATGCCTCCCAATAATGAGAAAGTCTTCAGAGAAGAATGAAGAGATTTTGAATAAAATACAAATTGATAAAAAGTGAGGAAAGTAGTATAGTGGAGGCTATTTTAACAGATGAAATCAGAAGAGAGACTACTTTGTTGGCTGGCAGACACATTAAAGATGGGCACATGGAGAAACAAACAATACATGAAATTCTGTTGTATTGTTTTGACTCTCAGGCTGGTGAAAAATTAAGGGGACTGGACTGAGTAACTATGGCAAATGGTTTTGCTAAGTTTCCAAGAGAAGCCCTGACTGAGTTCAATGCTCAAGGATCTTTACAGTTCTCTGTATCCAATCCTTTTTTCTTGAGCAGATAGGTAATTTTTATGCTGCTGCCCAAATGATTGATAACTTGTTTGTGGTACAAGAGGAGGATGAGCAGACACAGTGGCGGCACTGCACAAACACTGTAGATCATTTGTGTAGATGTGGAAAGCAGAAACTTTAGAGCATGCAATTTACCAATAAAACAAATGAATTGATAGACATTTTGAGGTTGGCTTAAAGGAAAAAAGAATGAAAATAGGATGCTCATAAAAGTCTTATCTAAATATATTATGAGATTTCTTTAGAAACATTCCTTATAAGTAAAAGAAATAAAAAAATATATATATTTGCCAAGCTAGGCATTTGGGCTATAGCAGAGAGAAGCAAGCAAAGAATATTCAACAAATTCTGGTCTTGGAAAGTAAATGAATCAAGATTTATAATGTAAATTTTAGGTAACATATAAAATCTGTTTACTCAGAGATGTCCTGCCTAAGAAAATCCTTAACCATCTTTAGGTTACAGGCAACAATTGTTACAAGGCAACAATACTTTGCCTTGACATTTTTATTATTAAGTATCTTCTCTGCAGAAATATTTGTGCACACATACAGAAAGATACCCGTAGAAGGATTGCTTTTACACTGTAATAGCAAAAGTATAGAAACCACCTAAATGTTCATAAACAAATAAATGTTTAAATGTATTACAGGAAATTATTCTATGACATACCAGCAGATATTTACAAAACAATAACAAAAAGATTGCTAATATATAATGCATGCTTTATTACATAGTACATAAATATATAAATTTGTATAATCCATTTGTAAAATATATTGGTGAAAGAAATTATTACCATAATATATGTATCATGGTATTATTTGTGTGATAAAAGACATCAAATCATACCTTTGTATGAGTACACAATGTCGGATACCCTGTATGGAGCCCTGTTGTGGGTGATTATTAATATGTCCCTTGGGCACAAAACTGTAACTTTAGTCCTCAGTATTGTCTTCAACTAAAAAGTACATTAATTCTTACCCCTCAACTAGTGGTGCTGTTTTTTGAAGGCTGTTTATCCTTCATAAGGTGCATCTTAGCTGCAGAACATGAGCCACTGGCAGGTAAAATTTTCTGTATTACAACCTGCCCCTGCTTCTAGTCAATGAACCTATTGCATGTTCCTGCCACTATGGTGCTGCCAACTGCCATGCCTTTCCTACAATCATGGTCTGGATCTCCTCAAATATTGAACCAAAGCATATCCTTCTTCTCCTGTGTTGTTTCTTGCCAGGTATTTAATACAGGCACAAAAAAGCAATTAATATTGAGATTAAATAGATTACTTGTGCATGAAGGGTACTCGGTACTTAGCAAGAGCTAAATAAATGTTATCTTTTAATGTTTAATGCAATGAGCAATGTTTCTTGTGTATTGAAACTTTTTAATATCATAAATACTCTGACAAGTATATATCTTTGTTTTTAAAAGAATGCATTGAAAGAAAAGGGTGAAACAAATTTTCAAGGCTACATAGAAGCATTTTCACTTTTTCTATTGCCTTTCCACACACACACACACACACACACACACACACACACACACACAAACATACACACACACCACCACCACCACCACCTCCATTTCCATAACCAAATCTGGTTAACCTTAAATGAGCAGTTGAGTGCAGAAAGAAAACTGTAATTTTTTACTTCACATATACTCACAGTCATATGAGGGTTTTTTGAGTTTATTTGTGTAACTGAGAAATCAAATATATACAGTACCGAAGTATCCTAATCAACAAGCATAATTCAAGTAGTTGTCATTATATATCTGTTGTCTATACAAACTTGTTCAGATAAAAACTGAACAACTTTTGATTAATAAGTAACAGCTTCAGAAGAATTAAATAGCAAAACACAGAATGGTAGAGAATGCTTGCAATACACAAAACTGATATCAGAATTGGAAAGAATTACTACAAAGCAGTGACGACAAAGAAAAATAAGTGAATCAATAAAATAACCAAAAACAGTTTATATAAGGAAAACACACTGCTGAAAAGACTTTAAAATGCATTCAGACACTAACAACTAACACCACAATGAGAGCACACTGAAGATATCAGTGTTTTAATTCTTGCATTTTGTTTTCCAGAATGTCATATTTTAGCCAAAGCGTTGTTCAGAAAATAGTGGGGCATTGCTTTAAAATTGGAGGTGCTTTGTAGGATGAGCAAGCATTTATATATTTGATAACTGTACACCGATGATCCGAAGAGAACTTTTCCAACTCAAAGGCAGTAAAAAGTCATTTATTTAATTTTTATATTTTTTGTATAGAGTTAGTTCAAAGCTTTTACTCATCTACTATAAGTTTGATGAGGATCTTAAAATGATTTTTAATGACCACTTGGGCATCGCAATTTAGGTAAATATATGGAGAATTTGTCATTATTTCTTAGGTGAAAGTATATCATTGTAACTCCAAAGTAATTCTATACATTTAGTGGCTGAAGAACACAGAGACTTGGTATTTTGGTTAGCTCATGACTTCTGTTTTACCATGAAATTGCATTTCAGACTCCCTTTTCCCAGTGAAAGGATTTGTGAGAACATTCCTTCGTGTTTTATAACCTTTGCCTTCGAAGCACTTTCCCAGCTTTTATTCTATCACTTCATCTATTTTTGACCTTTGCCATTCTTTTTCTATAGTAAGAATGTAGCCTATAACTGAAGTCCTGGAAATCCCATCAGTGCCAAATAGCTGATAATAAAAAGGAAATCCTGATACTTCATAGCTTTCTAACAGAATGACTGCCAAAAGGTAAGTACTAGAAGAAATGATGGGTAAAGATTTTAATGTAAAGTGCTACAAATGAATATCAACAACTAGTTCTATACCTGTACTGAGTCTTAGTAGTTGTGACATCTTGAACAGGTCACTAAAACCTTTTCATCTTCTGTTTCTTAATCATTAAAATAGAAACAGCATCAGGAGGCTTGATGCTGACCTAGATTTTTCAATATAAGAAATCATAGACTGTACAAAAATGAAATACAAATCATGGAAAGGATCAGGTGTGTGGAAAATTAATTTTAAAAACTAAAGTCAAAGTTTCTTGGAAGAAATGCTAGCTGAGAAGAGAAAATCTGGGAGTTTACTTGGTAAGAGTAACAACAATACAAATTTCCATAGACGAAAAGGTATACGATTTCCATAGCTTTCAAGGGAAATAAACATTTGACTCCTTACTGTAGGACATAAATTTAGTTTCTGGAATCTATTTTAACACAATGGTTGGGGATCTTTTTGGCTTTGACACATTCAACTAACTTCTGACCCAAACATTAAATATCTTAATAAAAAATGTTATGTCACCTAAATTTGCACATATCCATAAACTTGTGATCATTTAAAAAAGGGACAGTAAATAGAAACAGTTATTGGGGCTATTGAAAGAGCTCTGTTCTAAGAGCATTGGCTGCTCTTGCTTAGGACCAAGATTTGATTCCCAGCAACCACAAGGCAGCTCACAAATGTCTGTAGATCCAACTCCAGAGTATGCAACACCATCTTCTGGATTCCTCTACCACCAGATACCCATGTAGTACAGAGGCCAAATATCCTTTTTTAATTTTTATTTTTTATTATTAGTTACATTTTATTGACTCTGTATCCCAGCTGTATCCCACTCCCTCATTTCTTCCTAATCCCTCCCTCCCTCACTCCCTTCCTCCCTCCCTCCCTCATCTCCTCACTGCCCCTTTCCAAGTCTACTGATTGGGGAGGACCTCCTCCCATTCATCTGACCCTGCTTTATCAGGTGTCTTCAGGACTGGCTGTAAAGTCCTCCTCTGTGACCTAGCAGGACTGCTCCTCCCTTGGGGGGTGGGGAGGTCAAAGAGGCTAGTATTGAGTTCCTGTAAAAAAACAGTCCCTGATCCCCTTACTATGAGAAACCAATTGGTTACTGAGCTACCACAGGCTGTATCCGAGCAGATGTTCTAGGTTATATTCATACATGGTCCTTGGTTGAGTGTCAGTGTCAGAAAAGACCACTGTGTCCAGATATATTTGGTCCTTGTGAAGTGCCTAGAGCCTGTGCTGCTGGTGTTCTGTTCAGGAAGTTGTCTCCTGTGCCAATGAGTTCCAAGCTGTTCCCCACTTTTTCTTCTAACCGATGTATGTAGAGTATCTGGTTTTATGTTGAGGCCCTTGATCCACTTCGACTTTAGTTTTGTGCAGAGTGATAAATATGGATCTATTTTCATTTTTCTGCATGTAGACATCCAGTTGGTCCAGCACCATTTGTTGAAGATGCTGTCTTTTTTCCATTGAATGGATTTGGCTTCTTTGTCAAATATCGAGTATTCATAGGTGTGTGGGTCTTTATTTCTGGGTCTTCTATTCGGTTCCATTGATTCTTCTTTCTATTTCTATGCCAATACCATGCAGTTTTTATTACTGTTGCCCTGTAGTACAGCTTGAGATTGGGGATGGAGATACATCCAGATGATCTGTTCTGGTATCCGACCACTTTGCTGAAGGTGTTTATCAACTGTAGGAGTTCCCTGGTAGAGTTTTTGGGGTCACTCATGTATACTATCATATCATCTTTAAATAGTGATAATATGACTTCTTCCTTTCCCATCTGTATCCCCTTGATCTCCTTCAACTGTCTTCTTGCTTTAGCAAGGACTTCCAGCACTATGTTGAAGAGGTAGGGAGAGAGTGGGAAGCCTTGTCTTGTCCCTGATTTCAGTGGGATTGATTTAAGTTTCCCTCCATTGAGTTTGATGTTGGCTATAGGCTTGCTGTATATTGCCTTTACTATGTTTAGATATGTGCCTTGTATTCTTGATATCTCCAAGACTTTAAACATGAATGGGTGTTGGACTTTGTCAAATGCTTTTTCAGCATCTAAGGAGATAATCATGTGGTTTTTCTCCTTCAGTTTGTTTATGGGGTGGATTACATTGATGGATTTCCATATGTTGAACCACCCTTGCATGCCTGGGATGAAGCCTTCTTGGTCATGGTGGATAATATCTTTGATGTGTTCTTGGATTCGGTTTGCAAGTATTTCATTGAGTATTTTTGCATCAATGTTGATAAGAGAGATAGGTCTGAAGTTCTCTTTTTTTTGTTGGACCTTTGTGTGGTTTATTTATCAAGGTGAATGTGGCTTCATAGAATGAGTTTGGTAGTGTTCCTTCTGTTTCTATTTTGTGGAAGAGTTTGAGGAGAATTGCTGTTAGCACTTCCTTGAAGGTCTTGTAGAATTCTGCACTGAAGCCATGTGATCCAGGGCTTCTTTTGGAGAGGAGACTGTTAATGACTGCTTCAATTTCCTTGGGAGATATAGGGCTATTCATTCTTTCTACCTGATCTTGACTTAAATTTGGTAGATGGAATCTGTCAATAAATTATCCATTTCCTATAGATTTTCAAATTTTGTGGCATATAGGCTTTTGTAGAATGACCTAATAATTGTTTGGATTTCCTCAGTGTCTGTAGTTATGTCCCCATTTTCATTTCTGATTTTGCTGATTTGGATAGTTTCTCTCTACTTTTTAGTTAGTTTGGCTAAGGGTTTGTCTATCTTGTTGATTTTCTCAAAGATCCAGCTTTTTGTTTCATTGATTCTTTGAATAGTTTTATTTGTTTCTAATGGATTGATTTCAGCCCTGAGTTTGATTATTTCCAGCCCTCTGCTCCTCTTGCGTATATCTGCTTCTTTTTTTTCTAGGGTTTTCAGTTGTGCCTTTAAGTTGTTTGTATGTGACTTTACGAATTTCTTCCTGCAGGCACTTAGTGCTACAAATTTTCCTCTGAGCACTGCTTTCAATGTATCCCATAAATTTGGGTATGTTGTGCCTTAATTTTCATTGAATTCTAGAAAGTCTTTAATTTCTTTCTTTATTTCTTCCTTAACCCAGCTGTCATTGAGTAGTAAGTTGTTCAGTTTCCATGTAAGTGTCAGCTTTTTGTTGTTTCTGTTGTTGATGTACAGCTATAGTTCATGGTGGTCAGATAGTATACAAGGGATTATTTCAATCCTTTTGTATCTGTTGAGGCTTGCTTTGTGACCCACTATATGGTCTATTTTGGAGAAGGTTCCATGTGGTGCTGAAAAGAAGGTGTACTCTTTTGAGTTTGGGTGAAAAGATCTGTAGACACCTATTAGGTCCATTTGATTTAGGGATTTTATGAGTGCTTTTATTTCCCTATTTGGTGTCTGTCCAATTGATCTGTCCCTTGATGAGAGTGGGGTGTTGAAGTCTCCCAATATTAAGGTGTTAGGAGCAATGTATGATTTAAGCTTTAATAATTTTTCATTTACGAATGTCAGTGCTCTTGTACTTGGGGCATAGATATTCAAGATTGTGATGTCCTCTTGGTGGGTTTTTCTTTGATGAGTATATAGTGGCCCTCCTTATCTTTTTTGATTAACTTTGGATGAAAGTCTATTTTTTTAGATATTAGGGTGGCTACTCCAGCTTGTTTTCTGGAACCATTTGCTTGAAAATCATTTTTCCAGCCCTTTACTCTGAGGTAGTGTTTATCTTTGTTGCATAGGTGTGTTTCTTGGATGCAACAGAATGTTGGGTCCTGTTTCCGTAACCATTCTGTTAGCCTGTGTCTTTTTATTGGTGAGTTGAGTCCATTAATATTGATAGATAATATTGACCAATGCATGTTAGTTCCTTTTGTAATGGAGTCGATGATCTTACCCTGTTTCATTGCTTGTTTTCTTTTCATTTTGTTGGGATATTATCTGTATGCCCTGTTTTCTTGGGTGAATTTGTTTTCGTTGGATTGGAGTTTTCCTTCTAGTATCTTCTGTAGGGTTGGTTTGCTGTGTAGCTATTGCGTAAATTTAGTTTTGTCATGGAATATTTTGTTTTCTCCATCTATGTTGATTGAAAGCTTTGCAGGGTATAGTAGTCTGGGTTGACTTGGCCTTTTTCCCTTGCTGCTTTTAATATATTTTCTTTGTTCTGTAGATTTAGTGTTTTGACTATGATGTGATGTGATGTGTTTCTTTTCTGGTCTAGTCTATTCGGTGTTCTGTAGGCCTCTTGTATATTTATGGACATCTCTTTCTTTAAATTGGGAAAATTTTCTTCTTTCATTTTCTTGAAAATATTTCCTGGACCTTGGAGCCTGAAGTTTTCTTTTTCATCAGTTCCTATTATTCTTAGATTTTGTCTTCTCATAGCGTACTTGATTTCTTGGATATCTTGTAATTGGAACTTTTCTCATTTTACTTTTTCTTTGAGAGAAGTATCGATTTCTGCAAGTGTGTCTTCAGCTCCAGAGATTCTCTCTTCCATCTCTTGTATTCTGTTGGTGATGCTTACTTTTGTGGTTCCTGATCTTTTCTCAAAGTTCTCCAGCTCAAGTGTTTTCTCAATATGTGCTTTCTTTATTGATTCTAATTCTGTTTTCATGCCTTGCACCATTTCTTTCATCTATTTGAATTTAGATTCCTGTCTCTCTACGATGGTCTCTATTTCTTTGTTCATTTCCTTTTTTTATGTCACTAATTTTTTTCTCTACTTGTGCCTCTATTTGTTTGGCTATGTTTGCCTGTGTTTCTTTAAGAATTTTGTCTATTTCTTCTTTCTTTACCTCCTGTTGACTGGCCAACTCTTTGAAAGATTTGTTCATTTCCTCCTTATGAGCCTCAAATAATTGGGTAAGCATGGCTTTAAAGTCATTTTCCTGTGCTTCTGATGAATTGGAGTATCCATCAATTTCGGTGTTTCCTGGTGAAGTCATGATGTCCTGATTTATGTTGGAAGTGTTCTTTCACCTACCCCTGGCCATTGGCTTATCTGAAACCTTCCCTGTTTGTTTTTGGATTTTGCAGATCAGACTGGTACTGTCTCTCTCTGGCATCTGTAGAGTTCTTCAGGAAGCTGAGAGAGGTCCTTTGTCCTCAGCATGTGCTGAGGACTAGCTGCACAGACAGGTCACTTGGCAGAGTTCTGGGTATCTGGGGTCTCTGCTCTCTGGTTTGGCCCTGCTTCTTTGATGTGCTCCACCAGCTCTGTGCTGCTGTCACTGCCATGTTAGGAGGTCCTGCTGCAGCAACTCAGACATTTAACTATTCCACAGCTCAGAAACTCTGTGTGCTAGTTGCCATCTTGGCTCTGCCCCTCCAAGAATCTTTCTTTCAAGTTTTGTAAATAATTGAGTTGGTAATTTGATGGGAATTGCGCTGAATCACGATGGCTCTTGTCAGGTTGGCCATTTTCACAATGTTAATCCTACCAATCAATGAGCACAGGAAATCTTTCCAACTTCTGATATCTTCTTCAATTTTTTTTTCTTCAGAGACTTGAAGTTTTTCTCAAACAAGTCTTTCACATGCTTGGTTAGTGTCACCCCAAGGTACTTTATGTTATTAGTGGTTAGTGAAAGGTGTTGTTTCCCTGATTTCTTTCTCAGCCCTTTTGTCTTGGGTATACAGGAGGGCTTCTGATTTTTTGAGTTGATTTTGTATCCTGCCACTTTGCTGAAGGTGTTTATCAGCTGAAGGAGTTCT
Source organism: Psammomys obesus (assembly GCF_907164565.1). NCBI lineage: Eukaryota > Metazoa > Chordata > Mammalia > Rodentia > Muridae > Psammomys > Psammomys obesus. The sequence continues at coordinate 4,899,176 of NW_026590677.1, forward strand.
CTGGTTGAATTTTTGGGGTCCCTCATGTATACTGTCATATCATCTGTGAATAGTGATACTTTGACCTCTTCCTTTCCAATTTGGATCCCCTTGATCTCCTTTAGTTATCTTATTGCTTTATCTAGGACTTCAAGTACTATGTTGAAGAGATATGGAGAGAGTGGACAGCCTTATCTTGTCCGTGATTTCAGTGGGATTGATTTAAGTTTCTCTTCATTGAGTTTGATGTTGGCTATAGGCTTGCTGTATACTGCCTTTATTATGTTTAGGTATGTGCCTTGTATACCTGATCTCTCCAAGTCTTTAAACATGAATGGGTGCTGGACTTTGTCAAATGCTTTTTCAGGATCTACTGAGATCATGCCGTTTTTCTCCTTCAGTTTGTTTATGTGGTGGATTACATTGATGGATACCATATGTTGAAATACCCTTGCAAGCCTGGAATGAAGCCTACTTAGTCATGATGGGTGATTTCTTTGATGTGTTCTTGGATTCGGTTTGCAAGAATTTTTTTTTTGTCATTAAACATAAACATTGTTTATTAATTTACATATCAGGGTTAAGAGTGGATCAAGAAGAAATGTCAACCTGTACACAGACATTTATTCATTATTGTCTATGGCTTTAAGCATCACTTTTCATTGTAGAATGAAGACAAAGATGACGACTATAAGTACAGTCTTTTATTTGTTTCTTTTTATCATTAGTTACATAATGTTAAGTCTGTATTCCAGCTGTATCCCCTTCCCTCATTCCTTCCCAAACCCACCCTCCCTCCCTTATCTTCTCCCTGACCCTTTCTAAGTCCACTGATTGGGGAGGACCTCCTCTCCTTTCATCTGACCCTGTTTTATCAGGTATCTTCAGGACTGGCTCCAAAGTCCTCCTCTGTGGCCTAACGAAATTGTTCCTCCTTTGGGGGATGAAGAGGTCAAAGAGCCTGCTATTGAGTTACTTTCAGAAATAATCCCTGTTCCCCTTACTATGGGAAACCAATTGGTTACTGAGCTACCACAGGCTACATCTGAACAGAGGTTCTAGGTTATATCCATACGTGGTCCATGGTGGAGTGTCAGTCTCAGAAAAGACCCCTCTGCCCAGATGTATTTGGTCCTTGTGGAGCTCCTATTCTTTCTATATCATACTAACTCATCTTCTTTCCTATGATTCCCTGTACTCTGCCAAAGGTTTGGTTATGAGTCTTAGTATCTGCTTTGAAACACTGCTAGGGAGAGTCTTTCAGATGTCTTCTGCAATAGACTCCTGTCCAATGCTCATCCCATTTGTTTTTTTTAAGTGAGGATTGATCATCTAACCCTGTGTCTGCTTTCTTGATTATCGTCTTTAGGTGTTTATATTTCATTATGCTTATCATATCTTGTAGGTCTCTATAAGTGAGTATATACCATGTTTGTCTTTCTCCTTCTGGGATAAGATCTGGGAAAAGATCATTCAGAATGATCTTTTCAAGATCCCACCATTTGCTTGCGAATTTCATGATTTCCTCCTTTTTGATTGCTGAGTAGCATTCTATTGTGTAAAAGTACCACAATTTATGTATCTATTCCTCTGTTGATGGACATCTGGGTTGTTTCCAGGTTCTGGCTATTACAAATATAGGTGCAACAAACATGGTTGAGCAAATGTCCTTGTTGTGTACTTGAGCAAATTTTGGGTACATAAGTAGCAGTGGTATAGCTGTGTCTTTAGGAAGCACTATTGCTAATTGTCTGAGAAAGTACCAGACTGACTTCCAAAGTGGTTGTACCAGCTTACATTCCCACCAGAAATGGAGGAGAGTTCCTCTTTCACCATAACCTCTCCAGCATGTGTTGTCACTCAAGTTTCTTATCTTCGCTTTTTTGATTGGTGTAAGGTGAAATCGCAAGGTTGTTTTGATTTGCATTTCCCTAATGGCTAATGAGGTTAAACATTAACCTCATTAAGAAACACTTAATGTTTCTCTGCCATTCCATATTGCTTTATCGAGAATTCTCTGTTTAGCTCTGTTCCCCATTTTTTAATTGGATTACTTGGTTTGTTGCTTTTCTGCTTCTTTAGTTCTTTATATATACTGGATATTAGCCTTCTGTCAGATAAACGGTTGGTGAAGATTCTTTCCCAATCTGTAGGCAGTCGTTTTGTTTTGATGATGGTGTCCTTTGTTTTACAGAAGCTTTTCATTTTCATGAGGTCCCATTTATTGATTTTTGCTCTTAGAGCCTGTGTTGTTGGTGTTCTGTTCAGGAATTTGTCTCCTGTTACAAGTGAGTTCCAGGCTGTTCCCTAATTTTTCTTATAACTGATTTAGAGTATCTGGTTTTATGTTGAGGTCTTAATCCAGTTGGACTTTAATTTTGTGCAGGGTGATAAATATTGATTTCTTTTCATCTTTCTACATGTAGACATCCAGTTGGACCAACACCAATTGTTGAAGATGCTGTCTTTTTTCTATCGAATGGTTTTGGATTCTTTCTCAAAAATCGAGTATTCATAGGTGTGTGGGTTTATTTCTGGATCTTCTATTCGGTTCCATTGATCCAACTTTCCGTTTCTATGCCAATACCATGCAGTTTTTATTACTATTGCTCTGTAGTATAGCTTAAGATTAGGGATGGATATACCTCCAGATAACCTGTTGTTGTACAGGATCGTTTTGGAGATTCTGGGGTTTTTGTTTCTCCATATGAAGCTGAAAATCTTTTTTTCAAGGTCTGTAAAGAATTGAGTTGGTATTGTTGGTATTTGATGGGAATTGCATTGAATCTGTAGATTGCTTTTGGCAGGACGGCCATTTTCACAATGATAATCCTACCAATCCATGAGCATGGGAGATCTTTCATTCTTCTGTTATCTTCTTCAATTTCTTTCTTCAGAGACTTGAAGTTTTTCTCAAACAGGTCTTTCACCTGCTTGCTTAGTGTCACCCCAAGGTACTTTATGTTATTAGTGGCTACTGTGGAAGGTGTTGTTTCCCTAATTTCTTTCTCAGCCCTTTTGTCTTTGGTGTACAGGAGGGCATCTGATTTTTTTTATTTGATTATATATCTTGCCACTTTGGTTTGCAAGGATTTTATTGAGTATTTTTGCGTCAATGTTCATAAGAGAGATAGGTCTGAAGTTCTATTTTCTTCTTGAGTCTTTGTGTGGCTTAGGTATCAAGGCGACTGTGCTTCATAGAATGGGTTTGGTAATGTTCCTTCTGTTTCTATTTTGTGAAAGAATTGGAGTTAGCACTTCTTTGAATGTCTGGTAGAATTCTGCACTGAATCTATCTGGCCCAGGCCTTTTTTTGTTGAAGGGAGACTATTGATGACTGCTTCTATTTCCTTACTGGATATAGGAATATTCAATCTTTCTACCTGATCTTGATTTAATTTTGGTAGATGGACTCTATCTAGAAAATTTTCCATTTCTTTTAGATTTTCGAATTTTGTGGCATATAGGCTTTTGTAGTAAGTCCTAATGATTGTTTGAATTTCCTCAGTGTCTGTAGTTATGTCCCCTTTTCATTTCTGATTTTGCTGATTTGGATAGTTTCTCTCTGCCTTTTAGTTAGTTTGGCTATAGGTTTGTCTATCTTGTTGATTTTCTGAAAGAACCAGCTCTTGGTTTCATTGATTCTTTAAATAGTTTTATTTGTTTCTAATTTATTGATATTTGCCCTGATTTTGATTATTTCTAGCTGTCTGTTCCCCTTGAGTGTATTTTCTTTTTTTTCCCTAGGGTTTTCATTTGGCCCATTAAGTTGCTTGTATGAGATATCACAAATTTCTTCTTGAAGACACTTAGTTATATGAATTTTCCTCTGAGCACTGCTTTCATTGTGTCCCATAAATTATTGTTGAACCCAGCTGTCATTGAGCAGCAAGTTGTTCAGTTTCCATGTGCTTGTCAGCTTTTTTTTTAATTCCATTGTTGTTGAGGTGCCGCTTTAGTCCATGATGGTCAGATAGAATACAGGGGATTAGTTCAGTCTTCTTGTATCTGTTGAGGCTTGTTTTGTGACCTACTATATGGTCTAATTTAGAAAAGGTTTCATGAGGTGCTGAAAAGAAGGTATACTCTTGAGTTTGAGTGGAAAGTTCTGTAGACACCTATTAGGTCCACTTGATTTAAGACCTCTGTAAGTGCTTTTATTTCCTTATTAGCCTTCTGTCTACATGATCTTTCCCTTGGTGAAAGTGTTGAAGTCTCCCACTATTAAGGTGTTGGGATCAATGTGGGATTTGAGTTCTAATAATGTTTCATTTATGAATGTAGGTGCTCTTGTATTTCGGGCATAGATGTTAAGAATTGTGATGTCCTCTTGGTGGATTTTTCCTTTGATGAGAATGTAGTGCCCCTCTGCATCTTTTTTGATTAATTTTTGTTGAAAGTCTATTTTATTAGATATTAGGATAGCTACCCCAGCTTGTTTTCTTGGTCCGTTTGCTTGAAAGATATTTTTCCAACCCTTTACTCAGAGGTAGTGTTTCTCTTTATTGCAGAGGTGTGTTTCTTAGATGCAGCAGAATGTTGGATCCTCTTCTCGTACGCATTCTGTTTTTCTTTGTCTTTTTATTGTAGAGTTGAGACCATTAATGTTGATAAATTATAGTGACCAATGAAAGTTAGTTCCTTTTATATTGAAGTCGGTGGTCTTACTGTGTTCCATTGCTTGTTTTCTTTTAATTTTTGTTGGGATATTATCTGTATGCTATGTTTTCTTGGGTGAAGTTGCTTTTATTGGATTGGAGTTGTCCTTCTAGTATCCTCTGTAGTGCTGGTTTGCTGTGTAAATATTGCATAAATTTAGTTTTGACATGGAATAGTTTGTTTTCTCCATCTATAGTGACTGAAAGTTTTGCAGGGTATAGTAGTCTGGGTTGGCAACTGTGGTCTCTTAGAGTCTGCATGACACCTGCCCAGGCCCTTCTGGCTTTCATAGTTTCTGATGAGAAATCCAGTGTGATTTTAATAGTTCTACCTTCATGTGTTACTTGGCCTTTTTTTCTTGCTGCTTTTAATATCTTTTCTTTGTTTTGTAGATTTAGTGTTTTGACTATGATGTGACGTGATGTATTTCTTTTCTGGTCTAGTCTATTTGGTGTTCTGTAGGCCTCTTGTATATTTATGAACATCTTTTCTTTAAGTTGGGAAAATTTTCTTCTATGATTTCCTTGAAAATAATTTCTGGACCTTGGAGCCTGGAGTCTTCTTTTTCATCAATTCCTATTATTCTTAGATTTCATCTTTTCATTGCATCCTTGATTTCCTGGATATTTTGTGTTTGGAACTTTTCTGATTTTACTTTTTCTTTGAGAGAACTATCAATTTCTGTGAGTGTATCTTCAGCTCCAGAGATTCTCTCTTCCATCTCTTGTATTCTGTTGGTGATCCTTACCTTTGTGGTTCCTGATCTTTTCTCCAAATTCTCCAGCTCCAGGGTTTTTTCAGTTTATGTTTTCTTTATTGATTCTAATTCTGTTTTCATGCCTTGCACCATTTCCTTCATCTGTTTGAATATGGATTCCGGTCTTTCTATGATGGTCTCTACTTTTTTGTTCATTTCCTCTCTATATGCCACTAATTGTATCTCTACATGTGCCTCTATTTGTTTGGCTATGATTGCCTGTGTTTCTTTAAGAATTTTGTCCATTTCCTCTTTCTTTGACTCCAATTGATTTCCAAATCTTTGATAGATTTGTTCATTTCCTCTTTAACTCTCTGAATTTGCATGGTTATTGCTCTGAGAGAATTGTTTCCTCTTTATGAGCCTCAAATAATTGTGAAGCATAGCTTTAAAATCATTTTCCTGTGCTTCTGATGAATTGGATTATCCATCAATTTTGGGGGTTGCTGGTGAGTCATGATGTCCTGATTTATGTTGGATGTTTCCTTTTGCCTACCCCTGGACACTGGCTTATCTGAAACTTTCCCTGTTTGTTTCTGGATTCTGCAGATCAGACTGGTACTGTCTCTCTCTGGTGTCTCAAGAGTTCTTCAGGAATTTGAGAGAGGTCATGTGGCCTCAGCATGTGCATTGGTGCACTATCTGTACCTGTGAGCAGAAAGTACTTGGGTACAAAATGGCAAATGCAGACGTGTGTGTGTATGTGTGTGGAAGTGTGTGTGAAAGTGTGATTTGAGGGACAGAATGATGGAGAATGTTGAACCCTTGAGTTTGTGGGAGGGGCTCTGCCTTTCAGGCTTCTAGGTGGTTATTTGTGCATGCACTGTATATTTAGCAAGTACTGGTCATGGTCACTGTGCAATTTCTGGTATTAAGTGCCTTAACTCCTCAGTTGGACCCACAGAGCAGGGCTTCAATGTCCCAAATGACCCTCTGTTTCCCACAGTGGGTATATGGATGAGAGGGGTCCAATGCCTGGCTTCTATTTTAGAAGGACCCTGGATCTCGGGCTCTGCAGACACTCAAGGGCGCTCTCCCTCTCAAGCAGGTCACATCAGCAAGAGACTGGGATGCTGGTCCAGATGCCTTCTGGGAAGTCCTGGGGGCCTTCCATTGTGCTCTCCAGGTCTGGGAGGCCCAGCGCCTGGTATGCCTAGCTTGTATGTTGGGTCTGCTGAGCTTTGGTGGGTATATAGCTTATTATCTGTCACTGAGGGTTTGGAAGGGCCATAATCAGTGGCTGAGAGACCCTGAAGAGCCAGTATGGTGGCTAGCAGACCTGGGACCCTAGGATTATGGTGCCACGGGTCTGGACCTGCAGAGCAGGGGCTTCAATGTCCCAAGTGACCCTTTGTTTCACACAGTGGGTATGTGGGTTGGAGGGCTCCAATGCCTGGCTTCTATTTTAGAAGGACCCTGGATCTGGGCCTCTGCAGACACTCAAGGGTGCACTCACTCTCAAGTAGGTCACATCAGCAGGGATTGGGGTATCTGAGCTCTCTGCTCTCTGGTTTGTCCCTGCTTGGTCTTATGCAGGAGGACTGACGCTCCCTGCCAGCTTAGTGCTTCTGCAGCCTCCAGGATAGTAAGCCCAGCTGCAGCTGGAAGCTGGGATACCAGCCCAGATGTCTTCTGGGAAGTCCTCAGGACCCTCCATTGTGCTCTCCTGGCCTGGGAAGCCCAGCGCTTGGTATGCTTAGCTTGTATGTCCGGTCTGCTTGTCTTTGGTGGGTGTATAGCTTATTATCTGTCACTGAGGGTTTGGGTGGGCCATATAGTCAGTGGTTGAGAGACCCTGTGGAACCAGTATGGTGGCTGGAAGACCTGGGACCCTGGGAGGATGGTGCCGTGGCTTTGGGACTCCAAGACTGGTACAGCTGGTAGTTGCTGCTCAGGGGCTAGGTGCTCCATCTTAGCCACTTCAGACTCCAGGCAGTTAGCTCTGAGATGAGAATCTCGATGAGCCAGCTGTAACGAGGAGGAGGGAAGTCCAAGAAAGGGAAGTGCTGGGAGATCAGAGGATTGTTTCTCTCCTTCCCAAAACAAGTCCACAGGTGACCCAAGACCAAAGTTCTTACCTTGTGTGATATTCCCTGTCATTTAGAAAGCCTCACTACCATTTCCCTAGCTTCAGAATTCCTTCCACTCACCCACTCAGGCGTTCAGCTCTTCCACAGTTCAGAAACTGTGCATGCTAGTTGCTATCTTGGCTCCCCCTCCCAAATAGTCTCCCACACACAAATGAGTACACACACACACACATTAAAATGTGCTTATGTTATGAAGATTTATGCCTAAGCTTTGCTTATCTAGCAAGACTTTGAGCAGTCAACAGCTGATATTGACTTAGCTTTGCACTGTTTAAGGAAATATCATTCAGATAAAATAGCTTAATAAGTTAAAAGAAATAATTGTACTTTGTTAGGGAGAGATGCAGAAGATTATTGGAAGATTTACTGGGAAACGATGTTGTCAATGCTATCAGTAAAGTAAAGGACTAAGAGAAGACTCAAAAAGAAAGAGAGAGAGAGAGAGAGAGAGAGAGAGAGAGAGATCCTAAGCTTGGTTTTAAATATGTTGAATGGTATGACTCACATTTCTTCCCATCTGCTTGCTGATTTCTGGTTTATGATGTCAACATTATTCCAAACTTGTATAAGCAAAAGTGTATCTTACAAAAACTGCATGGCTGCTACAAATTAAAAGGTTTTTGGTGTGTGTGTGTGTGTGTGTGTGTGTGTGTGTGTGTGTGTGTGTTCGCGGGGAAGCAATCTCAAAGACCAACAGACTAATTATAGGAAAGAAGAATGGCTTTTGACATGGGGAAGATTTAGAGTTAAAGTATGTGAAGTCAAGTAAGAATTATAATTCTTTGCCAAAACAAAACAAAAAAATTACAAAAAGAAGACTTTCTCTCAGTCTTAGACAAAATTCACCACCAGGGGTTATAATCAAGCTTAGAGTTCATAACTCAAGTTTGCTATTTTTATGAGGTGTTCATAAATGATGTATTAAGGATGGTGATAGTGGATGATATAGAAATAAAAGGAAAATCAAAAGAATAGGAAGATTTTACACTGAAAAGATTTATGCAGGTAATCAGACTCAGTTCATATCATAGCAACAAAAATACTTTTTAAATTAAAGCAACTGTATTTCTTCTAAATTTCATTTGTGTTTCAAAGGACTCAGATAAAAAGGCTGTTCAAATTAAATCTATGTTCATATGTACAATTAATAACTGTGATGAAAAATCCTAATCCAACATTTTAAATTCATTAACTACGTTTTATGTATAGTTTTATATAGTAAGAAAAATAGACAAAAATTCAGCCTAAAATACTGTTTAATGTGAATTTGTGTTTGTTAGAAATAAATGTTTGTTGTTTATTTTTTTCTGTATGTGGCTGTTTTATAAACAATGTGAGGCTGTATACTAAGTTTTGGATGTGCTGTCTAATGGGTAGATTTCAAAGCTACAATCATCAGAGGTGAAAATAAGAAAGCTAAGTATATTTTAGTTAAAAATTTATGGAGCCAAACAAAGACTGCATTTTTCAGAATTACAGAAAGACAAATATAGAATGATAAAACAGTTGGTATTTGGTTAACAGAATTCTCAAAAAGGAAAATCAAAGTACGAAAATAATAAAATCTCTTTGTCTCTTCTCCATTTGATAAAGGTCATGAAACACCAGAAAGACTGATCAACTGATGAATGAAAAATGCAAATACTACATGCATTTTAAGTTAAGTTTCCTTTTCATATTAAAATTATGACAGATCTGAACATTGGTTTATATAAAAATGGTTGATAATATGAAATAATAGTATATGAAATTATAGTAATTTGGAAGAATTTCTTCATGATCAAGTAATATTTCTTATATTAAAGTTTTTATATCCTTCTGTTGACTCTTCAGAGACATAAATAATAAATGATTATGATATTATGTAGCGTTTACAGTGTGTTTTCAAAAGTTGTATTAATGAAATGCTGTGATTTCTATTCAAAGATTGTTTTTCCATACTTAATAAATTTCATTTTAAAAAATAAGCATATTTGACCTCAAAGGGTAGAAGGACCCTAGGTAGTCTTTCAGATGTCTTCTTTAGTTGTATAGATTTCATTATGTTTGTCATATCTTGTAGGTCTATATAACTGGGTATATACCATGTTTGTCTTTCTCCTTCTGGGATAACTCACTCAGAATGATCATTTCTAGACCCCACCATTTGCCTGAAAATTTCATGATTTCCTCCTTTTTGATTGTTGAGTAGTATTCCATTGTGTAAAAATACCACAAATTCTATATCCATTCCTCCATTGAGGGACAACTGGGTTGTTTCCAGGTTCTGGCTATTACAAATAAAACTGCTACAAACATGGTTGAGCAAATGCCCTTGTTGTGTACTTGAACATCTTTTGAAGATATGCCTAGGAATGGTCTTGAGGAAGCACTATTCCTAATTGTCTGAGAAAGTGCCAGATTGATTTCCAAAGTGGTTGTACCAGTTTACATTCCCACCAGCAATGGAGGAGGGTTCCCCTTCCTCCACAACCTTTCCAGCATGTATTGTCATTTGAGATTTTTATTTTAGCCATTTTGATGGGTGTAAGATGAAATTTCAGGGTCGTTTTGATTTGCAGCTCCCTGATGGGTAAGGATGTTGAACATCTCTTTAAGTGTTTCTCTGTCATTCTATATTCCTCTACAGAGAATTCTATGTTTAGCTCTGTACCCCATTTTTAATTGGATTATTGATTTATTGCTTTTTAACTTCTTTAGTTCTTTATATATTCTGGATATCAGCCCTCTGTCAGATATAGGGTTGGTGAAGATCCTTTCCCAGTCTGTATATAGGCTGTCATTTTGTTCTGACAACAGTTTCTTTTGCTTTACAGAAGCTTTTCAGTTTCATGAAGTCCCATTTATTGATTGTTGCTCTTAGAGCCAGTGCTGTTGATGTTCTATTCCGGAAGTTATCTCCTATGCCAATGAGTTCTAGGCTCTTCCCCACTTTTTCTTCTAACTGATTTAGAGTATCTGGTTTTATGTTGAGGTCTTTGATCCACTTGGACTTTAGTTTTGTACAGGGTCATAAATATGGATCTATTTTCATTTTTCTGCATGTAGACTTCCAGTTGAACCAGAATCCATCAATGTAATCTACCACATAAACAAACTGAAGGAAAAAAAAAAACACATGATCATCTCTGTATATCCCATAAAAGCATTTGACAAAGTCCAGCACCCATTCATGTTTAAAGACATGGAGAGATCAGTGATACAAGGCACATACCTAAACATAGCAAAAGCAATATACAGCAAGCCTATAGTCAACATCAAACTCAATGGAGAGAAACTTAAAAGAATCCCACTGAATCAGGGACAAGGCTGCCCACTCTCTCCATATCTCTTCAACATAGTACTTGAAGTCCTAGCTAAAGCAATGAGACAACTAAAGGAGATCAAGGGGATACAAATTTGAAAGGAAGAGGTCAAAGTGTCACTATTCACAGATTATATGATAGTATACATGAGCGACCCCAAAAATTCAACCAGAGAACTCCCTCAGCTGATAAAAACCTTCAGCAAAGTGGCAGGATACAAAATCAACTCAAAAAAATCAGAAGCTCTCCTGTACACTAAAGACAAAAGGGCCAAGAAAGAAATCAGGGAAACAACACTTTTCACAAAAGCCATTAATAACATAAAGTACCTTGGAGTGACACCAACCAAGCAAGTGAAAGACCTGTTTGAAAAAATCTTTAAGTCTCTGAAGAAAGAAATTGAAGAAGATATCAGAAAATGGAAAGATCTTCCGTGCTCATGGATTGGTAGGATTAACATTGTGAAAAATGGCTGTCCTGCCAAAAGCAATCTACAGATTGAATACAATTCCCATCAAAATACCAACTCAATTCTTTACAGACATTGAAGAAAAGATTCTCAGGTTCATATGGAGAAACAAAAAACCCAGAATCTCCAAAATGATCCTGTACAACAACAGATCATCTGGAGGTATCTCCATCCCCAATCTCAAGCTGTACTATAGAGCAATAGTAATAAAAACTGCATGGTATTGGCATAGAAACAGAAAGGAGGATCAATGGGACTGAATAATAAACCCAGAAATAAATCCACACACCTATAAATACTTGATTTTTGACAAAGAAGCCAAAACCATTCAATGGAAAAATCAGGAGTGATTTTTTAATTTTGTTTAATTAATTTATTTTTACTTACTTAATTATTTTTAATTAATTATTTTTAATTACAATTTATCCACATTGAATCCCATCTGTAGTCCTCTCCCTCATCCCCTCCCAACCCTACTCTCTTTCCTCCTTCTCCTTCCTTTTCTTTCCCCCAAGCCACTGATAAGGGCAGCCCCCTCCCTTTCCATCTGACCCTAGCCTAACAGGTTTCATCAGGACTAGCTGCATTTTATTTCCTCTGTGGACTGGGAGGAGAGATTTTTAAACCAAAACGATGCAAATAAAAAAGTCATGGAATTGAATAAAATTGTGCATGTGTTCATGCTATAAACAATAGTTTGAGTTTTTACATATTTTTTATTCTTCTCTCATACACTCGATCTTGACTGCATATTCCTTGTCCTCTACTACTCCAAGTTTCCTTCCAACTATCCTCTCTCCTGGATTCTTTGCTTCCCTGTAACCCTTAGGCATATATCCAAAAGATGCTCAAGTACCCAAGAAAGACATTTGCTCAACCATGTTTGTAGCAGCTTTATTCGTAATAGTCAGAACCTGGAAACAAACCAGAGGTCTATCAATGGAGGAATGGGTACAGAAATTGCAGTAATTTTACACAATGTAATACTACTCAGCAATTAAAAACAAGGAAATAATGAAATTTGTAGGCAAATAGTAGGATCTAGAAAAGATCATCCTGAGTGAGGTATCCCAGGAGCAGAAAGACACTCATGGTATATACTCATTTATAAGTGGGTACTAGACCTATAAGATAGAATAATCATATTAAAATCTGTACACCTAAAGAAGATAAACAAGAAAGAGGATCTGGGGTAAGATGATCAATCTTCACTTAGAAAGACAAATGGGATTGACATCGGAAGTAGGAGAAAACAAGTAACAGGACAAGAGCCTACCATAGACAGCCTCTGAAAGACTACCTAGCAGTGTATCAAAGCAGATGCTGAGACTCATAACCACCTTTTGGCTGTGTGCAGGGAATCATATGGAAGAAGTGGGAGTTAGTATGACCTGGAGAGGGCAGGAGCTCCACAAGGACCAAATATATCTAGGCACAGGGGTCTTTTATGAGACTGTTTATTCAACCAAGGACCATGTGTGAATATAACCTAGAAACCCAGCTCGGATGCAGCCCATGGTAGCTCAGTCTCCAAGTGGGTGGCCTAGTAAGAGGAACAGGAACTATTTTTGGCATGAACTAAATCGTTGGCTCTTTGAGTACCCCCCCCATCAGAGGGAGGGGCAGCCTTGCTAGATCACAGAGGAGGACATTGCAGCCAGTTCTGGAGAGACCTGATAAACTAGGGTCAGATAGAAGGAGAGGAGGACCTTCCTTATCAATGAACTTGGAAAGTGGCAGGGATTAGTTGAGGGAGGGAGGGTAGGATTTGGAGGGAATGAGGGAGGTGGTTATGGCTTGGATACAAAGTAAATAACCAGTGATTAATATAAAAAATAAAAATGATTTAAAAGAAAAAGAAAAGAAAAGAAAACAGGGTTCCTTGGGACATAGACCAGACACAACATAACAAGATACAATAATAGCAGGCAAAAACCCTCAAATAAAGGCTGAGCAAGGCAAGCCATTAAGAAGAAAAGGTTCTCATGTTAGGGAAAAGAGTCAGAGACACCCTCACTCCAACTACCAACAGTCCTAACGAAACAACCAGCCAACAACCATAATTATTATCATTATTTTAACAATCATGTATGATAATATATAAATAAGAAAGGATTATAATTTGTACCATTTATGTCTTAGAAGAAATTTCTTAATCTTTTAATTTACTTTCAGTTCCAGTGTTCATACCTCAAAAATATTCTCAGTATGCCATGTTAAAATATATATAATATTAGACATACTTCCATATTTTCACAAGTAAATTTTTATATCTAAATATGCACTTATATAAAAGCTTTTTGTATTTTGTTTAAAAAGTATTATACTACAGATGTTTTTCAGTCTTTGCTATGAATTAAATTATTTGTTGAAGTAGAGCCAAGATGGTGGGCCTGAAAATTCAAGGTATATGAATAGCAGCACAGCAGTGAGAACAAAGAGACCAACAGGCCATGCTGTAGAACTCCAAACCACATCATCCTTTTTTGTTCCCAGGTGAGAGAAAGCCCACAGTGAAGGAAATGCTCTTGTCAAACCTCAGATCACTGGGCTAATCCCAGGATCATTTTCTGGGCTCCCACATGGCATGACCTCAGTTTCAGGCCACCTTCCCAATCCCACTGTCTGTGTATACCTTCTGTGCATGGGCAGCTCATGGCTAGAATCCCAGTTGTCTATGCCTATTCTGACCCTCCTGTGAAGTAGAGACCTTTTGGTACCAGGGGTACCTTAATCTAAACTCAGGCACCAACTTTCACCATCTCGGGCACACAGCTCCTACCTTGGACCTCCTGATGCTAGGGACCTAGGGAAGCAACCTCAGACAGTGCTACAAAGTTCAACCCATTTCTCTAAGGACAACAACAAAATTTGAGTTCATAGGTCCTCTAAAAAGGTTGAGTCCATAAAGCATAGTCTCTGAGCTAAGTATCTGAGCTCACTAACCTTGGAGCAAGAAACCAACTTACTGGGCAGTTTACTTCAGGACTTCCCTTTAAAAATGGAGGATACCAGAGCTCCTGAGGAACAGAATTGATCCCCAGGATCATACATCTAAGGAGAGCCTTAAGAAATTCAGAGATCTTCCCACCTGTCTGTGATTATTCCTACCAATATGAGGAGGATTCTTTGTTCTTTTTTTTTTAAATCTTTATTAATTATACTTTATTCACTTTGTATCTCCCCTGTGGTTCCCTCCCTCCTCCCATCCCAATCTCTACCTTCCTCTCGCCTCTGCACGCATGCCCCGCCCCAAGTCCACTGATATGGGAGGTCTTCTTTTCATTCCTTCTGATCCTAGTCAATTAGGTCACATTAGGAGTGGCTGCATTATCTTCAGTGGCCTGGTAAGGTTGCTGCCCCTGAAGGGGGAGGTGATTAAAGAGCAGTCCAATCAGTTCATGTCAGAGACAGTCCCTGTTGCTATTACTATGGAACCCACTTGGACATTGAACTGCCATAGGCTACATCTGTGCAGGGGTCCTAGGTTATCTCCATGCACGGTCCTTGGTTGGAGTATCAGTCTCAGGAAAGACCCCTGTGCTCAGATTTTTTGGTTCTGTTACTCTCCTTGTGGTTCTTGAAGGAGCATTCAGCTTCCTACATGGGCCTCTTCCCGAAACCGCAAGAAATCCAGTAAGCAACAGGATCTATCAGCCAACACCAAAGAGAACCAGATGGCTAAATGCCAGCATGAAAACACAGTCAACAAAAACCAGAACAATATGGAATCCCCAGAACCTAGTTATCCCATGGTAAGCAACCTTGGATACACCAACACCCCTGAAAAGAAAGAAAATGGCATTTGTCACCGGCCAGCAGTGACACCTGAATACCACCTGAGAGAGGGATGGGAGAGAGAGAGAGAGAGAGAGAGAGAGAGAGAGAGAGAGGGCGACACAGAGAAGGACACCAAGTCTACATGCTGATCCAGGTGTCGATTTAATGGACGTCGGGTTAACACTTAAGTAGGCAAAAAAGTACAAGCAGTTTCTCACGTAGGCGCTTTACTTGGTCAAAACATAGGAGAGCTCACTCAAGGTTACACAGAGCCTGCTCTCTGGTTACTATGGTTGCACAGAGTTTCTCGGGGTCAGAGCAGTCCGCTGTAGGACCACCAAGGTCAGTTTATGAGAAACTGGACTTTGGAAAATAGCCAAAGCCAAGAGGCCAAATTCCACTGCTCATTACCATTAACTCCAAAAGGGCTGCCACAGGCATTAAATATATGCCTATCAAAATGATAACTGAGAAAACAAATAAAATCGTTAAAGAAATACAGAAAGTTGCAGACCAACAGTTTGAGTTCTTTAGAGAGGAAATACAAAATAATAATCATTGAAAAATATAAAGGAAAGTACAAATAAACAGCTGAAAGAACTGAACAAATAACTTAATAAAAAGCTGGAAAATTCAAAGAAATAGGTGAAGGAAATCAATAAAACTGCTCAAGATATAAAGATGGAAATAGAAATAGTAAAGAAAGAACAAACATAAGAAATCCTGTAGAGGGAAAACTTAGAAAAGAAATCAGGAATTATAGTGGTAAGAATTGCCAACAGAATAGAATAGATGAAGAAAAGAATCTGAGGTGTAGAAGATGCAATGTAAAGAAACTGATGAATCTACCTAAGAAAATGTTAACTCCAAAACAAAACTTCCTGATATAAAACATCTAGGAAATCAAGGACACCATGAAAAACAAAACCTAAGAATAACATGAAATAGAACAAAGAAAAGATGTCCAGCTCGAAGCACCAGAAAACATTTTCAACAAAATCACCAAAGAAAATTTTCCCAATCTTAACAAAGAGAAGCTTATAAGCACACAAGAGGCATACAGAACAACAACTAGTTTAGATCAGAAAATAAAATCCTCCCAACATATGATAATCAAATCATTAAATGTACAGAACAAAGAAAAAATATTAAAAGCTCCAAGGAAAAATTGCCAAGTAATATATAATGGCAAACCTGTCAGAATCACACCTGACATCTCAGCAGAGACCATAAAAGCCAGAAAGGCCTGTACCGAAGTCTTGCAAAACCTAAGAGACCACAGATGCCAGTATAGTCTATTATTGCCAGCAAAACTTACAATCACTATAGATGGAGAAAACAAGATATTCCATGACAGAACCCAAAATAAAAAATATCTATCCACAAACCCAGCCCTTCAGAGGATAATAGAAGAAAAAGTCCTACCCACGGAAGTTAGCTACAACCCCTCCCCCCCAAAAAAAACCCCACAGAATATAAATAACTTCACTACAGCAAAACAAAATTAGGCAAACACAAAAACACACTAGCACAATAAACATCAAAATAAAAGGAACTAACAGTCATTGGTCTTTAAGTCATTAATATCTCTCAGTATCGATGGACTCGCCAATAAAAAAAATAGACTTAACAGAATGGATGTGTAAACAGGACCCATCATTCTCTTGCATGCAAGAAATACACTTCAGCCACAAAGAGAAACCTTATCTGACAGAAAAAGGGTTGGAAAAAGGTTTTCCAAGCAAACTGACCTAAGAAGCAAGCCATTCTAATATTTAACAAAATAGGCTTTTCAACCAAAATTAATGAAAAGAAATGAGAAATGAAATATCATACTCATCAAAGGAAAACTCCACCAAGAAAACATCTCAATTCTGAACATCTATTCCCCAAATAAAAGGCCACCCACATTTGTAAAAGAAACATTAATGATGCATAAACTACATATATATCTCCACATACTAATAATGGGAGACTTCAACACCTCACTCTCACCAAAGGACAGGTCAATGAAACAGAAACTAAACAGAGAAACAATGACACTAACAGATGTCATGAAACAAATGGACCTAACAGACATCTACAGAATTTTTCACCCAAACACAAAAGAATTTACCTTCTTCTCAGCACCTCACTGAAACTTGTAGTCAATACACTATTTCAAATTAAAGGCTTTATGGCTGGGGTGGTGTTTATATTTAATTCTCTTTTGAGAGCATGCAAGTACCTTTCTGTACCAAAGGTACTAGCATATAGGGGTGAAGGCTCTATTTTGGTACCAGCTAGATATTTACATGTTCAATGATTTGTGTAGACCTTATTGCTTTCAGCAATGGAGCCTTGCAATCAGTTTGTAGAGAGCAACCCACATCCTTGGCAACAGCCTGGGTTGTTTGGGGATTTCCATGGAAAGCAACCCTTTGGACAACCGTTTTATCAGATGTAAATGCATCCTGGTACTGGAATCTAAACGTCTTCATTTTCAAAGCTTAGTTTTTGAGTTATTGATTTTATTTTATATATATGTATGTTTTGCTCACATGTAAGGCTGTGCATTGTGCATATATATGCCTGGTGCATAGAGAGGTCAAAATAGGGCACTGAGTTCCCTAGAATTGGAGTTATGGGTGGTTGTGAGAGACCATGTGATCTGGAATAGAACTCAGCTCTTCTCCAAAAGCAACAAGAGTTCTTAACTTTTGAGCCAATTTTCAGCCCCACCTGTAGCACTTTATTTCTTGTGAATTTTAGTTATTATTTTTTTACAGTGTTTAAAATAATTTAACAAGGACTGACTTTATTCACTTTTTTACATTTATTTCTAATTCATTTTTATTTTTTCTTTATTTCTCTATAATTTATTCATTATACATCCTGATTGAAGCCCCCTCCCTCAACTTTCTCCAGTCCCACCCTTTCTTCCCTTTGCCACCTATCTCCTTACCCTAGTCCACTGAAAGGGAGAATTCTCTACCATCTGTCCACAGTTTGTTAAGTTTGGCTCCTCTTCCTCCGTGGCCTGGCAGGGATGCATCACCAGGGGCCAGCAATCAAAGAGCAGTCAAGCGAGTTCTTGATAGAGGCAGACCCTGCTCCCATCACTGAGCATCCTCATGGAGACTGAGTTGCCAATCTCTTTATTTCTAGGTTATGTATTATTTCCAGCAATCTACTGAGTTTGATAATTTCCAGCAACCTATTCCTTTTGGGGGTGCTTCTTTTTTTTTTCCTAGAGCTTTCAGGTGACCTGTTAAGTTTCTTTTATGATATGTTTCTAATTTCTCTTTGAAAGCACTTAGGGCTATGGACTTTCCTCTTAGCCCTGCTTTCTTTGTGCCCTATAAGTTTGGGTATGTCATGCCTTTATTTTCATTTAACTCTAGGAAGGCTTTAATTTCTTTCTCCATTTCTTCCCTGAGCCAGCTGCCATTGAGTAGAGAGTTGTTTAGTTTCTATATGTGAGTAGGCTTTTTGCTATTTCTCTTGTTGTTGAGGTCAAGCTTCAGTCCATGGTGCTCTGACAGGATACAAGGGATTATTTCAATCTTCTTGTATGTGTTAAATCTTGCTTTATGACCGAGCATATGGGCTACTTTGGAAAAGGTTCCATGAGGTACTGAGAAGAAGGTAAGTTATTTTGTGTTTGTGTGAAAGGTTCTGTAGATGTATGTTAGGTCAACTTGATTCATTACATATGTTAGTGTCATTGCTTCTTTATTTATTTTCTGTTTTGTTGACCTGTCATTTCTTTCAAGTGTTAAAGTTTACCATTATTAATATATTGCGATCTATGTGTGGTTTAAATTTTATTAATTTTTCTTTCACATATGTGGTGCCCACGTATTTGGGGCATAAATGTTGAGAATTGTTATGTCTTGAATTTTCCTTTGATGAGTATGATGTGACCTTCCCCATCTCTTTTGATTAATTTTGATTGAAATTCTATTTTATTAGATATTAGAATGGCTACTCCTGCTTGCTTCTTGGGTCCATTTGCTTGGAAAGATGTCTTCCAGCCCTTTCCTCTCAGGAATGTCTATCTTTGTGACTTAGGTGTGTTTCTTGTTTGCATCAGATTGTTGGCTCTTCTTTACACATCCATTCTGTTAATCTGTGTCTTTTTGTTGGAGTGTTGTGTCTATTGATGTTGAGAGAGATTAATAACCAGTGGCTGTATCTTTTTATTTTGATATTGGTTGTGGTAATTTGTTTGTGTGCTTGGCTATTTTTAGTTTTACTGTTATGTGGTTATTTATTTCCTCTGTTTTCCCAAATGTAGTTAGCTTTCTTAGGTTGTGTTTTTGCTTCTAGTATCTTCTATAAGGCTGGATTTGTTGATAGTTATTGTTTAAATTTGTTTTCGTTGTTGAATATTTTCTTTTCTCCATCTATGATGATTCAGAGTTTTGCTGGTAATAGTAATCTGGGCTGACTTCTGTGTTCTCCTAGGGTGTGCATGATATCTCTCCAGGTTGTTCTGGCTTTCATAGTCTCTGTTGAGAAATCAGGTGTGATTCTGATGGGTATGCCATTACATGTTACTTGGCCCTTTTCCCTTGCTGCTTTTTTTTTTTTATTTTCTCTGTATCCTTACTATTTTGATTGTTATGTGACAGGAGGGTTTTCTTTTTTGGTTTAATCTATTGGGTGTTCTGTAGGCATCTTGTATGTTTATAGGCCTCTCCTTTAAACTGGGGAAATTTTCCTCTATGGTTTTCTTGAAAACATGTCTGGGCTTTGGAGACAGGATTCTTTTTCCTCTATTCCTATTATTCTTAGGTTTGTCTTTTCATGTTGTCTTGGATTGTTTGTGTCAGAAATCTTTTAGATATAACACTTTCTTCGAAAGGAACATTTTTTCTTCTATTGTATCTTCTACACCTGAGATTTTTTTCTTCCATCTTTTATAGGCTGTTGGTTATGCTTACCTCTGTAGTTCCTGTTTTCTTCCGTAAGTTATTCCTCTCCATGATTTCCTCCATTTTTGTTTTCTTTGAACCATTTGGGTGAATTCCTTCACCTGTTTGACTGTATTTTCCTTCAATTCCTTCACCTGTTTTTTAAACTTTCCTCTGTTTCTTTTAGTGATTTAATTATGTCATCTCTAACGGCCACAAAAGGTTTGGCTGCATCATCCTGTATTTTTTTACGGGTGGCCATACTCTGACTTTATCTTTCTCTATTTCTTTATGCGTTTTATTTGTTTCTTGCATCACTCTCTTCATAAGCATAGATGTAAGGTCATCTTCTTGAATTTCACTTATGTTAGAATGCCCACACGGCTACTTGCCCCTGGATAACTGGGTTCTGGAGATGCCATATTGCTTTGCCTTTTGTTGGTTGTGCTTTTACACTGGTCTCTCCCCATCTGCTTCCCTCAGGTGTTGGCTGTTAGTTTCTAGTGCCTGCTGGTATCCTGTGGTGGGGAGAATCCCTTTGGCAACAGATGGTTATTCCTGAAGGAGGCCTCCTCAGTTTTGGTTTTTTAATTGTTTGTTTGTTTTTTTTGTTTGTTTGTTTGTTTGTTTGTTTTGCATGGCCACCGAATGGCCGGTGCTTCTCAGGAATTGCCACAGCTCACCTCATGTGTATGGACCTGTGTGATAATTGTGGTCATTGGTAGTGAGTTGCTGCTGCTGCTCTTACATTGTTTCCTGAGCTCAGCCCTCTTGAAGAACCAGGGAACAATGCGGTTTTGTTAGTTTAGCTAGGGAGACAGGTTTTGTCTTGGAGAAGTGTCTAAGGGCTGATCCCATGAGTCCCATGCATCTGTATGTCTGAAGTTTGAGCTCTGTGCCCGGTATCCAAGAGGTATATTGCAATGGCAGATGAACACAGCACTCAGTTTTCTGGCAGGAGCCTAGTGCCTGAAGCTTGAGGGAACCCAGGAACTTTCCTGGGGATTAGCTGAGTGTCCTGAGGTTGGACCATGTAGTTCCTTTCATTGTGAGGCTTCCTCCCAACATGGAGATCCAGTCTGTAGTGTTTGGGGGTCACAGTTCAGTCTGTCATTGTGAGTAGAGCATGCAGGCACAGGCAAGAGGCTCCTTGTTGGCAACTTGGCCCCTCCAGGAATCTGGGAACTTTTCTTGGGAATTTTTTTGGGGTAGAGGGCAGCTAAGGTGGACCTTCACCATGGGTTTTTCTCCCTACAGGGAAACCTAGTTTCTGTTGTTTTGGGCCCACAGTTCTGTCTGGGATGGTGAGTGGGGAACACAGGCATGTCTCTGGACTGGTGGCTGAGTGCCTGCTGGGGCAGGGATCTTTTCCAAGGATTGTCTGGGTGACCTGAGATTGTTTGACCCTATTGCTTTCTTTACCTTGGTGATCAGAGCATGTAAGCATGTGGCTCTGTGCTGGCTACCCAGTGCCTGCTGAGACCAGGGAACTCTTCTGAGGTTTAGCTGGGTGACCTGAGAATGGACCCAATTGCGTCTGACACAGTGTAGTTTCCTCTGTCCTGGGAAATACAATAGCTGGCCTTTTAGGGCCCAGAGTTCAGTCTGTTAGTCACTGTGCAGTCACTGTTGTCCTGCTCTTCAGACACAGTGTCCTTTAGGTGCCAACATCTTGCATCCCTACTTTACTCACCTTGTATCTCTTCACTTTGGAAGTAGAAATGAAAAGTTACAATTCAATATTAGCCTTGACAGCATACCAAACTCTATGGAGATATGTGTTGCCTCCACAGCAGAATTATTTCCGATGATGAGTCAATGGCTGCATATATTTTGTATTTGTTTGATTTTGTTTTGTTTTTTACTTACTTTTTTCTAAGTAGCCTTGGCTGTCATGAACTTACAGTGAACACCTGTTAGTGCCTTCAAAGTGGTAAGATTAAATGTGTGGCACACCAAGCCTACTATACATGTTTTGTTTTTGTTTTCAGCATCCTTTTGTGTAGTTAGTAATTCATCATTTGAAGAAGAATTTCTATCTTAAATGGTAACAAAGCATTCATTTTTTCCCACAATTACTGCTATTATGTACATATTCAGAAATATGAGTATTCCAATATCATTACATACTTGCTAGTATTTTTATCTTTTTTCTTCATTATCACAGATATTTACATTGGTTTATAATTATAGCTCATTGTGTTTTGATTTACATTTTCTCAATAAATAACAATAAGAAGCCTCTTTTCATCGGCTTATTGACAACTCACATATCTCTTTGAATAAATATTCACAGAAATTATTTTCCTACTTTAATTGGATTATTACATTCAATGTGCATTATAGATCATGATTAGACAAGTGATTTAAAACATTTTTTTCTTGCTCTTTTTCAGAGGTCTATTTGTAGTATCATTTTTGTTTTTAATCATACTGAACATTAAACCATTTCATACTGTTGCTTTTATGACTTTCATATTACTTCAGAAACCATTTAATTATCCAAGAAAATTTATTATCTTTTGTGTGCTGAGAATTGAACCCAGGTCTTATACATAATAAATGAATACATAAAACACATAAAAGTAAATGTTCTTCCACTGTGCTACCTTTCCAATCCTAAGTGTTAATACTAGGTCTTCCACAGAAAACTGGCAGAACTTTTTCTACAAATTATAATTACACCAGTGCACTTTTCTTTGTATGAGTGTTTTCATGCATGTATGAGTATGTATACATGCATATGCCTATTGCCCATGGAATCCAGAATAGAGTATTGGATCCCAGGGAATTAGAGTTGCAGATGATTAGGAGTCATTTATTTTGCCACCACGTGAGTGCTGGAAACTGAACATGAACCATCTGCAAGAGAGACAATTATTGCTTACCACTAACCAACCTCTCCAGACCTTGATGCATAAGATTTTAAATATTCAAACTAAATATACATTAATAAACATCAAATAATAATTTTAGAAAAGCTAATCACAGAATCTTGAATAGTATACATTGGACTTATAGTATAATTATACAAACAAACTTTGCTAAATCAGCAAGGGACAGAATATCATAGCAGAGTAACATGCTAAATGTCTGTTTATAGAATTCAAAATAAAATTTTCAAGAAATTATTTTAAAAATAGTTATGTCCAATCTACTCAAAAAAGAAGTCTGCCCTGGTAAAAGAAAATAAAGAATATATTGTAATAATATTTTATATGTGAAATGTAAATCGATATATTCTTTCTTTAGGAGAATTTATAAAAAGGTAAAATTTAAATATATATTATTCTAGTGAACATGCATGAATGAAATATATAACTAGCATAATCTAATGTGTTTAACCTTGAAATTTTGGTATGGGTGAGAAGAGGAGGTAGAATCACAAAAATTTATTTTGTTTGAAAATGTCATATTCAAACAAAAACTATATGTGCTAATTAAATTTTTATAATATTTTTATTTTTTGCTAGATTATAATAAAATTACATAATTTATTTCCTTCCTTTCTTCCTTTCAAAGCCTCCTATATACTCCTTCCTTCTTTTCAAATTCATAGCCTCCTATATAATGATTAATATTGCATGGATCTACATTTAAAAACTAATTTGGGTGGTTTTCATTTGCATGTTATAGAAACACAAGACTTTCATGAAAGTAAACACTATCAAAATTTGAAGAAATTTAAAATGTGTACATATCATGTATTTACAAAATCTTGGCCTCACAGTACACTGAGAACTACCCTTTGGTATCCACTCATGTAAAGAATATAGACCACAGTAGTTACAAGCTATGCAATCCCATAAAATCATCCTGAAGTTTAATTTCTTTAGTTAAAAGATAAATTTATAAATTTCTTTATGCTGAAAGGAATTTACTAAAGCAATAACTGGAACATACCTCAGAACCTATGTTATCACAATATACAGAATAAACTACCATGACAGGCTCTTATACATATATGCATACAACAACAATCATGATAGGCTCACTTAAGATCCTCCCCATTTGTAAGTGAATATTTACTGGCCTACTCATGTGGATTTCCTATTAAGACAACCACAACTGGTGTTCGTTTATGAAATTGTCAAAGATAAGAATCACTCTAAAAAAGAAACCTTATGGCCAGTAACTATGAATGACATTTTATATTCACTTACATGTAGATACAAGCTACAAATTACAGGATAACGATGCTACAATCTACAGACCCAAAGAAACCAAGGAGAGCCCAAGGAAAGATGCTTAATTCTCATTCATAACCACAGATAAAATAGGTATCTGAAATAGATGGAGGGAGGGAACTGGATGCTGAAGAATGTGGGAAGGGTAACAGAGTTAGGGATTAGGTATGGGGATAGCAAGAGGGGTGAGTGGGTGAGGGTGAAGATTAGGAGAGAGAATGGAAATCTGTGGGGGCATCACTGGGACAGGGATGGCACCCAGAAATCTATGGGAATGACCCTACCTGAGACTTTTAAGTACATATCATACATGTCTCGGTTACTTCACACAAGATGATCTATTCTAGTTCAGTCCATTTTCCTGCAAGTTTCATGTTTTTCTTGTTTTAATAGCTGACTGATATCCTATTGTGTAAATGTACCACAAGTCAGTGGAGGAAGGGGCGTTTCTGTGAAAGGAGAGGTGCCCAGTTGTCTGTAGGAATGACCCTAGTTGAGACTCTTAGCAGCAGGGGTTAAGAAGCCTGAAGTCACCACCTCTTATAAGCAGTTGAGCCTCCCAGTAGAGGGAGGGGGCACCAATACACCCATAAGACTTTTCACTCCAAATTTGTTTTGCCTACCAGAAGTGTAGGAATAAAGATAGAGCAGAGAATGGCAAATCAATGACCGGCCCAAATTAGGACCCATCCCATGGGAGAGAACCAACACCTATCACTATTAATGATACTGTTATGCTTCCAGACAGAAGCCTAGCAGAACTGCCTTCTGAGTGGTCTCATCCAGCAGCTGATTAAACAAATGCAGAGACCCAGAGCCAAAGAATAGGCCAGGCTCAGAAAGTTCTGTGGAAGAGTGAGAGTTGCTGGAGAAGGTCAAGGACACCACAAGAATAGCTATACACTTAACTAACTTGGGCCCTTTGGGACTGAAAGAGACTAAACCAACAACTAAGGAGCATGCATAGGCTGGTCCTAGAACCCCTCCACATATGAAGCAGATATGCAGAATGGTCAAAATGACAGTTCCCTAAAAATAGGAGTAGGGGCTGTCTCTGACTATGTAGACTGTCTTTGGATACCTTTCCCCTAGCTGAGCTTCCTTGTCAGGCCCCAGTGGGAGAATGCATTTAGTACTACTGCGACTTGAGGTAGCAGGATGGTTTGATACCTCTTTGGGGCCTCCCCTTCTCTGAGAGTAAGGAGAGGGAGTGGTGGGAGGAGATGAAGAGAGGGGCTGGGATTAAGCTGTAAAGTTATTAAATTTAAAAAAAATTAAGTCATATAGCTGTAATGATGATAGATCCATAGATACAACAAGACTGTCCTTAGAAGAAAGAGAAAATTTGCAGATATGCTTAAAAAAGCATGGAATTAGGCCAGGTGAAGGTAGAGTCAGTGTATGATAGGATGAAACTAAAAACAAAGGAGTAGCAGGAATTGTAATAAAAAAAAAAAAACCAGAAAGTAGAAACAAAGAGTGGATCATGGCCTTGTTCATTCATCATTTTCAAATTTGTGACAACTAGAACTGTGGGAAAATATATTTTTGCTCTATTAAGCCATTGTATACATGGTTTATTGATATGGCTACCATAGGAAACTAATATACACATTTCACAGAACACTTTGTGAAATAAGACTTCATTAAATAGAAAGTATTATTATTTAATAATTAGAATTTTCTTATATATTATTTAACCCTTGAAATTCCACCCTACACCCTGGCAGCTAGTGAAATGAGGTGAACTAAACTAATTTTTCTAGCTGCCTGTCAGTCAATAACCTCAGGGTGTTATTTAGTCTCTGTGCAATCTGTGTAAAATGCCCAAGAAATTCTGGATATTGACGTAATTTTTACTGACCAATTTTAAAGGACCTGATGGCAAAACTATTAAATAGTGATCATTATGGTAATTGGACCCCACAAAAAGCTACCACAACTTGCTCCTGCTTGGAACTGAAATGCTTTATTGGAAAATAATTAGGAGGCAGAAAAGAAGCAAATCTAGGTCAAATTTGTATCATTGATTTACACAGTAAAGAGAAAAGATGCAGGCATTGTTTTTAAAATTGTGTTGGGCTATTGTTTCAGTACCTTAAGAAACTGTGCCTCATAAGGCCAAGAACAAAAAAATGAACTATGCATTCAAACGTCAGAAATTGTCTCTTACAAAGTCACCCTTGTTCCTTTTAAGTTCTATGACTGATATAAACTCATTGCTTAATTTCACAGCTCATCCTACAAATGACCACAAATTTCCAACAAAGGAATAAGGTAAATACTAGCAGGTGACTCTAGACACTATAATGATGTTATCTTTCTAATAGCCCTAGAAAGGGAGACAACACTTTCTCATCAGGCAAATCTCAGACTGAAGGGCCCTTCCTCGATGACTCCATGATGTCATTCCCCATTGACAACAGCCTGTGTTGATTTCTTTCTTCTCTAATTTCCTATTGAGGATGATTTTAATGTAATTTCTTTCCTACTATTACTATTTACCAAGTTTTGTTAAAGACATAATGCCCACGTTATCTCATTATTATTCATAAAACTTTACAGAGACTGGAATGTTAGTAGATGTCCTGCTTCAGGGTAAAAGTCTAAATTATAGCAGATTTCATACTGTGCTCTATCACTGGGGGAGCCTAAGTACTATGATTATTGCCCTGAAACTTAGAAACATAAGCTTCATTTCATCTAGGACTTCTCAGTGCCACAGAGGCAGGAATGCACCCTTAACAGTTTTCTTAGTCATTTGCACACTTCTAGTTCTTAAATAGGCATTGGAAAATAATTATTAAACTCCAAATCAGTGGCTGGAAAAGAAGAATGCCTTAGAAGAAACATTGCATGGGAAATCTTGAGTTGTAAGTTACACTGTTGTAGGGTATTAAAAGATCAATCATATATATACATATATATAATTTTTATTAATTATAGTTTATTTACTTTGTATTCCAGCTGTAACCCCTCGCTCATTCCCTCATCTTTGAATGTCATCTTCTTTCTTATTATATGAAGGGATCAGAAAACATGATCTCTGATATTTTCATATCTCTTAAATTCTAATAGATTGCAAGAAGTCCAAAAAAATGTTAGTTGTAAAGAAAAAAAGTTATTTACTGTAATTAAATTTAGTTGAGAAAATATTGTATGAACATTCTAAATAATTACTTTACCAGATGTTTTACCTGAGATAACTGTAGAGATCCTCAGAAATGAAGCAAATATCTTTCAAGTAAGCGTGGTGCATGCATCTATTTGTTTAAGGTGATGATGAAGTAGTGTCTTCAGTAAGTTTTCCAGTCTCTGATCTTTCCTCCACAGTGTATCCAAAATGTTTTTTCTATGCTTTTAAAAATAACAAATTATACAATAGCATTCCTGTGTCTTTTGGAAAATGACCAAAACCTTAAAGTAGTTTCTAAGCCTTAAGAAGGTGAATCAGACACCTTCTTAAACTCTAACATAAAATTTCACCATTATCAGTTAAAAATCTTTACTATAACTCTCCATTCATATGTAATTTAATAGACACCCAAATGAGCAAAATAAATTCATTCTGCAGGCTGTTGAACAGGCCATTCTTGTGTTCTTGGTGAAAGGGATCACTTATCAAATAAAAAAGGAAGCAAATATGACAAGTGACAAGTCAAATGAACATGAAAAACCAAAAATATTTTTAATTACCCAGAAATGGTAGTGACACACATATCTAGAAACTAATGGAGAGATGATGAAAAGGTACTATATTTAATATTACATAGCCATAAAAACAATAAGGTAATAATAGTTATTATGATAGGAATAAAATGTAAAAATAATATGCTGAGTTGTCTTAGTTACTTTTTTATTGTTAGGAAAAGATAGCAAGACCAAGAAAAGTTATAGAAGAAATAGTTTATTTAGGGCTTAGAGTTTCAAAGTATTTGCAGTCCTTAAATGTCATAGCAGAGAGCATGACATCAGGCAGGCAGGGAGGCACTGGAGCACTATCTAAGAACTCACATCTTAACCTACAAACATAAGACAGACAGAACTGGAAGATATCTGGGTGTTTGAAACCTCAAAGCTTGCCTCTAGAGACACACTTTATCCAACACTCCTCAACTCCAAATGTTCCCAAACAATGTCACAAGCTGGAGTCCAAGTATTCAAATATATTAAAACTTACAGAGGCCATTCTCACTCAAACCACTACATGAATAAAAAAAAAAAGCTAGGAATAGTAGAACACTTACCAAATAATAAATGCCTCTTTTGTTTTCATTTTGTGATATTTCCTTAATAGGCAATAAGGGAGAAAGAAAGAAAGACTGGACAAAGTCAGAGTGAGAAGTGACTGCTGATAGGTGTGATATTTTCTTATTGGATAGTGAAAACATCCTATTTTACTGTTATTGGTGGCTGTACAAGTTTGTGAATCCCAAAAGACATTCAGTTATGCAATATTAAAACCACCAATTCTGGTGTCTATCCTGTTTGCCATTCTGAATGAGATTTATGCATCCTCCCTAGGGTCTTCCTTGTTTAGGTTCTTGAGGTCTATAGATTTTAGTATGGCTATCCTATATTATATGGCTAATATCTGCTTATAAGTTAGTATATACCATAAGTATCTTTCTGCTTCTGGGTTACTTCACTCAGGAGGATCTTTTCTAGGTCCATCTCTTTGCCTGTAAATTTTATGATTTCATTGTTTTTAATAGCTGAGTAGTATTCCGTGTGTAAATGTGCCATGATTACTATATCCATTCCTCCTTTAAGGGAAATCTAGGTTGTTTCAATATTGTGGCTATTACAAATAAAGCTGCTAAGAACATAATTGAGCAAACATCTTTATTGAATGGTGGGGCATCTTTTGGGTATATGTTCAGGAGCGGTATAGCTGGATCTTGAGGTAGAGCTATTCCCCCCTCCTTTTTTTTGAGAAAGCATCAGATTGATTTCCAAAATGGTTGTCCAAGTTTGCACTCCCTCCATCAGTGAGTGTTCCCCTTTCTTCAGAACCTCTCATCATGTGTTGTCACTTGAGTTTTTGATCTTAGCTATTCTGATGGCTGTAAGATGGATTCTCAGAGGGTTTTTTTGTAATTTATTACAGTTTATTCAATTTGTATCCTGGCTGTGGCCCCCTCCCTCTTCTCCCTCTATCCCCTACCTTAGTTCACTAAGTGGAGAGGTTCTTCTCCTCTTCTATCTGGCCCTAGTTTATCATGTCTCATCAGTACTGGTAGCATTGCCTTCTTCTCTGGCCTGTTAAGGCTGCACCACTCATGGCGAGAAGATCAAAGAGCCAGACACTGAGTTCATGTCAAAGATATGATGACTAAGGGTACTGAGCATTTCCTTGAGTGTTTCTCTGCCATTCTGTTGCGAATTCTCTGCTTAGCTCTGTACCCCACTTTTAATCGAATATTAAAACCAAAATAGTATGTTTTTTTTTTTAATTTTTAAGTAAAGCTGTTAAAATATCTGATTAAGGATCCTTTAAAATTAATCATGGAAACAGTAGAAAGGAAGTTAGGCATGGTGTTATATAATTTTAATGCAAACAATCAGGATGTTGAGGCAGGAGGACTATAAGTGTGATATAAGCTTGGGCAGTACAGCTATATCATTTCTTAGAAGCAAGCATACAAACAAAGACAAACTAAAATTAAAAACAAGTGCTAGATGTAGTAGCACATGCGTTTAACCCCAACCCTTAGGAAGTAGAGGCAGGTGGACCTATATGAGTTTGAGGCCAGCCTGGTCTATATAGCAAATTTTAGAAAAGCCAAGTGTGAGATTCTAGCTCTGACTCCAAGAAAATAGGAGAATCACAGGAGGCTAGGAGGTTGAAGATATTTCAAGTAGCCAAGGGCAGAAAAAGATTTACTGACTTTGGACAAATTATCATAGGCAGACAGTCACTAGCAAGTACAGAGGAGAACACAGAACTCAAAGGTCACAATTAGGTGTGCTTAGACACATGTATAGATTACAACACAGTTTATATAGAGATAAGCACATAAGTCTTTCTATAGATAGACATACTCAGGGAAAGCAGAAGCAAAAGATCCAGATCTATGATCTCAAGTACATATTTACACAGAATCACACAAAAGTGGCATTCTGTCATGTTCAAGTATTTTAATCCAGCAAAATGGTTTCTCTGGAAAGGATCCCATCCAAAAATCTAGGTCGGTGATCTGTCTCTAATAAACACACACCCTTAGTATACACCTTTAATCACTCTGGCTGACATACAGTCCTTTATTACTTCTGGCTGGAATATAGAAACAATGGACTTTTAATCCGTATGGCAAGGATTAGTAAACACTTTTAATCCCAAACAATGACATCTAACTGAGGGACAGACAAAGTAATGAATTAGAAAATGATTTGTCAGAATGAGTCAGAGATGAGATAATCACAATTCTTAGCAAAACAGATAGGAAAGAGACACTACTTAAAAGAAGCACATAGAGAGAATGAGAGCATTTGTGAAGACAATACAGTAGAGTTCAAGAGCACAATGGAGTTCATTATAGTTCTGTGAAGTTCAGTTGAGTTCAGTTAAATTTGTGTAGTTCAGTTAGGGTACTTTAAAGAAAGTTTTTTCAAGAAGAGCAATTCAGTAAGAAGAGGACAGAAACCAGTTTGAATCAATAAGCTGGAAGAGGAGTTCTGAGCCAAATTAGCTAAGTTGAACCAGCCAGCCAGAGTTCAGATAGAACTAGAAAGGGTGAATTTATTCAGTAGTAAGTTTCACAGGCTGAAAACATCCTAGGTCTAAGTTAGCAGATGGAGGCTAGAAGCTGAAGTCTTCAAGGTCCAGGTTTGCAAATGGTTGGATTGTATGATGGCTAAAATCTTCCAGGCCCAGTTGAGGGATAGTTGGATAGAAACAGTCTGGCTTCAGTCCTAGCCAAGTATTTATAAAACTTGGGTATGTCTCTCAACTCATGCCCTCATCTGAGAAAATAAAAACTACATTAACATCTTATACCCAATGTGACTGGAGAAGAAGAAAGCCCACCAACATTACAGAACCCAGAGGACACCAGGTAAAAATATAACAGGGGTTATGGGACATCTGACAGAAAACTGAAGAGGAAAAATTCACCTGGCACCAACATCAGGGGAAGCATCAGTTTTTCAGTCCAGCTGGATGTCCAGAAACACTCAGGAGACTCTGGGTCCATGGGAGACTTGAGTCCAGAATAAGGAACAATGAATAAGTCTCTGAGACAGAAAAGCAGACAAAAAAAAAGCAGCAAGGAAAGGTGCAGGAGTCTCTGAGACAGCAAATTACAGTAAGCCACCCCAAAAGATAAACTTACTTATATAGACAGACATTTCCCGCATTAAAAAGTGATAAACTCAGGCAAGCTTCTTGGTGAACACCTTTAATTCTAGCGCTTGGGAAGCAGAGGCAAGTTGATCTCTGAGTTCAAGACCAGCATGGTCTACAAAGTAAGTTCCATGACAGTCAGAGTTACACACAGAGAACCAGTTTCAAAAAAAATGTGTATGTGGTGGGGAGGGCAGGGGAAGGACTCCATTTCAAATCCCTTGAATTTCAAATGGTGAAAGGTAAGGGAATAGAAATATTACTTGAAAAAAGCCATAACAGTACTATGAGCACTAAAGTAAACCCCTCCCTACATTTAATTGCAATATTTATATATTTCATTTCAGAAAGGTAGAAAATAGTTATACAACAAGAAAAATTATGATAATACAAAGGCTTGAGAGATAAGAAAGAAAAGAAGTGCTAAATTGTGAACCTCTGTTACCTAATGTAATTAAAAATCAATATAGACAGCCCTTTGAACCTACAGTACCACCTCTTAATAAAATTGAGAAAAAGCAACCATCCATCCCTTTTAGCTTACCAGTTAATCAGGAAAAATGCCAGAAATGGTAAAAATTAACAAAATATCAGATATTAGAAGGGCTACTCCTCCTTGCTTCTTGTGTACATTTACTTGGAAAGCTGTCTTCCAGCCCTTTACCATCAGGTAATGTCTCTCTTTGTGATTTAGGTGTATTTCTTGTATGCAACAGATTGTTGGGTCTTGTTTACACATCCATTCTGTTAGTCTGTGTCTTTTTATTGGAGAACTGAATCTATTGATGTTGAGAGAGATTAAAGACCAGTGGCTGTTAGATCCTTTGATTTTTATGTTGGCTGTGGTAGTAAGTTTGTCTATTTGCCTAACTTTTGTTTTGCTGTAGTGAGGTTAATTATTTCCTATGTTTTCTTGAATGTAGTTAGTTTTCTTGGGTTGTATTTTTCCTTTTAGTATCTGCTGTAATGCTGGATTTGTGTGTAGGTATTGTTGAAATTTGTTTCTGTCATTGAATATATTGTTTTCTCTGTCTATGAGGACTGAGAGTTTTGCTGGTTATATTAGCCTAGGCTGACATCTGTGTTCTCTTAGGGTCTGCACGATATCCCTCCAGGCCCTTCTGGCTTTCATAGTCTCTGCTGAGAAGTCCAGTGTGATTCTGATGGGTTTGCCATTATATGTTTCTTGGCCTTTTTCCCTTGCAGCTTTTAGTATTTTTCCTTTGTTCTGTATACTTACTCTTTTCATTATTATGGGGTGGGAGTATTTTCTTTTCTGGTCTAATTTATTGGGTGTTCTATAGGCCTCTTGTATTCTTATTGGCCTCTCCTTTAAGTTGGGGAAATTTTCTTCAATGATTTTGTTGAAAATAGTTTCTGAGCCTTGGAGCAGGGAATCGTCTTTTTCCTCTACTCCTATTATTCTCAGGTTTTTTGTTTTTATGTTGTCTTGAATTTCTTGGACGGTTTGTGTCAGGAAATTTTTAGATTTGCTATTTTCTTTAACAGATACAATCCATTTCTTCCATTTTATCTCCCACACCTGAGGTTCTTTCTTCCATCTTTTGTAGTCTATTGGTTATGATTACCTCTGTAGTTCCTGTTTTCTTCCCTAAGTTCTTTCTACAATTTTCTCCATTTGTGTTTTCTTTAATTTTTCCAATTCTATCTTCAGATCTAGAACCGTTTTGTTGATTTCCTTTACCTGTCTGACTGTATTTTCCTGTTTTTCCTTTAATTCCTTCACCTGTTTGTTTGAACAATCCTCTGTTTCTTTTCTTTTCTTTTTTTTTCAGTGATTTAAGTATTTCCTCTCTAAAGGCCACAAACTGTTTGGCTGCAACTTCCTGTATTTCTTTACAGATGGTCATAATCTGAATTCTCAATAGAGGAATACCGAATAGCAGATAATCACTTAAAGAAATGTTCAGCATCCTTAGTCATTAGGGAAATGCAAATCAAAATGTCCCTGAGATTTCACCTTACATCCATCAGAATGGCTAAGATCAAAAACTCGAGTGACGGCACATGTTGGAGAGGATGTGGAAAAAGGGAAACCCTCCTCCAATGATGGTGGGAATGTGAACTTATACAACCACTTTGAAAATCAATCTGGTGATATCTCAGACAATTAGGAATAGTGCTTCCTCAAGATCCAGCTATTATACTCCTAGGCATATATACAAAAGACGCTCAAGTATACAAGTATACGGCAAGGACATCTGCTCAACCATGTTTGTAGCAGCTTTATTTGTAATAGCCAGAAGCTTGAAACAGCCTAGGTGCCCCTCAGTTGAGGAATGGATACAGAAATTGTGGTACATCTACACAATGGAATATTTCTCAGCAATGAAAAACAAGGAAATCATGAAATTTGCAGGCAAATGGTGGGAACTGGAAACGATCATCCTGAGTGAGGTATCCCAGAAGTAGAAAGATACACAGGGTATATACTCACTCGTAAGTTGATATTAGGCCTATAATATTGAATAAACATACCTTATTCTGTACACCTAAGGAAGCTAATCAGGAAGGAGGACTCTGGCTATGATGTTCAGTCCCATTCAGAAAGGCAAAGAGGATGGACATCAGAGGAGGGAGAAAACGGTGAACAGGACACGAGCCTACCACAGAGAACCTCTGAAAGGCTCTACCCTTCAGGGTATCGAGGCAGATACTGAAACTCATAACCAAACTTTGGGCAGAGTGCAGGGAAACTTATGAAAGAAGTTGGTGATAGTAAGACCTGGAGAGGACAGGAGCTCCACAAAGATAGGAATAGATCCAAAAAGTCTTATCACATGAGTCTTTTCTGACAGTGATACTTCAGCTAAGGACC
Source organism: Psammomys obesus (assembly GCF_907164565.1). Taxonomy (NCBI): domain Eukaryota; kingdom Metazoa; phylum Chordata; class Mammalia; order Rodentia; family Muridae; genus Psammomys; species Psammomys obesus. The sequence continues at coordinate 4,933,484 of NW_026590677.1, forward strand.
GCCCATGGAGATGGCCTGGAACCCCTACACATAGGTAGCTTATGGCAGTTCAGTGTCTAAGTTGCCTCCATAGTAATGGGCACAGGGAATGTCTCTGTCATGAACTTATTGGCTTGCTTTTTGTCACATCCCCCTAAATGGGGTGCAGCCTTACCAGGCCACAGAGAAGACAATGTAGCCACTAATGATGAGACCTGATGGACTAGGATCAGAGGGAAGGGGAGGAGGACCTTCTTTATCAGTGGACTGGAAGAGGGACAAGGGGTTGGGTGGGGAGGTGGGAGGGAGGTACAGGCGAGATAAAAAAATGAATAAACTGTAATTAATAAAAATAAAAATAATTATAAAAAATTAACAAAATAAACAAGTAGCCCGGAGTCCTGTGAAAATAAAAGATTTTACACATTTCAAAGAGTCAATATTATTTATGTAACACATCCACCCTTTGTGATACCGATGTTAAATTCCAGACTTTGCAAAAAACAAGATTATCTTGCAAGACTGGAAAGACTTAACAGCAGCCATAGTGGAAGATGGTTCTCAGTTACAATGACTGATGTGGGGGCAAAAGAAGCTGCAATAATGGATAGGCTAATTACTACTAAGGGTCCTAATATTGTAAAAGATGAATTGATAGGTGAAGGTCAAATTGCTGATTTAAGCGAGTAGATGCAATTTGAAGACTCTTTTTAATTTTTTTATAATTTATTCACTTTATATACCAATTTCAGCCCACTTCCTCATTTCCTCCTGGTCCCACCCTCACTCGCTCTTACTCCTATTCCCCTCCCCTAGTCCACAGAAAACAGAGATCTCCACCCCTACCATCTGACCTTAGCCCATCAATTCTCATTAAGACTGCCTGCATCCTCTTCCTCTATGGCCTGGCAATGCTGCCCCACCAAGGAGGAAGTGATCAAAGAGCAGGCAACAGAGTCCATATCAGAGACAGCTCTTGCTCCACTTACTAAGGAACCAACATGCAGACTGAGCTGCTGTGTGCTACATCTGAGCAGGGGTCTTAGGTGTTCTTCATCCATGGTCCTTGGTTGGTGCATCAGTCTCAATAGTTAGACATGGGCCCAGATTTGGTGGCTTTGTTAGTCATCTTGTGGAACTCCTGCCCCTTCCAAATCCTGCTACCTCCCCAATTTTCCATAAGAATCCTTGTGCTCTGTCAAAAGTTTGACTGTGAGTCTCAGCATCTGCTTCAGTACCCTGTTGGGTAGAGTCTTTAAGTAGATATCTATGGTGTTCTCCTGTCCTCTTCCCTCTCTTCAAGTGCTTCAGGTGTCAATTCTCTTAGCCCTACTAAATAAGATTTAAGCATCTTCCTTAGGGTCCTCACAGTTTTTTAGCTTTTTTGGGTCTGTTGATTTTAGTAAGTTTATTCTAAATCATGGCACTTAATATTTTTTTCTCATACCCAAGTTTATTTCTTTAATTTATTTTTTATTATTATTATTTTTTTCTTTTTAGTTACATTTTGTTAACTCTGTGTCCCAGCTGTATCCCGCTCCCTCATTCCCTCCCCAACCCCACACTCCCTCCCTGGTCTCCTCCGTGCCCCTTTCCAAGTCCACTGATAGGGGAGGACCTCCTCCCCTTTCATCTGACCCTGTTTTATCAGGTATCTTCAGGGCTGGCTGCAAAGTCCTCCTCTGTGGCCTAACAGACTGCTCCTCCCCGGGGGGGGGGGGTCAAACAGCCTGCCCTTGAAATCCTGTTAGAAATAGTCCGTGTTCCCCTTACTTTGGAAAACTACTTGGTTACTGAGCTAAAATGGGCCACATCCGAGCAGAAGTTCTAGGTTATATCCATAGATGGTCCTTGGTTGAGTGTCAGTCTCAGAAAAGACCCTGTGCCCAGATATGTTTGGTCCTTGTAGAGCTCCTATCCTTTCCACATCATACTAACTTCCCTTCTTTCATATGATTCCCTGCACTCTGCCGAGGGTTTGGTTATGAGTCTTAGTGTCTGCTTTGAAACACTGTTAGGTAGAGTCTTTCAGATGCCTTTTGTGGTAGACTCCTGTCATAAGTTCAATGCACATCCCATTTGTCTTTCTAAATGAGGATTAATCACCTTCGCCTGTGTCCACTTTCTTGATTATCTTCTTTAGGTGTGTAGATTTCATTATGTTTATCATATCTTGTAGGTCTATATAAGCGAGTATATACCAAGTTTGTCTTTCTCCTTCTGGGATACTTCACTCAGAATGATCTTATCTAGATCCCACCACTTGCCTGCAAATTTCATGATTTCCTCCTTTTTGATTGCTGAGTAGTATTCCATTGTGTAAAAATACCACAATTTCTGTATCCATTCCTCCGTTGATGGACATCTGGGTTGTTTCCAAGTTCTGGCTATTACAAATAAAGCTGCTACGAACATGGTTGAACAAATGTCCTTGTTGTGTACTTGAGCAAATTTTGGGTATATACCTAGGAGTGGTATAGCTGGGTCTTGAGGTAGCACTACTCCTAGTTGTCTGAGAAAGCGCCAGATTGACTTCCAAAGTGGTTGAACCAGTTTACATTCCCACCAGCAATGGAGGAGGGTTCCCTTTTCTCCACAACCTCTCCAGCATGTGCTATCACTTGAGTTTTTCATCTTGGCCATTCTGATGGGTGTAAGGTGAAATCTCAGGGTCTTTTGATTTGCATTTCCCTAATGGCTAATGAGGTTGAGCATTTCTTTAAGTGTTTCTCTGCCATTCGATGTTCCTCTTTCGAGAATTCTCTGTTTAGCTCTGTTCCCCATTTTTTAAGTGGATTACTTGGTTTGTTGCTTTTCTGCTTCTTTAGTTCTTTATATATACTGGATATTAGCCCTCTGTCAGATAAAGGGTTGGTGAAGATTCTTTCCCAATCTGTAGGCTGTCTATTTGTTTTGATGACAGTGTCTTTTGCTTTACAGAAGCTTTTCAGTTTCATGAGGTCCCATTTATTGATTGTTGCTCTTAGAGCCTGTGCTGTTGGTGTTCTGTTCAGGAAGTTGTCTCCTGTGCCAATGAGTTCTAGGCTGTTTCCCACTTTTTTTTCCAACTGATTTAGAGTATCTGGTCTTATGTTGAGGTCCTTGATCCACTTGGACTTTAGTTTTGTGCAGGGTGATAAATATGGATCTATTTTCATTTTTCTGCATGTAGACATCCAGTTGGTCCAGCACCATTTGTTGAAGATGCTGTCTTTTTTCCATTGAATGGATTTGGCTTCTTTGTCAAATATTGAGTATTCATAGGTGTGTGGGTTTATTTCTGGGTCTTCTATGCGATTCCATTGATCCTCCTTTCTGTTTCTATGCCAATACCATGCAGTTTTTATTACTGTTGCCCTGTAGTACAGCTTGAGATTGGGAATGGAGATACCTCCAGATGATCTGTTGTTGTACAGGATCGTTTTGGAGATTCTGGGTGTTTTGTTTCTCCATATGAAGCTGAGAATCTTTTTTTCAAGGTCTGTAAAGAATTGAGTTGGTATTTTGATGGGAATTGCATTGAATCTGTAGATTGCTTTTGGCAGGATCGCCATTTTCACAATGTTAATCCTACCAATCCATGAGCACGGGAGATCTTTCCATCTTCTGAGATCTTCTTCAATTTCTTTCTTCAAAGACTTGAAGTTTTTCTCAAACAGGTCTTTCACTTGCTTGGTTAGAGTCACACCAAGGTACTTTATGTTATTAGTGGCTATTGTGAAGGGTGTTGTTTCCCTAATTTCTTTCTCGGCCTTTTTGTCTTTGGTATACAAGAGGGCTTCTGATTTTTTTGAGTTGATTTTGTATCCTGCCACTTTGCTGAAGGTGTTTATCAGCTGAAGAAGTTCTCTGGTTGAATCTTTGGGGTCGCTCATGTATACTATCATATCATCTGCAAATAGTGACACTTTGACCTCTTTCTTTCCGATTTGTATCCCCTTGATCTCCTTTAGTTGTCTTATTGCTCTGGCTAGGACTTCAAGTACAATGTTAAAGAGATATGGAGAGAGTGGGCAGCCTTGTCTTGTCCCTGATTTCAGTGGGATTG